>NC_089593.1:61651642-61981063 GCF_019320115.1 Miscanthus floridulus
GGTCGATTCCGCCGCCTTAGAATCATCTAGTGGAAGGAGGAAAAGGAGTTGGAAAAGACTCTGGCTAGAGTGACCTTCGTGGTACCCTCTAGGGCTGACCTTCGCTGGGTCGCCCATAGCCCCCTCAATGGAGAGTAGGACTCGAACGAGTCCGAACTTCGGTAAAACAAATATTGTGTCTTAATTTGCATTTCATTCAATATTTGTGTTGCTCTACCTCTTGTGCAGGTTCTCTATGTTTACTGTCATCTCCAGTAGATACCTATAGTTTGGTTTGAAGAGAGAAATCGAAGGGAGCAAGTTTGGGGCTGTTCTGCTGAAATCGTGTATACCGGACATGAGTGGGCCAACACAACCAAGAGCAAGAAACATGGAAAAAGGATGTGCTATGGTTGTGGATTGTATGGACATGAGTGGGCTATGTGTCCACACAAGAGTTGGGCCGACAAGGTTGAAGCCGCCAATCAAAAGGCTTCTACCAAGGAGGCCAAGCAAATGAAGAGTGATGGACAAAGTGCTTGTCTCATGAGCAAGAAATTGGGGCATCCTACCAAGAAATGCCCAATGTACAAAGAGGCAAGAAAGGAAGCCCAAGTTGCAACAAGAAGATGCTATGAATGCAATGAGATGGGCCATAAGGTTGATAGATGTCCATACAAGCAAAACAAGCATAGAGCAAACAAAGGCTGCATATGCTATGCTTATAGAAGAAAGGGGCATCTAAGCTATGAATGCCCAAATGATAAAGCTCCTAAGCCAAACACATATGTTTATAATGATAAGCTTAGGAAGACCACAAATGGAGTTAGCACTAGCAAGGTGATGTGTTCACCACAAACTAGTGCTAGAGCCGTTTGGGTGCCTAAGCACTTGTTGACTAACTCAAAAGGACCCAACAAGAGTTGGGTACCAAAGTGTGCTTAGGTTAATGATGTAGGTACTTGGTGATGATATGAAGTCTTTGGGGTGGTTGAGCAAGCAATTTGACAATATTCACTCAATCTATCAACCAATTCTTATCATAATCCCTTATATGGTTGACCCGAAGATATTTTAATGAACATATCATATATTTCATCCTCACCATTGGTAACAAGTACCTAAACCTTTTAGGATAGTTGCTTTGTTCGTTTCGTGTTCTATAGTTCACAAATAGGTACATTTGTGAAATAATGAAAGTGGCTAATTAGATTCAATTAAAAAGAATTTTACTTTGCCATATGATGCTTTTAACGTCTCTCTAGTAAACCAATTCATTTGTTGAGATGCAAGTTTACAATAAATACTAAAGCTAAATGAAGAATCATAAGCAACGAATTAATTGGTTCTGTCCTGCACCTATCGGACGTGTCTGGTATTACTATCAGACATGTCCGGTATGGCCAGGGACAAAATTTTGAGTGTTTCTATTCTGTGTATTCTGGATGTGTCAGGTATACCTACCGAACGTGTCCGGTATTGCAGGAACCAGAACACAAATAGGATTACAACTGAGTCTTTGATCCATATATTTTCATATATCCTCAATTTACTCAGAAGCTTGTGGTTTACCAAATCTAAGTGGTTTGTGAGCATCTCCTGAACTCAATTTTAATTATGGCAAATTATTTGGTTGTGGTTCAAAATAGAAAATTATCTCTCAAATTTCTTAATAGGATAAAAGTGCTTGTTGAAAGTCATTTAAATTACTTGAAGCACTTATTTAGGGGGAGCTAAATTTCTATTTTGCATTCTTTGTAGTTCTTTGGATGAAATGTATCTAGCATTCTTTGTAGTTCTTTAGATGAAATGTATCTAGCATGATTATTTGGCAATTGAGGTCAACATAAAGATCATCATGCTATTTATCTTCTTAGTGGTATTCTTGTGGGCTCAAGGCAAAGGTATGTGTTTACATACATACATTGTAAATGCATCTAAGGCCCTTTATATGTTAGAATGTGCATTTGTGTGACATAGGAGAGATATTTTTCAAAACCCATAACTAGCATGTGTAGGTGGTGTGAATTTGAAAAACTATTTGAATCTTGGTCTTTGTGACCTAGCCTTGTCATGTGATGATTATAGCTCCCCTTGATTATTTGATTGGCTAATCACACATGACATGGCTTTCTTAAGTCCACAATCTACTATGTCTCACTCTATCTCTCTCAAGTAAGCAAAATCTTGTATAAGCCAAATATTTGGAAAAAGAGAAAATCATTTTATGGCATTGGATATGGAAAGTGATGATACTCAGTTTGGATCAAGATTATATACCTTTTTGGACTGAGAAATAACAGAAAAGGTGATTAGAAGAGAGAAAACACATTTTGGAATAACTTGGGCCAGCCCGCGTATACCGGACGTGTCCGGTATGCTACCGGATGTGTCAGGTATGCTATCAGACATGTCCGGTATGAGCAGGGCTATAAAACTGAGCATACCCCTTCGGCCTAGACAGACTTGTCTTCTTCCAAGCCAACCAGCCGATGCCCTTCTTCCTCACCTAGGGCAACCGTCGATTTCACCAAGAAAAGAGAGAGAGGGAGATTGCATTGGAGAAGGCTTGGATCAAGGATTGAAGGCCCGTGGATTTGGATTTCACATCGCTCTCTCATCTCTTCTCTCAAGGTACCCTAATCACAGACCTCATCCGATCTACATGGTCAATGCATGATTTTGAAATTCCTTCGGTCAATATGCTGCATTGGTGATATAGAAGCAATGTCCAAAGTTTGGAATTGATCCGTGATGGTTTGAATCGAGGAACCCTAGTTAGGGTTGCTGGTCGCCCATATCAGACATGTCCGGTATGCTACCAGACGTGTCTGGTATGGCCTAGCAGAGTAGGTTCTCTGCTCTCCTTTGATTCAATCCTATCCTAGAATTGTTTGTTAGGCTTAGCTTCTTTTGTATCTTCGTTTTGCAAACCTATTGACAGTTGTGTGTCAAAGATGGATGTAAAACCATGGATCAAAGATTCTATGTCTAAATTGTAATTCAAGATTAAATTTTGGGCATGTATCTGAAATTTCTTGCAAATCTTTGGATACAGGACAACAGCTATGAGTGGACGACAGGAGCCGAGGTCCAAGCACATGCATGATCCTACACTTGAAAAGTACAAGAAGGCAAGACAGGAAATGCATCCTAGATTCAAGCCGACCAGCAGGAGATCTACTAGGGCTGCCTCTAGTGCATCAGCTCAGTATGCAGAGGGGTCAGGGAGCTCTTCTTCTGACACTAACACTGATGAGTTCAGAGTGGAGTCTAGAGAAGAAAGAAAGAGGAAGAGCACTAATAGAGGATCAGATGGTGATAGCTCAGATAAGGAGCAAGAGATTAAGGAGGAGGAGCCAGTTCCTCCTATTCAGCACAAGCCTGGTCAGGGTATGCATTATGGTCTCCTTGAGACATGTTTGCCCAATGTGCCCTCTTATGTTCCTAGAGTTGACTATAGGGGAAAGGGTATGACCAGGAAAGCTAGAGATGAGTGAAGGGTTGATCTGAGAGGCTTACCTAAGATTCAGTATGATCACCACTTCCAGACAGATTTTCACCTGGACTTCTACTCTAGCGTGATTCTCACCAGGAACCCGATTATTGCTAGGTCTCAGTGGATCGACTAGCAGTATGTTAGAGAGTTGCAGAAGGCCTTAGTTGATCATGCCATTGCTATTTGCCAGTGCACTAGGGTTTATGAGATCATGGAGTTCCATCATGACTAGAACACAGAGGTAGTAGCTCAGTTCCATGCTACTCTATTCGTTGAGGAGGATGAGAGGCAGATGCACTGGATGCTTGAGGGCTAGTGGTACAGTGTTGACTATGATGTATTTGCCGCCTAGCTTGGCTTCTTAGAGGATGATCTCTAGAGGGACAAGATCCACACCGAGTAGGTGTTACCCCCTGAGCAGCTTGCCTATATATATCCACCAGGAGGTGAGAGAGGCGCAGTGGGGAAGGTTCTAGGTCTTCACCCTACATATAGATACCTGGACAGGATGTTCAGGAAGACTATTGACTGCAAGGGTGGAGACAAGGGCAATATTATAGATTACTCCAGGAACCTACTCCATAGGATGGCACCTGATGCTTGGCCTTTCAGCATATTTGACTTCATTTGGTCTGAGATCAGGAGTGTGGGAGAGAGGCCACTTAAGAGCTGTGGATTTGCTCCTTATATCATGTATATGATTGAGTAGGTGATAGGACACATATTCGAGTATGATAAGATTCACAAGGCCCTAAAGATTGTTGCAGATCTGCCTAAGACAGGGTTACCTCCAGCAGGACTAGGAGGAGCAGTAGCAACACCAGAGGCAGATGCACCTAGGAGTGGTGCACCAGCAGGAGCTTCACCTCCACCACATGCTCCTTCACATTCTACTTCACGCCATGGCAGTCCTCCCTCGCCTATCCATAGGCTCTTCAGCTCCATATTTGGGATGTGCCGGGACATCTAGACCAGGCAGTAGAAGGAGAGGGGGGCTAGGAGGAAGGATACTCTAACCTTGAAGCAAATTGCTTCTAGGCTTGAGCTTGGTCCTCCTAGGTCTCCACTATTAGATGAGGCAGCTAGTGAGCCTGAGACAGAGGAGCAGCAGTAGGCTAGATATGATAAAGAGTATGTTGAGTTCATTCAACGACAGCAGCAGCAGGCACCTGAGCACCCTGACACCCTACCACTTTAGGCTTGTATGCCTACACACTCTCAGCCATGTCCCAGCACTGCAGATGACCTTGCTTCAGATTGGTGGAGTGACCTGACAGGTGGTGGCGGCTACTACGGGTCTGGTGGCTATGACCCATCTGGTGCGGGTGGTTCTTGTCTAGCCGGTGTTACATGCTCAGATGATGAGGAGGCTGGTAGAGATGATGACGATGATGAGTGATCTCAGCTTTCAGTGATAGCTTGTAGCCCCTTTGTCCTTAGTATGTCATTGTTGGACCTTTGTGGTGATAGATGACAAAGGGGGAGAGAGACTGATTAAAGCTTCAGGATAGTTTCATTTGCTTATCTTTTGTACCTGAAGATAGGTACTACAGGCTATAGTTTCTTGTTTTTGAGCTTCATTGATGTATCTTGGATTTGAGATAGATTGTATCATATGAGAGATGAGACTTACTTATGCTTTATCTATGTATCTCTTGAGACATGATCTTTATTTATATATCAGTGGTTTCTGGACTTGAGAAAATATGTAATGAGTGCTATGTGTGAATTACATGTGTTATATTTATTTTCATAAGGACCATGCATGCTAGAATGAAAATATTTGATGTGATGCCTTTATATTTATTCTTGTGTGATATATCTTGTCATATACATCACAGTTTCACTTTGTCACACACACATGCACCCCATGGATGCAATGATTTAGGGAGAGTCTCCTATATGTTTTAGTATGTGTAATTGACATTTGAGGTCATTTTGTGAATTCTAATCATAAGCACATATTAAGGGGGAGCCTCTCATAAATCATTGAACCCAAAAGTTTAAATGTTTATATCATTTTGTAAGCTTTAATCAAGTTGTCATCAATCACCAAAAAGAGGGAGATTGAAAGTGCATCTAGCCCTTTAGTGGGTTTTGGATGATTGAATGACAACGTGATTAAAGGACTAACCTATTTGCTAAGTGTGGACAGGTAATAGGTTATCTCATAGGTACTTAATGAAAGCTAAAATAATGTGTTGTTGTGTAAACAATCTAGTTCAAGCATAAGACAACAATGCAAATGGAATTCATGCAAAGGCTTAATTATTGTGGGATTTCCATGTTCTGAGAAAGCAAGCTTGTAAGAATTAATTAATGAGACGTAAGGGATTGCATATGGATTGGTCTCATATTTGAAGCTTGCTAAATTGAAATGAGAAAGATAACAATACATGAATGGATGATTCAACACAAGATGTGACTTGATGGCTTGAGATGGTGAAGATAGCAAGAAAAGGCTTCGAGGTACTAAGCAAGGGTGAAGGGCAAGCGACGGCTTGGCAGCCGAAGAACCTAGCTAGGGTGAAGAAGGAAGTACTTGCATTTAGTTGAGGTACTAATCAAGCTATGATGGCCACGTTTATGTGGAGGATCAAATCACTATTGGAGTGTTTGATGGAAGTGACTTGATACATTTGGGATTATTCAAACTTGATGAATGGAATCAAGTCACATGCTCAAGATGGCTATGCTCAAGTGAAAAGATCAACATCAGCATGTTAGCACCCTTACTTGATGAAGATTGGAAGGGACGGCATCAATTCAAAAGAGATCAACTCAAGTGGTATAAATTCATTTTCCTTTGATCTTGAGTTTAATAGGTATGCCGTACTATTAAGAGGGATGCATTATGTTGATAGATAATGTTTCATAAGTGCTCAAGCCAACCCATGTGAGTTTTGAGTATTTGAGCGACAAAAGAGCTAACTTTATCTTTGCTGGTCTGGCAATACCGGACGTGTCCGGTATTTACCCAGCAGTGCTAAAACTGTTGTTCTCGGGTTGGTTCATTGGAAGTTTCGATGTAAGTCGAGAGTCCCGACAAGGGTCGGGAGTTCCGACGTCTCGCACTTTACCTGACTTGGAGGGTTCACTGTCCTGGTCATACCGGACGTGTCTGGTATACGTGACCAGAGGCCAACGGCTAGTTTTCAAAAGCCTTGAGGGTCGGGAGTTCCGACGTGAGTTGGGAGTTTCGACTGTCGGGAGTTCCGACATGTGTCGGGAGTTCCGACACCTCACAAACTTCAACTCAGTTACATGGTTTTCAAAATTGCTGAGGGTCAGGAGTTCCGACATGAGTCAGGAGTTCCGATGGTCGGGAGTTTCGGCATTCATCGGGAGTTCCGATGCCTCACAACTTCACTATAACTTAGTTACCATTGGTGCAGTGTAAGTCATACCGGACGTGTCCGGTATTGCAACGGCTAGTTTTTCCAAGGGGGTTATAAATATCCCCAAGCCTCCACCTTTGGAGGCTACTGATTCTGCTGATACACACACATGTTTTTGAGCCTTGCCAACTCTCCTAACCCTCTCTTAGTGAGTGATTGATCAAATTTGCCAAATCAAATTGTGGGTTGAGTGAAATTCAAAAAGAGAGCAATCCAACCACTTGAGCACTTGTGCATATTATCAATCTCATGATTCACATTTCTTACTCTTGGACTCTTCGGTCCTAGACGGTTAGGCGTGGCCGAAGAGCACCCAAGAGATTGTGGTGTGCCTCGGAAAGTTTGTAACGGTCGATTCCACCGCCTCGGAATCATCTAGTGGAAGAAGGAAAAGGAGTTGAAAAAGACTCTGGCTAGAGTGACCTTCGTGGTACCCTCTAGGGCTGACCTTCTCTGGGTCACCCACAGCCCCTCAATGGAGAGTAAGACTCAAACGAGTTTGAACTTTGGTAAAACAAATATCGTGTCTCAATTTGCATTTCATTTGATATTTGTGTTGCTCTAGCTCTTGTGCACGTTCTCTATGTTTACTGACATCTCTAGTAGATACCTGCTGTTTGGTTTGAAGAGAGAAATCGAAGGGAGCAAGTTTGGGGCTGTTCTGTTGAAATCGTGTATACCGGACACGTCCGGTATTCATACCGGACACGTCCGGTATTGGTCACTTTGCACGGCTTTTCTACAGAACACGCGCATACCGGACACGTTCGGTATACCTGCCGAACACGTCCGGTATTAGAGCTCAGTGCTGAATTTATTTGATCCTTGTGCTAATCGTTGTGTTGCAGGATTGTGGCTCATAGATTTATTTAGTATCTTCTACATACTCTGTGGCTAACTTGTGAGGGGTGGTATTACTCTTATTTGGAGTTTCCATTTTGAAAACTCTCTTTACTAATTGTTTCCGCATTTAAAGGTGTTAATTTTTAGAAACACCTATTCACCCCCCCTCTAGGCGGCATCCTAGGTCCTTTCAGTGGGATACCCCTCGGAGGACCTCGGAGGACCATTGAGCATCTTTTGTCAACATGGATGCACACTTACTACTCTCTTTGCACTAATGATGTCCTTAATCTTGGATTATCATATCTCAATCACCCCACTAGCCTCTTGCTCTCCCTTGCACTCCAAAGGTGTTTCTCAGCTGAACAAATGGGCAAGAGGGCTGAGTTGGACGAGTAGGAGAAGTATATATCTCCCCACTTTAAAACATAACCGTTATTGTCCAATTTAGCAGTTTTTAGGGTGACCGGACGCACTGATCGAAGTGACCATACGTGTCTGATCAATAGCCAATGGCTATGTGGCGTCAGCCTATTAGAGAAGGTTGTAGGAGTGACCTGACAGGCTGACACTGGCCAGCATCCGATCAACATCCACTGAACATGTCTGGTCAAGAATCTGGACCCTCTCTGATGTTGACCTGATGCTGCAAACTCAGCATCCAGTCATTTACTCTTCAGCGTTCGGTCCTCCCTGATAACAAGGCCCTACTACTATAGATATGACTAAAGGTGCATCCAGTTCCAATCACTGTGCAACGTTTGGTTGCTCCTCGGCTTCTGTTGTGCGTGCTGATCACTTATCGGACGCAGCACCTATGAGTCCGGTCATCACTAAAATAGCGTTCGGTCAACATTTGACCCTCTATTCACTTCTAATTTAGAATCCTTTGTGAATGAGGTTGACTCCAATTGATATTTGGGTTATTCCTAAGCTACCTAGTGCTAAGTTTGACAAGTGTGCACCACACATAACCCATTAGACTCACCTAGGTCAAGCTACTAGTTCATACCCCCTTAATAGTATGACCAAAAGAAAAAACAAAGCCCTAAACTACTCTAAGTATCTCTCTAACACCAAACAACACTTAAAACTAGTTTGTCCTTAACTTTGTCGTTCATCCTTTGAAAACCAAAACGATTTCCATCGATAGGGGCATGACAACCATAATTGCCCAAACAATCATCATTACCTTGACCTAACTCAAGTTGCCTCTTCAAAACACATGTTAGTCATAGTAATCTTGTGTCATCATTAATCATCGAAACCCAACTAGGGGCCTAGATGCTTTCAATCTCCACCTTTTTGGTGATTGATGACAACACAACCTCAAGTATGTATAAGAGATGAGTGAGGTTTTCAACATGCTTGGTTCATATAAGCAATTGACAATAAGAACAAAAGGGGTCAGACATGCTTATATGATCCAAGCCAACGCAATGTACTCACAAGATATGAAATACGTATGAGTACACAAAGTAAAGCTCATTTGTATCAGAGTAAAACGCGAAAGCAAGGTAAATGAGCATAACAAACTGACATGACATATATATCAAAGTAGAGAGCACACATGTCACATAAGTTTCACAATCACACATATATCACATATAACACAATGCATGAGTAAACGTGAATGCATGAAGTATCACACACACAAAATCGAGTCCATCTCACAAGCTCCCCCTAAATCTAACATACTCGCTCCCTCTCCCCCTTTGGCGTCAAGCACCAAAACCTAAGGGTCAGACAGTGGGGTAGAAGCAGATGAGTCAGGCACTAAGGTGTAGTGAGAGATCTAAAACTGAGCTGCATCATCCTTGGACCCTAAACTCTGAGCGGTTGGACCCTCTATCACTAGAAGTGGAGGTGAAGCAGTCTGTGTCTACTCGGTGAACTCAATAGCTGGGTCAGCCTATGGTAACTCTAAAGCTATGGTAGTAGCTAGACCCTATGGCTCATAAGGTGTCACTGTGGGAAGTGGAGCCACAACAGCCATTATCGCTGTCGCTGTCGCTGAAACCTCAAGGGTGGGAGTGATTGTCAGAGGTGGCTCGGACGAAGCAACAGAAGATGGGATCATCTCAATAGTCCCTATTACCAGAGCAACTGTGGTAAGAGCAAGGACTCAGAGCTTAGGCGGTGTAGGCTAGCCTGTGAGCTCATTGAAAGTGGCACCCAGACTCCTAGAAATAGGGGTGTCCATCACTAGCACTGATGTGGACTGAGTAGGAGTAAAGCCTGTGACTATAGGAGTGAAGTGCTGAGCCTGCTCTATCCCTAGTGAAGCAAACCACTAAGACACCTGCTCGATAGGGAAGGCAAACTATGCAGCCGGTTGTCCCTGACTCTAAAGCCCACTGGGTTGTATAGCTAGAGTCACTGAGGTAGTAGTAGTAGGCTAACCGAGCTACAACAAGGGCTGGTGAGGAGCAATCCCTATAGCCGAAAAGACATGCGACATGAATCTAAGAAGCTGCTACTATATGACTAGCTGCTGCTGCTACATGGCCTGCTGCTGGAACTGATCCTGATGTGCCTACACCTAACCAATGGTAGCTATTGTCTCCTGTGCCTGACGAGCCTAGTCCTGCCGCATGCACTCAAGTATAGCTAGCAAGGCGGGGTCTATTTGCGGTGGCTGTGGCTGTGGTAGAGCTGAGCTATAGCCACTAGTCTCTCTATCTTGTGCACATGGTGGCATATGCGGGATGGGCTGGTAGTCCTCATCTAAGTTATCAGTTAGGTCACTCTTGACCACGTCCTCCTGCTGTGCCTCTAGATGCTCTAACTCGGTCTCAGCAATAGCCCTGATGGCCTCATCCTGCTCAGCTGTAGTCTGTGGCACCTCTAGTCTATGGCTTGGCTAGCTGGGAGTCCTCCCACGATTGTGATGTAATAGCTAGCTCATGTCATACTGTGGGAACTCTGTAGTAGCACCACACCACTCAGCCACTATCTCTAGGGACATCTGTGAAACTGCCTGTAAGATAAGAAATGTAATCTAGTGAGCATATGGCAACTGACGATGGCCTCTAAAACCCTCTGCTAAGGTGTCCTCCATCTTTAAGAGCATCACATCCCAAATATCAAACATAGTCTAAGAGATCAAGTGGTGGACTAGCCAAAGCTAAATACGTGTCAACCCCTCATGATAGCCACTCCTCGGGAGCAAAGACCTCCTCATGACTGCATCAAGGATACGAGCTGTAGGTGTAAGGTCGTGCGGTGTGCGACTTGATCCTTCTCCAAATGGCTCAGTGAAGTAGACTCTGACCAAGTTTGTGGGTGCTACCAGTCCATCGTGAGGGCATCTCGGTAGCTTTGTCTCTCCATAATAGATCTCATGAATCTGAATAGGAGACTCCAAAATCTTCAATATCTCTCTAGCCCTCGAGCTCTATAGCCTATAGTCACGGCCTCTGAAAGCAAAGTGAATGTACCTGTGCCTCAGGTCAATCCACAAAGAAGCATAGAACTCTCTGACCCATGATAGAACATACCGACCAGTCCATCCTAGGGGATCTGCTAGACCTAGTAGGTAGCTGAGGTGGGGACGAATCTGCTCTCCTACAATGACAACTATAGCCTCTAAGGAGCATACTCTCTGAGATCTGAATATCACACCACTGTTGAGGTAGGCATTGTAGAAGTCCTCCTGTAGCACTGTGTAGAACTGCTCTAAAGCTCGCTCATCCCGCCTCGGCGGAAACCACTGCTCTAACTCCACAAAATGGAGCTGCTGCACCTGTCTAGCTGTGGTTGACTACAAGTCCAAGTGTACCACTAGAGGCAGACCCTATGGTCTGGGAGGTGGACGAGAACCATGTCTCTATGTCTCAGGCCTCGGTGACACCTGGGTGCGAGTATGACTAGAGCATTGAAGCCGTGGTTGCTCTGGTTGCTCTGTCTACTCTGCCTGCTCTAGGTGCTCTACCTACTCCTAGTGTTGCTCGGTCTCCTCCTGAGGCCCAATCTCCTCCACCCGAGCGCCCTCTAGTGCATCCTCCAGAGATACACGCTGACCTCCAAGCATGATAGTACCACGTGGACTACCAAGACTGGCCTCAAGTTGCTTGACTGTGGTTCTCTGAGCTGGTGACAATTGATCGCCAATGCGAATACCACTGCCTCTGCCACCTCTTTTAGCACGCTCTACGGTGGCGGCCATTGCTACTGCTGTCTCTGCCTCTATGTCACCTCTCTTGTGCTTCTTCTTTGAAGTGGTCTTCTTCAGCCCTTTCCCTTTTCCTACTCTATTAGGCGAGGTGGACGCCTCTCATCATTGTTAGGACCACCTCCAACATTCTTACACCTAGCCATGACTGATAATTGAGAGAATAACTACCACTAAAAATCACAAATGCTCCCCTTGACTCACTGCTACTGACAAGAGAGATCCACTAACAATTAGAAGTCCCCTAAGCCAACACTACCCCTAACAAGAACAACTGTTTGCTAACACTTTAGAGGCTTGGCCTCAATCCTTGCTCATGGGCTTGGCCCCAAGTTTATCTGCCACTGAAACAGTGACCAAGCAATTCACTGCCCAAACTCGCTGCAATAGATGGAATGGTAAGTATATATAAGCAATATATTAACCTAGAGATGAGCAAGGTCCTATTGAAGAAAGCAATTGGATAAGAAAGGAATGAGTAATGACTTGCTACCTGAGAAATCCCTGTGAAAAGGTAAGAACTGAACACGTCGGGGCACCACACAATCATGGCATGGAGAAATCGGTAGCGAACCGAGGAAACATCGGACATGAAGCTTCGGACGCCTGACAACACGAGCACTGAGATCCTAGAGGCAGTGGCGACTGCCCTCGTTTATGTCGAAGGTGATTGCATAATCCAAGAAGGAGAAGGGATCTGGTTTATGTCAAAGAAGTTCAATTCCACCTTTGGTTAGTTTGGTCTTAGGGTTCACAATGTTTGAGTTCTCAATCTCCTATTTTTGGATCTATTGGACATACACCATATTTTGGATAATCATTTTCTTGTTATTTCTCCATTGTCCTTGTCTGTCTTGACTTCTAGATTAAACCTTGGTTGTACTAGGTTGCTCTTAACCGTGTATCAAATCCCGATGTGTTTTAGTGTTCGACGTCGTATAATCTTTTGTGTAATTTTTAGATCTACGAAGTGTAATCATGTTTTCCCCTTTCTGATTCTTGTTTCGAATCTCGATACTTAAAAAAGTCAAGGATTTCAGTTGGGGCTAAGTGAAAGGTCCTAATATGGCTAGAGGGGGGGTGAATAGCCTATTTAAAAATCTACAAATTAACTAGAGTAATTTGATTAGTATGACAAATAGCGAAATGCAAACTTGCTCTAGCTCTACAAGGGCTACAAGTCACCTATCCAACAATTCTAGTTGCAATGATTACTAGGCATACAACTTCCAATGTTACTACTCACTAAGAGCTCTCAATCTTGCTACTCTAAAGAGCTCCACTAGATGAACTTAAAATAACAAAGCAAGCTCTCAATTCTAATTATACTAAAGAGCTTACCACAACTAGTTTGCAAGAATATAAATGAGTGAGTAGGGTGATTATACCGCCGTATAGAGGAGTGAACCAATCATAAGATAAATACTAAATCAATCATCGGGAGAATACCAAAGGGCAAGAGACAACTAATTTTTCTCTCGAGGTTCACGTGCTTGCTAGCACGCTAGTCTCCATTGTGTCGATCAACACTTGGTGGTTCAGCGGCTAAGAGGTGTTACACGAACCTCGTCCACACAATTGGACACTGCAAGAACCTACCCACAAGTGAGGTAACTCAATAACACGAGTAATCCACTAGAGTTACCTTTTGGCTCTCCACTAGGAAAGGCACAAGACCCCTCACAATCACCACAATCAGAGCCAGAGACAATCGCCAACCTCCGCTCAACGATACTCGCTGCTCCAAGCCATTTAGGTGGCGGCAACCACCAAGAGTAACAAGTGAATCCCACAGCGAAACACGAATGCCAAGTGCCACTAGATGTAATCACTCAAGCAATGCGCTTGGATTCTCTCCCAATCTCACAATGATGAAGAAACAATGATGGAGATGAGTGGGAGGGCTTTGGCTAAGCTCACAAGGTTGCTATGTAAATGCAAATGGCTAAGAGAGTGAGCTTGAACTGACCATTGGGCTTAAATAGAAGCCCCCACGAAATAGAGCCGTTGTACCTCTTCACTGGGCACAACTCGAGGTGACTGGACGCTTCGGGTCACACGATGCATGCCACGTGTCCCTCTGCGTTCAACCAGAGCCGCCTGATCTCAACGGTCAAGTGATGACCGGACACGCTGCTGCGAAGTGACCGGACATTGGACCTCAACGTTCGATCATTTCCAGTAAGGTTTCAAACACGAAATTTCATGACCAGATGCTCGACCGGACTCACCCGGCGTTCGGTCACTCAACGTTTCCTCTGTGCGCCTCACGTCAGTGTATGTCAGCACTGACCGGACGCACCCTTCCAGCTTCCGGTCACTCTTCGCGCCAGCGTCCGATCACAATATCGGGACACGTGCTCACTGCTGCTATTGACCGGACTCAGGACCCCAGCGTCCGGTCACTACACCACCAGCGTCCGGTCACTCTGTGAACCCCTGTCTTTTCTGTATAGGGTTCCGATGGCACCATCGGACTGTCCGCACTCTACGAGCGGACACTCCACCTGTGAAGTTTCTAACCCTTGCTCAAATATGCCAACCACCAAGTGTATCACTTTGTGCACATGTGTTTGTATATTTTCACAAGCATTTTTAAGGGTGTTAGCACTCCACTAGATCCTAAATGCATATGCAATGAGTTAGAGCATCTAGTGACACTTTGATAACCGTATTTCAATACGAGTTTCACTCCTCTTAATAGTACGGCTATCTAACCTAAATGTGATCACACTCGCTAAGTGTCTTGATCACCGAAATAAAATGGCTCCTACTATTTATACCTTTGCCTTGAGCCTTTTTTTTTTCTCTTTCTTCTTTTCAAGTTCAAGCATTTGATCAGCACCATGCTATCACCATCGTCATGATCTTCGCCATTGTTTTATCACTTGGAGTAGTGCTACCTATCTCATAATCACTTTGATAAACTAGGTTAAGCACTTAGGGTTTCATCAATTAACCAAAACCAAACTAGAGCTTTGACTAAGTAACAATTAACTCTTTTATTACAATTTTTAAAAGGCCTAAACCCTATTAACCGCTACCAACAAGTATTTCATGCAATAGTTCATACCTTATACTAACCCATAGGAGCAAAATATTTAAGCACTATTTAACTATTTTGCTCAATATAATTCGCCAAAAATGGTATTTTAATAATAGTTCAAGCGTTTGCCGACTTAATGAAAAGAGCTTATCTTAAAGTCAAATTTGATTTTTGAGCTCCCAAGAGCACTCGTTAACACTATTTATTTTGATTTTTTCTCAACCACAAAAGTGAGTCACATAGGATTGGATCATCATTTCACGTGCGTTATAAATTTTTAAAACCTGAAAACTTGTTAGGCTAATCCCTCTTGGACCTAAATATCGGTGCTAAGCAAGCTCATAACACCAGGGGTGTTACAAGGCATTGGACAAAATTTAATTTTAAAGAAACTGCCTATTAAAAATGTGCTTTCTATGGACTTGGTAAGTATGAAAAGCATCTTATAGTTTGTGGGTTTGGACTGTCCAAAAATATTTCACTGCATGAGAAGTTGCAAGCCTGTTCTACACAAAAGTGCACATGAAACATGCATTCTCATGGGCAATCATGGAGGCATCACATTCAAGTGAGGACGTGAGGTGGACCCCATGATGTTAGGCCCAACCATATATAAGACCCTGGATAATAATAATTGAGGAGGCCATGTTTGTCTCCTTTTTCCTAGCTAGTCCATTTCATTTTCGTCTCCAAGAAGAACGAATAATAAAAGGAGAAAATTCCAGCTCTCGTATTTGTTTGTGGTCTAGTACAGTTTGGACTCATCCGCCCATGCATATTATTTTCCAGACGGACATGAATTCAACGGAGATTCTACCTTTTCTTGAGCTCATTTTGATATGATATGAATAAATATAAATATTTTGTTTGGGATAGGGCGAGTGTGATGTTTTATTTCTTCTTAGAGTACTCTTCTTCTTATATGATCATTGGTAAAAAAAAAACTCTTCTAGGTTGGTTTTTGAGAGTGAGTAGAATAATGTGGCCTCTATCCATGGAGAAAGTCAACTGAAATAATTAGTAGGATATATAGTCGATATGTTTTCTTAATTGTACTTACATGGCAACCAATACTGCAGATATGATTTTTATTTTAAATTTCTGGTGTGACTACTGTTGCTGAAAATATTGCTAACCACAGCTATCTCATGTGGTAGCACGTGTCATCATAGATAGAGAGCCATGGTTTTCAAAAGTGATTTTGTTTCATAAAAGAAATCACTTTCTTGCGCATCAAATTAAACGCTATATATACCCATATAAAAAGAAAATCTGTAATGGCTTTTAATTCTGAGACAAGATTGGTTTTTACCGGGCAAAATTTGAGCACTAATAATTTAATTGTGTTCCTATAAGTTGTTAGCTTGGAGCTCCCAATTGGATAGTAGGGTAGGTGGGTACTGATAACAGTGTGTCCAAGTACCTTCAAGATACAATGAACCTACGCATCGCTTTTATAAAGCGTTGGTAAAAAAACTAAAGTCGAATGCTGAAAGATCATTTGAAACGCTACGTTTCTGTAGTTCAAAATCCTACATCAAGTTTTTTTTTACAGAAGTACTCCCTCCGTCGAATAAATTAGTTTCTAAAGTTATTTTTAAGTTAAGCTTTTTTATGTTTGACCAAATTTATAGAAAAAATATAAATATAATTGCTTATGAGACCAAATGAGCTTATTATGAAAATATAATCTACAATATATCTAATTATATTCATTTAGTGTCATAAATCTTGGCATTCTTTTCTATAAATTCACCAAAATAAAAAAATTTGACTTAGAGAACTCTAAGAATTAATTTATCCAGGACAGAGGGGGTAATAATTTGTGCCCATTATCATGTCCTTTTTTCATCAATTTAGAGGTAAATTCAATATATAATGTTGTTAGACTAACCGATTTTTAAATTGTTTTGAAAAGAAAAGGAGTTGGTTATTTTATTTAGATCTCCACAAATTGCAAATATCTCGCGCCTCCAAAATTCATAACTGCCATGATTCATTCGTAGAAGGTAGCTTCGCCTCAAAGAGAAACGACGATCAGCTGGCCGAAAAAATATCCTTTGCCTGACCCCGGGTCAGTTGGTTCCAACTTGCACTTTCGGAAAAGCGCAAAGATTCCTCGCAGGGGCATTACCGGAACAGATACACGAGCTCAGCGCACATTAGCCTACTACAGTCGGCATATGTGGTCCGTGTAAACCGAAAGAGTATTAAAACTGATCTCTTAGTGTTGCTAAGATAAACAATTCGAGGAGGAACTGATTCTTGTGTTGGCTCTAAATTTTTACATTAAAGATGGTTGAGAGGTGCAGAATGGCTCGTACTAAAGTTGGGATTGGGTCGAATCTGTCTGGCCAATAACTGGTTGTTTTAGTCTCTTCCAATAACTAGATTTTTTCTATACACTTACACTGTCTTATATCTATATTTACATCGCCTTATTACTATATTTATTTACAATTATTTCTTCATTGTAATTTATTGGACACGGTGATGTAATTTAGGGTACCACAACTTTTATTTCTATGGATTGCAGATCTCAGAAAATATATGCCAAAATTTTCAAAAAAAATACAAATTATTTTATGAATTGCAGACATCAGATAATATATGTCAAATTATTCACAAATTTCAGAATAACTTATAAATTACTCACAAATTATGGTGGGACTCACCCTCCAACCTTATCTCATCCTGGGCATGTATGGGCCTTCGTGGGCTAAATATCTAGACGGGCCGGTAGGCAACGGCCGTGGGGGCAGTACGTGGCCAAGAGCATGCACAACCGCGCTGAAGTTCCATGACAGCCGCGCGAGCATGGGAATTCCCGGTGCAGCGGCGGCGGAGGAGAAAAACTCCGGTTGTTTGCTTAAGGCAAAACAACCGGTTATCAATTAGCAATTCTGTAAAAGAAATGTGACCTAACATAGATTTTAATTCAAGCAATAACTAGAAATAGCAAGAGAATAAAGAGAGGTACCGCTTTAGTTCCGTGTGTCAACAAGAAGATCTGCTGAATAAAAAAACAATTCTGACTTAGGCCCCGTTGGCTTACCCCATATTTGGCTTATTTTTTTCAGTCGGAACAGTATTTTTCTCTCACAACAATTCAGTCAGAATAATGTTTTTCAGCCAGTTTCAGACCAGCGAACGGGGCCTTAGCCAAAAGTGTATGCACGCACTCAAAGGATGGTATTGCTAAGCGCAGTCATAGAATAAAGGTCATAACTAAAATAAGTATTATCAATTAAAAAATATTACTGTCCCACAAAGATGCCTATTTAAAAGTAGCACAATAAATGTTTTTACATTACTTTTCATTTTCACAAAGTTTGATCGAGCCAAACTACCACTATGTTCGGCTGGTCTACTGTTGGCTTATTTCAGCTTGTTTTAGTTTATTCTCTCTCACACAACACTATTGAATCATCCAGAACCATCCAAAATTTACTATACAGTGCACCAGCCAAACACAGCGTACATCATAGAGATGTTTATTCAAATGTATCAATCGTAGCTCTAATACAAGTCCAATGCCCCAACTCATAAAAAACCTAAACCCTCCTCATGAGCGTACATAACACGTCACACCGCGATAAACATAAGATACTCTGTTACGGTCCAAATCAATCAGCCACGCTGCCTAAACCGCCAAACCCCCTACCACTAACCCATCGCGCATCGGCGCGCGGCACCCTGGTACACCCACCACAGTGCGCCTAGCAATTCGGCCGCATGATGGACGAACAGAAACAACCCACGGAGGCCCACTGACAGCCACCCAAGACCAGACTAGTAAAGATTCCCTTCACCTTTCTCCCATCATCATTTCATCAGGCGCCATTCTGAAACCACCCCCTACTGGGCCCCTACCCCATGGCAATGAGAATTTACCAAAACGCCCCCGTGTGCGAGTTTACCGAAATGCCCTCGGCCCGGCATTAAATAAGCCTGCCCGGCTCGCCTGATCCCCTCCTCCTTCCCTCTCTTCCACCTTCTTCCCCAGCCAGCACGAGCTTGCAAGCAAGCTGCAATCCTTCTAGAGATTTGAGGTTTCAGCTCGGTTCTCCTCCAGAGGTCGAGCAGACCAGCCACCTAGGACCCGAAGCTCTGCCCAGTTTGCCAGTTCAGGAATTGCTGCTGTTCTTGGCTGATCTTGGCCGGAGATCCAAACTTGCGTGTTGGGGGTTCTCCGGGGTTCCTTGCGCTGGAGGGAGGTTTCGTTCTCGCCGGCCATGGTTTGGCTGGGAAGCACCAGCAGCACCTTGATGCCAAATCTCTGAGCTTTATGAAGATCGCCACTCACCTGCGCCGCTCCTGCTTCCTCCACTCCTTCTCGGTTGTCTTCCTTTACTGGTTTTATGTGATCTCATAACTTGCCCTCCCCCGGATCCACCATTCCTCGTTCTTCTCTCTCCGTCCCCCTCTCCCTTCTCCCTTCTTCCTTGCTTTCTCGAACAATCGACGAATAAATACTAGCACTAGCCACAGCGGCAGCTGTAGAGGATCTTTTTGGAGGTAAGCTAGGCCGGCCGGTTCCTTGCGGGGAAAAAAAGACCGTGTCTTGATGTCGTCGTCGTCGCTGTCTCCGGCGGCGGGGAGGACGTCCGGGTCGGACGGGGACTCGCCAGCTGCGGACACGCACCGGCGCGAGAAGCGGCGGCTGTCGAACCGCGAGTCGGCGCGGCGGTCGCGGCTGCGGAAGCAGCAGCACCTGGACGAGCTGGTGCAGGAGGTGGCGCGCCTGCAGGCCGAGAACGCGCGCGTGGCCGCGCGCGCCGCTGACATCGTGTCCCAGTACGCGCGCGTCGAGCAGGAGAACACCGTGCTCCGCGCCCGCGCCGCCGAGCTCGGCGACCGCCTCCGCTCCGTCAACGAGGTGCTCCGCATCGTCGAGGAGTTCAGCGGCGTCGCCATGGACATCCAGGAGGAGATGTTGCCCGCCGACGACCCGCTGCTCCGCCCGTGGCAGCTGCCCTACCCCGCCGCCGCCATGCCCATCGGCGCCCCGCACATGCTCCACTACTGATGATGATTGCTTTGCTTCCACCTACCATCGGGAAGGAGGCAGGCAGCTGGGGCTGGTTGGCAACAAGACAAGAAGAATTGGCTGCGTCTCAACACATGATCACATTCACATCTACTACCTTGCGGCTTTGAGAATTACATAGGCTCTACTACCTGCTGCTGTGTTAAATCTACCTCCTGGTTTCTTCAATAGTTGTTGCTGTTCTGTTCTGTCTGTCAGTCAGTGTGTATTGTATGAGATGATGCTCATCTTATGTTATGTAAGGCTTAATTATGTGTCTGGTTGTACTTTATGTCTTGTAATGTTATATGAATAATAAGTGTTATGTAATCTTCTACAGTTAGTGTTTATTCAGATCTGATGATGTTTCAGTTTTTTTATATGGTTAGCTTATTCAGCTAGCAAGTTACTCCATAAAAACATTTTCTTGTGGAGTTACGTTGGGAAATTTTTAGCCTGGTGAGGTGCCAACTTCACTTCACATGATTATGGGTTACTTATGAAAGATTTCATGAGTCACAAAAGTTGTGAGTTCATATCAGACCTCAAAGCAAGGAGAAAGGCATCAAAACAACTTGAGTGCAAAGTAAGACATCTAAAGCGATCAAATCAAAGGGCATATCTTCTGTTGCAAAGCTCTTCGTGGGATCCTGTCTGCTGACAGCTCCCTCTCCTATGTTGCTCGCCGATCTAACTCTTCGTTTGGGCTGATTTGGATTATAAGTCATGGCTGAAAGTACTGTCGGCTGGTTTGGTGTGAGAGAAAAATATTGTTCGTTGGCTGATAAGCCATGGCTTATAAGCCAAATACGACCAAGCGAACATGCTGTATATTTCCTTGGCATCGAAGCAGTAAAAGAACACTTGTTTTCATCGGAAAAATACAAAATACATGTGACAAGATGCATTATTGCATCGGCATGCATCCTCTTCGTTTCCTTCGCCTACTCACTCCCTTAGTTTGTACTTTGCTTGTGTTTTCTATAAAGTTAAAAGTTATAATAAAAGCTTAACCTGGAACAACTGAAAGTCTAAACCAACCTCATTTTTGGTACTGATGAAGTATGTCTAAAAACTCAAAAAAGAGTAATAGAGCATCTCCAATAGTTCCTAAAAAATAATTGTCAAATCAATGAGTTTTCTAATTCACTATATTTGGCTTTCTCCAATCATTTCCAATATCTCATCTCTAAAAGCTAGAAGGTATTTTTGTATCAGAAATTCTGGATTATTTTCAAATCACTCCAGACACCGGTTACTAGGTCTTATACATTTACATTGGGAAGCCTGTTCCTTCTCCATTTCTTTCTCATGCCCTTCCATCTTCTGGATTGACAATAGGATAAGCGCACATATCTTTTCATGACATTGGATCGATTTTACCAAGTGCAGAAAAGATAGGGACTCGGGATAAAGAATCGCTGAAGAGAGTTTTTTTTTTAGTTTTGCCAAAAAAAAAAACAAGATTGTTTGTGAGTTTTGAAAAGGTCTCAGAATGCTCTAAGCAATCGTTTAACATCCATGACAAATGCGAAAACGACAGTGAAAGGCGCAAGAAAACCTTAGAAACTTATCTTGACCGAACCAGTGACGTTATCAAATGAAAGAGCACCAGCTGAGCGTGCAACATGTCAATATTATTAGTGCATCACCCACTCAAAAGTTACGTCAAAACACAAGTTTGGGAAAGGCCTGTTAGGTAACCGTGAACCAGTCACATAGAGTCGAGCACAGTTACTCGCAAAGATCACAAAAACAGATGTAAAAGTAGATCAGATGTTTGGTATGACATGGACATGCTCAAATAGTCATGACAAGGAAAGGAAATTCAACAAAATCTGGTGTTCTCAAATGGTTATGCTTATTTTCAAGACAAATCTCCACAGCATTCACTTTGTCATGCTCTCCAGAGAGTTTTGAAAGCTGGCAAAATAAAGAACTTCAAATTTGACATCTGGGAACTACTCCTCGACGACGACGCTGATCTGGCCCTTGTCAAGCATGTCGTAGAAGGATCTAGTCTTCCTCTGCTCGTTCCAGTGGTGCATCTTCCACATACCTCCAGCAATCAGACCCAGGGTCAGTCCAATGAAGATCTCCTTCACCACGCTAGGGCCCATGAGGGTGGCATGTGCAACCCTGCCACCTGCCATTTGCTTGCTTGTTGAGGTCAGACGTCAAGTGCCTGAAGCGAAAGCAATGGAGATTCTGTGAGCTGATACGTGGGAGCAACAGGCAGACAGCATATCTTCACTAAGGTAGAAAGATACTCTTAATAAATGCAGACATGTGCATAGAGCATCACATTTTGGCACATTCAAATTCTATGATTAGTCACACCTACAAGGGGAGGCTAAGGTGATAAATATATAGCAAAATTGGACCCAAAATTGTATTAGTAATGACGTATTATGAAGAATCGCCCAAAAATATGCAGAGACATAAGCTTCGCAAAGCCAACAGGGTATTCAGAAATAGTGGAGGGGGTGTTCAACAGCAATCTCTCCCAGAAAATCATCATCAAAACTCAAAAGAGTCAACTCCCTCTTGTTACATTTGCATCCTAAATTGCCCTATTCACCACAAAACATTTCTTAATGAGGGCAGAAATAGAAAATGACACCTGAAACAATTCCAGCATTGGTCTCAATCATTGCTTCTTTGACCAAAAAACAAATGTACACCAGGTACCCTTCACCTAACCTGGCACTCACTCCCAAAACATAGCCATCATATCAAACAAAGCCACAAAATGCTACAAAGCAAATTAGTTGGACGAATTTCCTTATCACCCAACAAAGAATCGAGGTAACAATATCAACATCCTAGCATCTGCAATAGTGAGAGCTGAAACTATCGACTACCTAACAAGCATACATCAAACCAGACAGACAATAATATCAGAATCGCACAAGGCTGCATCATTGACTTATCATCTACTAAACAACAAATGTATTAATAAGCTATGAGGTTACCATGCTGATTTTCAATTCGATGCAAATCTTAGATGTTACAGACACGCCCAACAAAGACCAATGAGCATGCTCACAAAAACTCCAAACAGAAACAAAAGGTAGCTCACTTTGATCCAAGTGGTTGTCAGATGTTGGTCCCTCACTGCCCTGCACAGGTAAGCACAAGCACCAGCGTTGGCCAGAGCTCTGCTCTTTTGGTTGTGGTAACTGAACTGTCTGTTTTCATTGCATAGAGGAGTATATACAACTCATGTACCAACTATAAGGTACACATGAGCATGGCTGAGTACAGCCCCAACTACTCCTAGTACTAGCAATACAATTCCTACCTCAGCCCACTACCAAGACATGGCTGATGTATTAGCTACCAACTAATGTACCAGTGGTGGCATATTGCCCTACTGCTACAACTAGGACAACAGAGAATGACCTATTGCCAAATCTGCTATGCAGCAAACAAAGAGTGAGAGGTCAGCAGCAGATTATGTCTTACAATTCTTCCTCTAATCCTGCTGCTAACCCAAAGCACCCGAGTGACTTGGTGAGGATGTCAGCGAGCTGTCTGCCGGTCTCGACAAACTCGATGATGATCTGCCCTCCATCGACGCAGTCCCGGAGGAAGTGGAACTTCATGTTTATGTGCTTGCTCCGGTCATGGAGGACATGATTCTTGGCGAGGGCGATGGCGGGCTGATTGTCCACCATCAGAGCTGGCGGGTGAGCTTCCTCGCCGGTCAGCTCGCCCAGCAGCCAGTGTAGCCAAACAGCCTGGCACGCAGCTGTGGCCGCTGCGACGTACTCCGCCTCACACGTCGATTGCGCCACAATCTTCTGCTTCAGCGATTGCCAGACGATGGGGGCTGCTCCAAGGAAGACAAGCACCCCAGAGGTGCTCCATCGCCCGTCGATGTCTCCCGCCATGTCTGCGTCGCTAAAAACAGTGAGCTCCGACTCACCTTCCTTTGCCTTGGGGGGTGCCTCACTGAAGAACGTGAGCCGCAGCTCACCCTTGCCGCCACTCTTGGGAAAGATGATCGCTTGATCGAGCGTCCCCTTGACGTAGTGCGGCAACCTTTTCACCGCCGTCCAGTGATCCTCACGCGGTTCCTCCATGAACCGACTAACATAACCGAACGCGAACGCGATGTCCGGGCGAGTATGTGTGAGGTAGCGTAGCCCGCCGACGATGCTTGGGTAGCGTGTCGCGTCCACCTTCGCCGCCATGCTGTGCTTGGACAGCTTCAACCGCTCCTCCATTGGAGTTGCGCACGGCTTGCACTCCGCCATGCCGCTGCGCTCCAGCAGCTTCTCCGCATAGGCACGCTGGCCTAGGGAGATGTGCTCCTTCCCCTACCTCACCTCAATGCCGAGGTAGTAGGAGAGCGCGCCGAGATTGCTCATTTTGAAACGAGCAGCCATTTCGCGCTTGAAGCCATCAATGTCCTCCACCCGCGCTCCAGTGATGATCAAGTCGTCCACATACACGCCGACGACGAGCTCCTCCTTCCCCCGTCGCCGTGTGTACAGCGCGTGCTCTGTGACGCAGCGAGTGAACCCAAGCTCGCCCAAGGTGGCATCGAGCTTGGCGTTCCACGCCCGAGGGGCCTGCCACAGCCCGTAGAGCGCCTTGCGCAGCTTGAGCACCTTGTGCTCAAAGCCCTTGACGGCGAAGCCCGGAGCTTGCTTGACGAAGACCGTGCCCGCGAGCTCGCCGTTGAGGAACGCAGACTTGACGTCGAGGTGGTGGACGCGCCAATCCTTCACTGCTGCCATGGCCAACAGCAAGCGAACGGACTCCATTCACACCATCGGAGCAAAGACTTCCTCGAAGTCGATGCCCTCACGCTACACGAAGCTGCGGGCGACGAGCCGAGCCTTGTACTTGACAATGGCGCCGCGCTCGTCCCGCTTAACCTTGTGGACCCAATTCAACCCGATCGGCCTGCAGCCCACCGGTGGATCCACCAGCTCCCATGTCCCATTGTCCTCGATCGCCCTCATCTCCTCCAACATCGCCCGACGCCAATTGGCGTCGCGTTCAGCCACTGTGAACGTCGGCGGCTCCTCTGCGCTGACATGGAGTAGCTCTAGGTCATCCAAAAGCCGGCTAGCCAGCCCAGGAGCTCCCCCTTCGCTGACAAGGTTGTCCACCCGCCTGAACCGAACCTCCTCGCCGTCATGGAAAGCATCCACAAACTCGTCAATGTCGGTGGGTGCTGATGCGAACTCTAGTGGGAGTGTCCCCTGTGCTGCCGTCGCAGGGGACTGTGGTGGAGGTGAATGCGCCGCTGCTGGTGGAGACTGTTCTCCAGCAGCCTGCTCTCCAGCGCCATCATCTCCTCCTTGGATCACCAAGTGCTCGACAGCAAATGTGCTACTGACACCAGCCGCTTCCCCGACGCCTTGATCCTCCCAATCCCAAGCAACCATCTCGTCGAACACTACATCCCTAGAGACTACCACCCTGCCTCCCTTGGGATCATAGAGCCAATAGGCCTTGCTGCCCTCCTCATAGCCCAACAGCACCATGGGCATGCTTCTATCCTCCAGCTTGCCGAGGTGGGGCTTTGTGTTCTTGACATGGCCAACACAGCCAAATGTCCTGAGGAAGGACATATTCGGCTTGCGTCCATGCCAAGCCTCGAACGACGTCTTGCCCTTCAGGGCCTTGGTGGGCGCATGGTTGAGGATGAACACCGCTGTGGTCACCGCCTCTCCCCAGAACTCCGCCGGCATCTTCTTAGCCTTCATCATCAACCTCGCCATGCTGATCACTGTCTAGTTGCGCCTCTCCACCACGCCATTCTGCTGCGGCGTGGTGGCGCACCACAGCTTGATCCGCGCAATACACTGCAAACTCTACAGAGGTGAATTCGCCGCCGCTCTCCGCCTCCGCGCACGCCTTGAACTTCTTGACCGCTTCCGCTGCCTCGGTCTTGCTGGTCAGAAGCTGCAGCCACATGAACCGGCTGCAGTCATCCACCAGCAAGATGAAGTACTTGCGCCCGCCGTGCGTCGCCGACGTTATCGGCCCGTAGAGGTCACCATGGACAAGCTCGAGGGCCTCTGTCGCGCGGTACTTCGCCGTCTTCAGGAATGGCAACCTTCTTTGCTTCCCGGCCAGTCAACTGTCACACAGCTCGCATGCGTGCTCGATGTGAGGCAGCTCCCAGACCATCTTTTCCAGCTTGCCGAGGGCGTTGAAGCTGAGATGGCTATAGCGGGCGTGCCACAGCCACGGCTCCTTCATGCGCTGCCACGCTCATCCCTGATCCTGAGGACGCCGTCCTTGATCAGCACCTCGCTGCCGCGCTCATCCAACTGGCCAATGCTGATGATGCTTGAACGCAGCTGCGGGATGTAATATACATCCATCAGCGCGCGGTGCTCGCCGTTCTGGCACCTGAAGATGATAGTGTCGCGCCCTCTGATCGCCACCCTTGAGCCGTCATCGAACTTCACCGTGCCGGTCACGTTGCCGTCGAGCTCGAAGAAGGCTGCCTTGGAGTCCGTCATGTGGTTGCTGGCACCGGAGTCCAGGTACCACCGCTGCTCCTGCCCGCCGCCCACACGTCCGAGATGGACTTGGGCACGCGGTTCGTCGAGGTTGACAGCCTTCAGAGCCTTCTCGTGCTCCTCCACCGCCATCAGCTCTCCCTCCTCCTTGCCTCAACGTCGTGCAGTGCACAGAACGTCGCCATCAGGAGAGTGGCCTCATCATCATCATCAACCTGCGCCAAATGAGCCTCAGCCTTCTTCTCCTGCTTGCGATTTGGGCACTCCTTTGCCCAATGGCCTGTCTTCCCACAACATCGGCAGGCGTTGGGGTCGACTTTCTTCTTCTTCTCCGAAGAAGCCTTGCTGCGGCGCTTGCCATCGCCACCGCAGCTGGAGGAGGCTTCCTCGGACTTCTCCTCCATCCGGGCAGCCCACTCCTCTGTCAGCAGCAACTTGCCGCTGTCCGTCGTTGCTGTGGCCTGCTCCATGCACTCGTCCACCGCCCGTAGACAGCCTGTCACATCCTCAATGGTGAAGGTGGACAGGTCCAGTATCGTCTCTATGGAGAGAGCGATCTGGATGTACTTCACCGGCATGGAATGGAGGTACTTGGAGACCGCCTCTTCTTCGTCGATGGTGACACCGTGACTCCCCAGCTTGCTGATGAGCGACTGCAGGCGGAGGAAGAAGTCCTCCACTGACTCACCATCCTTGAACTTGAGGTTGGCGTACTCCTGCTTCAGCAGCTGGGTCGTCGCCTTCTTTGCGCGATCAGAGCCGACGCGCATCGCTGCAATGGCCTCACGCCTCCTTAGCTGTTTTCTTCACCCCCAACGGCTCCCTGTACTCCGTCGGCACGACAGCGAGGATGGCCTCCATCGCTGACATGTCATCTTCTTCCACGTCGGTGCCCTTGTCGATGGCATTCCAGAGCCGTCGGGCTCTGAGCTTGACTTTCATGGTCACCGCCCACTCGCCATAGTTGGTGCGAGTCAGCTGTGGCCAAGTAGTGCCGCTGACCTCCCGCACCGTGCGCACGACGACCTCCTGTCGTGGCTGGGCAGCCCCAACAGCACTGCCGCCTCCCGCAGCTCCGCTGTTGTCGCCCGTCTCCGAGCCAGGTGCCATCGCCGGCGATTAGTCCGACGATGCAAACGAACTTGTACGACTCCGATGCCACTTGTTGGTCCCTCACTACCCTGCACAGGTAAGCAATAAGCTTACCAGCACACACACTCACTCACTATGGTTAGAGGTAGAAGAAGGGGTGAGCACAGGCACACACACAGCACAAGCACCAACGTTGGCCAGAGCTCTGCTCTTTTGGTTGTGGCAACTGAACTGCCTGTTTTCATTGCATAGAGGTAGAGTATATACAACTCATGTACCAACTATAAGGTACACATGAGCATGGCTGAGTACAGCCCCAACTACTCCTAGTACTAGCAGTACAATTCCTACCTCAGCCCACTACCAAGACATGGCTGATGTATTAGCTACCAACTAATGTACCAGTGGTGGCCTATTGCCCTACTACTACAACTAGAACAACAAAGAATGACCTATTGCCAAATCTGTTGTGCAGCAAACAAAGAGTGAGAGGTCAGCAGCAGATTGTCTTACATCAGACATGCTCCAAAATACTCCCTCCATCACAAGTCTAATGATTTCCAGTGTTTGGTTTTATGACAATTTACAGGAGGGAAAAGACGTATCCCTCAATCAAACAACTAAATCACCATTAATGCAAATAAATCCTCCCTATTCAGGTAATCAATGCCATATATGACAGCATTATAACCGTGCCTATTCAGGTGGATTACACCAAATGTCCTTATATTTGTGGACAAAATCCAATTAGCTGTAGTAAAAATAGACAAAAGAATGACTAATTTGTGAAATAGACAACAATAACAAACTGATAACAAAAGGTAAAACCAAAAGCTTCAGAAAATATGAGGCACACTTGAGACTTCAGTGAGTTTGCACTAAGGGCAGATTATGCTTCAGGGTAGGAATGGACTGGAAGATAGCTATGATACATATACACATAGTTTTTAAGGCGGTAAAGCAAGGCGTGGCGACCCACCCCCTTCTAGACGCCTAGGCAAATTAGGCGCACGGCGAGGCGACGCCATACACATACACTCATGTACATTAGAGCAGGATAAACATAAATTTATACATACCTTTTTGCTGCCAATTTTAGAGCCTATGCACAAGCAGCCACCACCCACACTACCCAGAGCAGTTTACACCCATCCAAGCACAAGCAGCATACCACATCAGAGGAGTATATCCAAGTCCAAGATCCAAGCAAGCATAAGCAATATAGTTCAGACTTCTGAACAGAGGAAGGAAAGGAGAGGAAGAACAGAGGAAGGAAGTGCGATGAAGGGCAGAGCAGAGGATGGGAGAGGAGAAGAAGTGGTACTTGTGAGCCGATGTGAAGGGTCCTGAGCTGCTGGTAGGAATCGAGCAGAGGAAGGAGACGCTGAATCGCAGCAGGATGACGGAGGCTGACGGAGCGGAGGTTGAAGACACAAATCGGTGGGGGCGCCGTGAGGTCGCAGCAGGAGCCGCGAATCTGCGGAGTGGGAGCAGCTCAGGTGCTCCAGCCGCCATTTTCTCTTCCCTCCTCTCCTCACAATTGGCGAGCAGCAGGGATGGCCCTTCTCCCGCATGCGACGCCTTTTCCGCCTGCGCGCTTCTTCTCCCCTGCGCGCGATGCGTTTTCCTCCTGCACGCCCCTTCTCCCACGCGCAATTAATCTACAGGTAGGACCATAGAAGCTCATGCAAAGTGCCTAGGGTCTGGACAACAACACAACGCCAAGGAACTTTACCAATACTTACTCCTAAATATCATGTATCCTAGAAGCTACATGGAAATGGAAAGCAACAGCAAGCTCATAAGACCTAATAACATGTGATAAAGTGAAAGAACCACCACACATTGGAGTAAATCTTGTGTCTAGGATAGAGGCTAAAGTCCATCCACGCACTGGAAATTGTCTAAGAAGATTGAGACATGAAGATCCACATTAAAGGGCGTACCCAGTGCAGAGAGCTCCCGCTCTGTGCGGGGTCTGGGGAAGGGTGTTAGTTGCAAGCCTTACCCTCGCCTGTGCAATGCGAGGAGACCGCGACTCGAACCCAGGACCTTCCGGTCACAGGCGGTAAGACTCTACCGCTTGCACCAGGCCCGCCCTTCATGAAGATCCACATTGCAAAGCTTTAAACATAGAGTTGAAGATGAACAGTCAACTTGAACGTATGCTAGCTAGACGCCTAGACCCGAAAATCCAATACGTAACAGCTCCCATCAGTCAATGTCACAATAACATAGGCTTAAGAGAACACATCGTTTGGAGGTAGTATTAAATGCAGCCTGATTCCAAACCCAACCTATGAAGGTAATACAACATAAGCATGCCCTTAAAATCATGTCTAGTAGTTAATCTCCTACGCAAAGTAGATAACCCTCAGTTCATTCAGGTTATGGATGAACACAGAAATACTGAGAAGTGAAGTACACAAAACAACAGTCAATGTACATTTTTCCTATTGCTACATTCAGAATATGTGATGTGCTCATGTGCATCACGAAACAAGCACCTAGTACCTGTGAGGCTACACATGACAGAGGCTAATGCTAAGCAAGAATATTACACTCAACAGACGAACTTGTGATAGGTTAGATGCACACTGGAGCTTAAGGAGCAGAACTGCATCCAAATCATGAATATGAACAACGCAAACCCTCGTCAACATGAAAACATGGTTGACCAGAAAATGTCACAAAGATGTAGGTTATGCCTCTGCGCCATCTCGGCAACAGCAAATGCAGCCAGATCCTGAATCCAGTTTATAAATAAACATCAGTAACAACTGCACCCCCCATGAAGTTGATTCAAAATACCCTATCATACTAGCTCATCCCTGCTGCATTTGGATCCTAGAGCAAACCGCAAAAACTGAATAGCGGACATTATTACACTAGACAGTACGTTCCCTGCGACAACCACCATTTCTGTTTCACCACCGGCAATCAAACATTAATCACGTGGCCCTCTCGCATCGCAGGTCAACAGACACCGGTGCATATATAGGAATAAAACACCAGAACTGCTCGCTGCAGAATGGATCGGTGCACCACCCCCATCACTCCACGGCAGACGACCCTTGCGTCCCTTCATCCAACCCAGGAACCAAAAGCAGAGACGGACGCCGTATCCGCACCCCCGGCAAGCCATCGACACGACGACCTAGCGCCCTCGCCTTACACGCCATCGACACCCACACCGAACCGGATCCGCCGCGCGAACACAGCGCGCCGGCGCCAAGGGGGGAGCCAGATCCGAATGGCCAAGGAAACCGAAAGGGTTAGCTTTTTCTTCGAAACGCGAGCAGGCGCCTAGCGGTGTAGAATCAAGCGCCGGGAATGGAAATAAGGATCCGGGGTACGGGGGAGAGGGGGGAGGGGAGGGGAGCTCACCACGCCGGAGATGGAGGGAGGGGACCTGCGCCGCCGCCGAGAGGGAGGAAACCGGAGAGCCTAAATTCGATCCGCGTGGGGTGGCGTGTGGCCGGTGGTGGTCTGGGCGTCTGCCGCTGGAGCGTGTTCGGTTGGCTGCTCGGTATAGTCGCTGGGTGGTGAAGAAAGAAAAATATTATTCTGGTTCAAAATTTACGATTGTTTATGACCGGCTCCGGCTGAGTTTACGCATTGTGTGCATAGTTTACGTCTTCGGTGATCGCTTGACCACTTTATAACAGTTTTAATAAAGTTAACGTAGAAAGGATTATATTAAAGTTTATGCACCAAATAGGTATAGTTACTCCCTCCATTCAAAAAATACAATTCTAGATTTAAGGCTAGTTAAACTTTTTCAAGTTTGACCTATTTTATAGGACAAGATGTTGACACTTATATCTCTAAATAGATTTACTATGAAAATATATTTCATGATCTATTTAATAGTGTTTATCTAATATAAAAAATGTTAGTATCTTTTTTTATAGAGATGGCTAAAGTTAAAATTATTTGACTCTTCGAGACTGAGAGTTGAATTGTTTTGAAACGGAGAGAGTAGTTTGTAGCTAGGGCTAAAGATTAGTCCACAACTAGTTGGCTAATAACTAGAGTTGGAAGCTTGCTAATCAATTAGCCTACCTATTAGTTCCCTATTTTAATGGTTGTACAAAAATACTGGCTCGCAATTAGTTCAATGCATCATAACCGGCTAATGGTGCTTATTTGATATCAGAAATGGTGATAGATTTTTTTTATAAATTTAATCAAACTTATAGCAACTTGACTTTGACTGAACCCGTAAAGACCGTCGTCGAATTCCAGAACTCTTAATGCAAAGATAGATACCCCCTCTGTTTCAAACTATAAGACGTTCTGGCTTTTCTATATAACTTGTATTATGTGTCTAGATAAATAATATATTTAGATATATAGTAAAAATTATGTCTCTAGAAAATCATAACGTCTTATATTTTGGAACGGGTATAATTGGTTTCTTTGATGAGGAATGAGGACATACGTTGACGAGGGAACTCCTGTAGCGAAGCTATAGAACGTTTGGAAGGTAACTTGAACCGAAGTCGAGTACCAAATGTGATACAATTTGAATTTATATGAGCCTTTTATATGGACAAAAAGGCCATTGCCCCACGAGGTTCATCAGCTCATCAGCCTGTTCGCTTGTTGGTTTCAGCCAGCCCAAACCAGCCAGTCAACAGTATTTTTCTCTCACAACAAACCAGCACCAGCCAGCCCAAACCAGCTCAGAAAACAACCGACGAACAGGCCGCATGCCAGGCGCCAAGGCTATTCACCCAACTCATCAACCCAATGCCACGCCTGACGCCCCCATGATTGATAAAGCTGAAACGAACTCCAATAAAACGCAACCGCAGCCGAAACAGGGTTCTTTTGCTGGACTAGTGTGTCTTGTGCCGATGCGGTTCCGATTCGTTTGCACGGTTGCACCCCTGCTAGAGTGCAAGAGGTCCCGGCGTCAGTACTCAGTAGATTCACGCTGAGGTTGAGCCCCGGAGCCCGAAGATCCGTGCGGGTGTGCGCAGAACCTAGAATGATATTCTTTTTTCTGGAACCGAGAGAGTAAATAAATGGTGAAAGTTGTATTTTGTATTATTTCCAAATATCACTTCCCAGGAGGTGTTTGTGAATGTGTTCTCCAAGCACCGAAGCGTGTGGCGTGTTTTTTTTATCAGGTACAATCTGAACGCAAACAACCCACACACTTTTCTATGACACAATAAAGCTGACAAAAAGAAATTTATCAAGAGCCAAGGCATCCTAACATCAAATGATTTTCTTTGGGCCTGAGTTGCTTGATCTGCAATAAAAGAATAGGAGCCTTTCTGTTTTACGAGCATTCAAGCCCACGCTTCCTGGGATTTGTTTGCCAAAGGACGTACCAATGTAGAGACCTCTCGCTCGGTGCGGGGTCGGTGTCAGCGACGAACCTTATCCTCTCCTGTGCAATACGAGAAGACCGCGACTCAAACCCAGGCCCTTCTAGTCAGGTCACAGGCGGTAAGATTTGTTTGCCAAAGATGATGATAAAAAAAAAAAATTCAAAGTCTACTACTTCGAGAAAAATTGCTTCGCACACCTACATTTCAAGAATGCTGCATTATTCTTGTCGTAGACATTTCAAGCAAATGTTACTATCTCAAACTTGTTTCCTTTACTAATAGTAATACCTTTCCTAACAGGAGCCTTTTCTTTGGGCATGAGAAACCTTCTACTTTCGTAATCATCCTATGATCGTCTCAACCTGCTTTACAAGGAGCCTCTGCTGTAGGATCCATGGTATAGTTAATACAGTAGTGTTGCTCAGTTGCCACTGCGCCTCCAAAACTGTGATTTTTCTACATCAGACATGATTGTTGGAGGCACGTCAAGTAGCATAAGCTGGAAAATCATGTAGCTCATCCTGATCGGGGATGATGGAAATCTGCGCTTCTTTTGGAAGCGAGTCATCCTCCCCACTGGATTCTGCTTTAGCAGACAACTCATTGCAGTGGATGGAGAGGGTTCGTTTTTCTTGCTGGAACAACCTACAAGCAAAACAAAGGTAGTGAGCTTAGGTACTGCAAAGATAGAAATTACTACTAGGAGAGTGCTAGCACTTACGGGTTTTTGCAAAGCATCGGACTTTGAATTGTTACAACATATTTGCAGGAAGAGATCTCCTTGATTGAACTAATCAGTACAGTAGGCTCCGAGCAGACAAATCTAACCTGTAGAACAAAGGCGGGGTGTGCACAGTCAAATGCACTGACATGGTGATTATGTGCTTTACTTCGTAGATTTATGTTGTTTCTTTCTCACCTCTGTCTCCCGGGGAATATCTGTGAGATCACATACAGTCCCATTTGTATACAAGTGAACATGATACCTGAAACAAAACAGGAACAGAATATATTCATTCAAGACTGAGGAACATATATTATGTTGTTTCTCTTCCCACATTCAGGAGAGTTCAGTACACCACCTCTTAGATATATCTTTCACTTGATGGTCATCGTCAGCTAACTCAGAGGTGCTATTTTCGTGGTATGCAGCAGTCGCGTCATCATCGAATTCGCCTAGAACAAATTCTTGGATAACCTTCAACAAAAGAGACATAGTTTACACAGCAATGCTGTAGCTCTAGCAACTTTTGATGGCATATGTGGTAATGCCAATAAAACTGAAGCTACATTTACTATTATTCAAAGTACAGGCAAGGTATATTCTTTTCTCCACATTGTCACTAAGTACAGAACTTGCTTCTCCATTTGAAGCTAGCAATTCTTGCACTGGAACACCCCCAAGATTTGTTTGAGGTGATGGATAGACAGAATAACAAAATAAAAATGTTTTGATTACAGGTCTGGGCAAAAAGACTAATTTATTGAAGGAGGGAAAAACTTACTTTATCATCATCTACATGGACCTGTCTGATTTTCCCATGATAACAGAATTCATACGACCACCAACCTTCGTGCTGTGCCAAAATAAACAATAATCAGTTTTTTTAGTCATTGCTTACCAGGCACACATGTACATGACTGAAAATACACTGTGCATGCCCATGCATAAGAAAGAATTGTATGCTCACCCTGTAGAAACACTGGTCCTTGAGAACCTCAAGTAACTCATCTGGCTCCTTTGGCTTAATTCTCCTTTCACTTTCTATTATAACATTAGTTGCATTTTGTGGGAGCATTGACTTCATGGTTTTAGTTTCTTCAACCGGTAGAAAGCACTTATAACGTTTCCCCTCATGATTATTAGCCATTGGTACCGATTCCTGACCATTCTCCTATTGAATACACCATAATCATCTCTAGTTAGGATAAAAGGGATTATGTTTGAAATATGCCAAGCGTAATCTCCGTAGCAAAAATGTAAAATGGAAAATTCAAATACGTTTTTTTCTGAAAGCGTGAAACTCACACAATTTAGAATAAATATGGTAAGTTCGCATGGCCTGATTTATAGTCAATTGTCTTTCACAGCCAATGACCAACTGTGGTAAAGTCAAGAAAGATTTATATTATATATATAAGCATTCAAAAATAGCCGGTAAACTTTAAGTAGTTTCCATTACAGTTCACTAGAACCTAATACCCATACAACCAGCCGACCACACATAAACAGCAATGAGAGTAAGAACAAAAGAAAGCTCTTGCTTTGTTACAAACAAGGATCGGAAGGACAAACCCATTAGAAATCTTACTGGATGGAACGGCGAATCAACAGGATGGAATTCGACGCGGTACCTTGGCTCACGCGAACTCCGCCCAAATGTCACACCTGACGATCAACACCAGTTAAGCTCGCTTCCAGCGCATATTAGTGTTGAACAAAAGGAAACCTAAGAGCAAGCAAGATTATAAAACCAGCCCTCGATCCATATGCGCACAGTCTTTTGAACCACACTACTACAGGCTGCTAGATCTGGGCAAGAATTTATTGTATATGGGTACTAGCCACTAGGTTACCGCCAACATCGACCTGCCTTTGGATTTTTTATTCGACGAGAGAACCATCAAGAGACATCGACCAAGTGGTGTATTCATTGTGTGTGTGTTTGGGAGGGGGGGGGGGGGGGGGGGGGGGGGGGGGGGTATCCAATGGCGCTGGTGAGATCCAGCGCGGCCCCACGGCGCTCACCTGAAGTGGTGAAGATCTGGTCATTTGCTACAGCACCGGCAACCAGGAGGAAGAGCAGCGCGGATACCCGTCCGGCGAAGCCCATCAGAGACGGCAGGTGGGTCTTCGCACCTCCCTTTGAGATCCCTACCATGACGACTTCTCTGTAGCGTCAGTGTATTCACGGTGAAGTTGAGCCCCGGAGTCTGAAGATCGGTGCGGGTGTGCGCAGAACCTAGAATGATCTGCAAAGTGCAAAGTTATAGTGTTTACAGGCTAGCAACAGCAGGCAATTCCATATTAAGTCATTAATAACACCTCAAAAGCATACAATGTCATAGCTGACAGTTCAGTATACAAATGAAAGTTCAGACACATATATAGTGTAACGAAAGCAATGCAATAATCTAATCCTAAAAGAACAATGAAGGGGCAATCTAAAGCGGCATTCGTACCACGCACCTGGTGTGATGTACTCATGTACACCAATGCTTACTCCTAAATACAATGTATCCTAGAAGCTACATGGAAATGGAAAGTAACAGCAATCTGATAAGACCTTCTAATAACATGTGATAAAATGAAAGAGCCTCCACACATTGGAGTAAGTCCCGGGTCTAGAATAGAGGCTAAATTACATCACACGCACTGGAAATTGTCTAAGAAGATTAAGACACGAAGATCCACACTGCAAAGCTTTAAACATAGAGTTGAAGATGAAAAATCAACTGGTACCTAGACCAGAAAATCCAATACGTAACAGCTCCCATCAGTCGATGTCACAATAACATAGGCTTAGAGTATGCATCATTTGGAGGTAGCACTAAATGCAGCCAGATTCCCAGCCCGACATATGAATGAAGGTAATAAAACATAAACATGCCCTTAAAACCATGTCTAGTAGTTGTTTTCCTATGCAAAGAAGAAAATCCTTGGTTCATTCAGGTCATGGATGAACACAGAAATACTTAGTGAAGAACACATAACAACAGTCGGTGTACATTTTTTTTCTATTGCTGCATTTAGACTGTGATGTGCTCATGTACATCATAAAACGAACACCTAGTACATGAGAGTCTACACATGTCAAAGGCTAATGCTAACCTAGAAGGTTACACCCATCAGACAAACTTGTGCCAGGTTAGAGACACCCTGGTCCCCAGCTTTAGGAGCTTAAGAGCATCCAAATCACGAATATGAACAACTCAAAACCTTTGGCAACATGAAAACACGGTAGACCAGAAAATGTCACAAAGATGTAGGTTATGCCTCTGCGCCATCTAGAGGCAACGGCAAATGCAGCCGGATCCCCAATCCATCTAGTTTATGAACATCAGTAACAACTGCAATCCCCAGGAACCAGAAGCAGAGACAGCAGCCGCATCCGGCACCCCCGCCAAGCTATCGACACGACGACGACGACCTAGCACCCTCGCCTTACACGCCCTCGACACCCGCACCGAGACGGATCCGCCGCGCGAACTCTCCGCGCCGGCGCCGAGGGGGAGCCAGATCCGGACGGCCAAGGAAACCGAAAGGGTTAAGTTTTTTCTTCAAAACGCGAGCAGGCGCGTAGCGGTGTAGGATCATGAGCCGGGAGAGGAAGTAAGGATCCGGGGTTCGGTGGAGGGGAGGGAGCTCACCACGACGGAGATGGAGGGGGACCTGCGCCGCCGCCTATTCTCGAGCGTGTCGCCGGTGGTGGTTTGGGCGTCTGGCGCTGACTCTGGCTACTTCCACCCAGTTTACGTCTTCGATGCATAGTTTACGTCTTCGTTGGTAACTTGCGTGTGTTGTTGAGATTGGGCTGTTTCGATCCGAGAGTTTAGTCCGTGTCACATTAGGCAAGTAGACTAAGGCCCCGTTTGGCAGAGCTTTTTCATCGGCTTCAGCAGTTGTTTGGAGCTATTTTTTATTAAATGAGGTAAAGTAAAATAGCTTCATTTATGAAGCCTCTAAAAATATGTTCTCATAGTGATTTAGGGTGGGATGGAGCTAAAAAAAGTGGCTTTTTCCGGCTTCTCCTCCAGGTCTCTAAAAACATGCTCTCACAGAGAAGCCATTTTGCCAAACGGTTTACCAAAATCGCTTTAGCTCCACCGATGGAACTGTTCGTGGAGCTGAAGCAAAAAAAATGGCTTCACTAGTGAAGTGAAGCCCTGCCAAACGAGGCCTAAGCCTAATTAATCTATCATAGATAGCGTGTTCGTGTATTGCTACGGAATAACTAAATTTTTTATACTAAAAACACACGGATCGTACGATAAGATAACAATACTGTTAAATTAAATACTGACGTTAAAGTGATATTTAATTTAAAAAGCAAAGTTCGTGAAATTAACACAATCACTAAGAGCGCACGTCGCAGGCTCACAAACTCTACTATATAGACTTTTTCGTGATACGTCTAAGATAATATTTTATATCGACAGAAAGAATTCTCTGATATCTATTTCTTTCATACGTCAATAAATCCATGAATAAATTTCGCTACATCTCTATATAATCCTGTACACACAGGTTCAAGTATATATATAAATATTAGTGTCTGTCACATGGATAATACTGCGTGTCTTAAAAAATCTCTCATAAAATTTTAAAACAAAGTATGTTATACTCACCGTATAAATATGTGTGGCATTAGGACTATTCCACACAGACATATATTGTAGAATAAGGTATCCACTTGAGTGTCTGTTCCAAGATATTGAATTAGCTGTGGTAATTCTTAATTTCGACACATTTTCCAGGTCAAGGCAACCAATGATGACACTTTTCTTAGTGGTGCATAATTTTATGGTGCACCTCTTGACTATCTGAGTAAGAACAAGTTAGCACTGCAAAGGCTTAGAAAAACTGCTGATAAGGCTAAGGTTGAGTTTTCCTCCACTATGCATACTAAAACTTATGTTTCTATTTATCATTGTCGATGCTTTTGATACAAAGCAATTCAATATTACCATGATCAGATATAAGTTTGAGTCTCTTGTGAGCAATCTCATAGAGAGACTCTCATCCTTTATGTGATCTGTCTCAAGGATATTGGTAGGACGATGGATCCATATTGGAATGTCGTATAAAAAAATGTCCACGTTTTGTCCACGATTTATTTCCCATGAATATATGCGGGTACTATGATAACACTAACTACACCAAATGAAACATTAGAGATAATTTGCATTGCCTCTAGAAGGATTTATTTATTAAGTTCTTTGGACTCTACAAGTAGTTTTGAAATATCTGTTTGCATGTCTTACCTCGTATCCTAATTCAAAATTTTATAGTTTAATTAAAATATGGGGAAATGATTTAAAATGAACAGACCCAAGGATAATTTCAGCATGAAACAGCAAGCGGGGACGATAGAACACGTGAGCGTGAAACCAAATAAAAGAATAAAAAAGTTATCCCTTTTGCAAATGCAAAGAGGAGAAGTAATTAAATATAGGTAGATTTGGCAAGGTTCTCAGAAATGCAAAGAGGTTCCTTTCGTCTTAATTCTCTTTCCTTATGTGTTAATTCTCTTTCCTTTTGCTCGTTGCCATGTATGTTGGTGCATGCAAATATGCAATGTGTATATGGATAGTACAATTATTTTCTACTTTCTATTTTACCGTGATTCCTCTATCACATGACAGGCAATATTCAATCAAGGAGAATCGCATCAAAGGACACAACATGCGGGAGATATCATGGGATTGCAGGCGTGGGCAGACGGACGAACCAAAATAAATGTCGCACCAAAAAATATTCACAATTTGTTCTTTTTAGTTGGAGGAGATTAGCAAATGTTTACTGTAGCACCACATTATCAAATCATGGATTGATTAAGCTTAATAGATTCGTTTCGTAAATTGATCTCAATCTGTGTAATTAGTTTTTATAATTAATCTATATTTAATACTCCTAATTAGTATCAAAGATCTGACGTGACAGGATTAAATTTTAGCTAGTGATAACAAACACCCCCAAATATGGTATAGATAGTATTGAATGCATTTTTAGTATTCAAATGTGGTATAGATATTAAATGTTTAGATCCATACACCAATTATTCAAATAGGGTTTTAACTCTTTAGAGATAAATGGGTATAGAGAAATATTTATCTCGTATTCATCCCTAGTTGTAAGAGTATGTGTCTATGATTTTGCTCTAAATACCTTATAACTTAAGTGGAAATCAAATTATTATAATTTAACTGAATTTATAAATATATTAGTATTTATACATCAAATAGGCATTACCATAAAACTATATTACATAATAAATTGAATTTACTAATTTAATATCTTAAATTTGATAAATTTTTCTATAAATTTAGTCAGACTTACAATTATTTAACTTTACACCTTTGTGCACGGCTTAGGTAGATCCAACTCCGCCAATCACATTGTTAGCTCGGCTTGACTACCATTACATCCCACTAGTATAATGTGCGTGCTAATGCCACGACTTTATCTTGAGGATGTACATTAAAACAATCAAACAATGATTTTTTTCATAGTTCAACATTTACACAATTATATTTGAGCATGTATATAATCTGGAAAACACTTTTTCATAAGAAGGCATAATAAAGTTATTTGTCGCATTAACCATCTAAGTTATATTCTGCCTAAGTCTTTAAACATGACATGGAAATTGAAGTGCGCTCGCTCAACTTTGGCATTTCAGGCATCAAGTTAATGGCAAAGTCAGTGTTGACCTCTGAGAAAATTGAATCGTGCCCGACAACCCTGAGTGATATCGGTGTTTCGGATCACCGGCTAGTAATTTTTGTGATATGCGCGTCTGATCTGGATGGCTGTGCTCGGAGGACATAAGAATTTATACTAGTTCAAGGGGAATGTCCCTACGTCTAGTTTGCTGCTGCTCGTGTTACTAGCATTTGGTTTGTAGTAGGGGTTACAAACAGGCCAGAGAGAGGGAGCGGGTCCCAAGTCTCTGGTGGAAAGGTCAAGTGGGGTTGAGTCTTGCTCTACTATCAGGCGCCTAAGCCTTCAGCCGCTCAGACATGTTAGATGTGTAGGAATGTAGACTTTTCTTCCATGGGACGCCCTGCTTCCTCTTTTATAGATGAAGGGGAAGACACATGTTACATCAAAGAGAGAGAGGGAGAGAGAGGGGGGAGAGACGGAGAGAAGAAGGCTTCCAGGATTGAGGCATAGTCCATCTCAGTTACGCAGGTTTCGCTGGCCCTGTAGATGATGATGGGGATGGCTCCACATCGTGGCCCTGTTCATCACTGGCGCCGTACGCGGGCGTCGTCAGCTGGTCGTGGCGCTCCATTCCATCCCAGCGGATGGTATGGCTAGCTGACGCATTTGCTAGAGTCCGTACGAGAAGTAGGTAGCACAACGTCGGCACACTCAATGTTGTTGGCGATGTGCGTCCTTAGACATGGCCCATCATGGCCGTGGGTCATGTCAAGACGCACCTGTTCCCCTTCTTACGTTAGAAGTTTGACCCTAGACTCGTACTCTTAGACCCGTAGTGGTTGGGGGCGGTACGGACCTCTGTCGGGCGAGGCGGAGTCTCCCTTCGAAGGGTCGAGCGAGGTGAAGTCTGCGCCCTTAGGGTCAGGTGAGGCGGAGCCCACGCCCTCGGGGTCAGACGTGACGGGGCTCTCACCCGAGGGGTCAAGCGAGGCGAAGCCAATGCCCTCAAGGTCGGGCAAGGAGGAGCCCACGGCCGAGGGGTAAGGCGAGGTGGAGCCCACGCCCTCAGGGTCGGACATGACAAAACTCTCACCCAAGGGGTCGGGTGAGACGGAGCCCACGCCTTAGGGTCGGGTGACCCGAATCTCGTGTCCTTGAGATCAGGCGAGACAGAGCTCATGCCCTCGGGGCTTGGCGAGACCAAGATACGCTCTTGACCATCTGAGGGAGTTAATGTTTGTGGCTATTAGCTTCCTTCTTCCGGGTATCCCTGGTACTGATACCCGATGTTAGCCCCCGAGCTTGCGGAGGAGTAGGATACTCCTTTGAAGGTTTTTTCGGATGGCCCCTGAGCCTCGCATTCTTGTCGTCTTTGGCCTTCGGTGGGTGGACCCATAGAACCTAGAGGCGATGTTTCTCGCCCTCGACAATGCTATGGAGGAGAGGGAGTGGGGGAGCATCCACGCAGAGGTTGGGACCACGGTTAGCACCCTAACTGCCGCTCTAGGTTCGTTGCGCGACAACGTTGCCCTAGCTGGCCAGGTATGAAACGGTCATGCTCGCGATGCTCGTTTTCCCTCTTCGTGCTTCTAAGACTTGTTCTCTATGTAGGTCCTTATGGGTCATAGCCAGGAGAAGTCCCGGTTCCTTCATCGTGAGAGGGGCGTTTGGGACCACCTTACTAGGGAGACACAGCAGAATGAGGAGCTGGCTGCACAGCTCGCTGCTGCTCGCTAGAAGGTGGCCGAGCTCGTCCCTATTGTTCGGGAGGTTGCCGACCTTCGGGTCAAGGAGAAGCTTATGGCCCTAATCGAGAGGGGGCGCGCGGACATCGCGGAGGCCGAGTGGTTGCGGAAGGAGTGGGAGGACATGCTCTGGGCCACACGGAGCATGACTTGGCTCGCCAAGAGCGCACTGACACCCAGCAGCGAATCGTCCTCCTCGAGGGCAAGCTTCAGGGGGAAAAGGACCTGAAGGTCGTGGGCGAGGGCGTGTCCGCCTACCTCGCCACAGAGGTCGCCAGCACCAGGAGGAGGTCCGACGCTTAGAGGCCGAGGTGACCCGGTAGCACAACAAGGTGCGCAAGCTCTGGGCAAACATGGACGGTAAGCCACGGGTTTCCCTTGTTGTCTTTCTTCCTAGGGTTCATGGTAGGCCCTTTGACACGGTCGGCGTGTGACTCGGACAGGTCTCAAACATAGGCTCGGCACAAAGGTGGCAAGGAGCAGTGGCCTAGAAAGGGAGCTCAGCGAGGTGAAGGCCTCCCTCCTAAAGAAGAGCGATGTGCATGACACCCTGCGCATCGCCGTCCAGCTGGTCTATGATGACCTAGAGCTGGCCCTAGCATAGGAGATGAGCTCGCTCATAGTCCATGCCATCTAGATCACGGATTGAGCGCATGAGATGGCGAGGGACGTACTCCGCTTCGGAGTTCATCGGTCGTTTGCGATCACCCATTCTCACTACGAGAACATCGATTTGGCGACGATGAGCCAAGGCTTCGTGCTCGCTACTCTGAGTCTGAGTTGTAGGATATCGAGGAGATGGTGGCCCCCTAGCATAGGATCTAGCTACAAAGATTGAAGATGAGGTCATCCCCCTGAGGGGTAGTTAGTTAGGCCAAGTAGTGGTCTTGTTATAAATGGATGAGTTTTTAAATTCTATTGTGGTTGAACAGACTTTTGGTTTTTCGTCCTTTTTATAAAAAGGTTAACATGTTTCGACCCTTTCTATGGTTAAGACTATAAAGTTCGGGATGCGGGCGAAACAACTCTAATCACGCTGATGAGCAAAAATGCTATAGCCGCTGGGGCGTAGGTTTCTTGCAGTTTGACAAAATTTACTCAGTGTTTATTTCTACAACCCTTACTTTGAGATCTTAACATAAGGGAGGGTCAGGTGCATAGAATGTTTCTAAGTAGATATACTCTTATCAGACCTCTAGTGATGCCCAACCCCCAACTATTGCTAGGGTTGGGAGTCACTGAAGATCGAGGAAATGATAGCGAAACCGATAAGAGAAAGCGTTTTTGCATTTTAGAAACATCATTCTTAATTTTCATAAGTAGCATAGACTAGGGGTAAAAGCGACGTAGCTGCTTGATGTTCTAGATGTTGATGAAGACTTTGCCGTCAATGGTCTTGAGCATATAGGTGTCTGGTCGGAGCACCTCCGTGACGACGTACAGTCCCTGCCATGACGGAGAGAGCTTGTGGTGGTCCTTATTGCTCTAGATGAGGTAGAGTACCAAGTCCCCAACGTTGAAGGCATGACCCCGCACCAATGGCTATGGTACTGGTGCAATGCTTGTTGGTACTTGGCCGAGCAGAGGAGGGCAATGTTGTGCGCTTCATTGAGCTGGTCCATGGCATCCTCGAGGGACGCCTCGGCCCCTTGCTCATCGTATGCCCTGATCCTTGGTGGTCTGTATTCGAGGTCGGTTGGGAGGACTGCCTTGGAACCATACACCATGAAGAAAGGCGTGTAGCCGGTCACCCAGCTAGGGGTCGTCCTCAAACTCTAGAGCACCACGGGAAGCTCCGTGACCCATCATCCACCGAACTTGTTTAGCCGATTGAAGATCCTAGGCTTGAGGCCTTACAAGAACATGCTGTTTATGTGCTCAACCTGCCCGTTCATGCGGGGGTGGGCCATGTGAAAGATCTAGTTTGGTTTTGGTGAATTAATGAAACCCTAAGTGCTAACCTAGTTCATCTAAGTGATCATGAGATAAGTAGCATTATTTCAAGTGGTGAAGCAACGGTGAAGATCATGATGATGGTGATGCCATGGTGATGATCAAGTGCTTGGACTTTGAAAAGAAGAAAGAGAAAAACAAAAAGCTCAAGGCATAGGTGAAACTTGATAGGAGCTTTTTCGTTTTGGTGATCGAGACACTTAGTGAGTGTGATCACATTTAGGATCGATAGTCGTACTATTAAGAGGGGTGAAACTCGTATCGAAATGCGGTTATCAAAGTGCCACTAGATGCTCTAACTCATTGCATATGCATTTAGGATCTAGTGGAAAGCCAACACCCTTGAAAATGTTTGTGAAAATATGCTAACACACATGCACAAGGTGATACACTTGGTGGTTAGCACATTTGATCAAGGGTGGTCAAGTTTGCGGTCAAAAGGAGGAGTTTCATATTGATCGGACTCTGCCTTATGCAGTGACCGAACTCTAACCCTGCGTTTGGTCAGTAGCACACAGTGAAGACCACCCTCGGTCCTTTAACCAGATGCTAAGAAGAAAGAGGACCGGACACGCAGGAGGTGTGTCCGATCAGGTGATGATGTACGCTGATGAAAGCATCCGAACAGGCCAGTAAGGACCAGACTCTGGTCCATGTTCGGTTGCCTATGATCGGATGCGTCCGATCGAGAAAATGTAGCTCTAGATGCTCTCTGGAAGTGACCGGACTCCACGTTATTGGAGCGTCTGGTAATTCCATCGGTGCGCCTGGTCACCGGGTGTTGGTGTGTAGGAGCGTGAGGACCTAACATCGACATGGTGCCTCAGTCAACTTGCCTGTGCGTCCGGTCACAACTTAAGTGCACTGATAACCATTGAGATCGGACGATAAGCATTTGAAGCTAAGGACACATGGCGAAAATCTGAGGATCGGACGCTGGGGTCCTGCATCTAGTCAATCTGACAGCACATCCGGTCAGCCCAAATTTTAGAGGACTGAGGAGCCAACGACTCTATTTTGTTGGGGGCTCTATTTAAGGCATGTGGCCGGCTCTAGCTTGTTAGCTTGGCCATTTGCATTGACATAGCAATCTTGTGAGCTTAGCCAAATCCCTCCCACTCATCTCCATCATTGATTCATCATCTTTGTAAGATTGGGAGAGAATCCAAGTGCATTGCTTGAGTGTTTACATCTAGAGGCACTTGGTGTTCATGTTTCGTTGTGGGATTCGCTTGTTACTCTTGGTGGTTGCCGCCACCTAGATGGCTTGGAGCAGTGAGGATCATCGAGCAGAGGTTGGTGATTATCTTTGGCTCCGATCATGGTGATTGTAAGGGGTTCTTGACCTTTCCCTGGCGGAGAGCCAAAAGATACTCTAGTGGATTGCTCATGGCTTGTGTGATCCTCATCTTATGTTGGTTGTGCGGCACCCTATTGAGGGTTTGGTGTGTGATGCGAATTAGCGCGTGAACCTCCAAGTGAGTGAATCACCTAGCTTGATGGTAAGCAAGCGAACCTCGGTAAAAAAATTTTGTGTCATCATTTGATTTCGAGGTGATTGGTCTTCATTGGTATTCATTCTTATGATTGACTGGTTCATTCCTCAACTCAGTGGTATAACCATCTTGCTCTCTCTCTTTACATTACCGCAAACTAGTTATCAAGCTCTTTAGTGTAGCTAGTCATGAGAGCTTGTTAGTTTGGTTAGTGTGGCTCTTTAGTTAGCCTTTGAGAGCACACTAACTTAGTATAGTGACATAGCCATTGCGTGGATAGAGACTATAGAAACTAGAATTATGGTAGGTGGCTTGCATTTTTAGTAGGCTAGCGCAACACTCGCTTCGCCTCATATTTGTCTAACCAGTTTGCTAAGTGTTGTTGTAGAAATTTTTAATAGGATATTCACCCCCCTCTAGCCATTAGGACCTTTTAAGTGGTATCAGAGTCATGGTCACCGTGATTTGAGGCTTAACAACTTTCGGTGTCAAATGGCTCAAATCAACAACACCAAGAAGCTACCCCAATTTGATGGCATAAATTATCCATATTGGAAGTCAAAGGTGACCACACATATCAAGTCAATCAATAGAAGGGTGTGGAAGGTGGTAGAAACCAAAATTGAGATTGTCGATCCGGAGAATCCCACCGTGGCCGAAGAAGTGCTTCTCCAAAACAATGATATTGCTCTAAGTGCCATTCATGATGCAATTGATGAGAGAACATTTGAGCAAATCAAGAACATTGAGATGGCTCATGAGGCTTAGAAGAAGTTGGAAGAATCATTCAAGGGCACCAAGGCAATAAAGGGTGCAAAGGCATACATTCTCAAGGAGAAATTTGCTAGCTTCAAGATGAAGGAAGATGAAAGTGTGCCAGACATGTTCCATCGGATGGAAGTGCTTTTCAATGATCTCAAAGCACTTGGTGAGAAGGTGGAGGACAAGGACTTCTCTCATAAGTCTTGAGATGCTTACCCGCAAGATTTGACATGTTGGTCACCTTGCTAGTGAGGATCGGTTTGGACACAATGATACCAAACCAAATCTTAGGAGATATCATGACCGATGATGCTTATAGAGATGATGATGAGAAGGAAGAAAAGTGGGAGAAGAAAGATGACAAGAAGGGTGACAAGAACAAAAGTGTGGCGTTCAAGGCCACATCATCCAAGGGCAAGGTAAAGCAAGAATCATCAAGTGAAGATGAAGACTTAAGCTTTGATGAGATGGATGATGAGAAGATAGCTCTCTTTGTCAAGAAATTTGGCAAGTTCATGATAAAGAAGGGCTACTGTGCTAGAAGAAAGAAGTCTTCATCCAAGAACAAGGAAGAGTCAAGAAGGTGCTTCAATTGTGAAAGCAAGGATCATCTTGTTGCTCAATGCCCATACAATAGCAACAATGACGATGACAACAAGAAGAGCAAGAAGAAGAATAAGAAGGAAAAGAAAGAGAAGAAGGACAAGATGACCATCAAGAAGAAGAAGAAGGGTGGTTCATATGTGGTCACTTAGGATAGTGATGCTTCCTCAAGTGATGATGACAAGACCACCAAGAAGAAGGCTCTTGCATGCATTGCTATCAATGAGAAACCTTCTCTCTTCGACACTCCATGCTTCATGGCTAAGGCCACTAAGGTACAAACTTGTGATGATGGAAGCGATGAGGAACATGATAATGAAAATGAAAATGAAAGTGATAGTGATGATAATGAACCAACTAAGGATGAACTACTTGACATGCTAGATTATGCTAAAGAAAACTTTGACATTAAGAGAAGAGAATACAAAAGCTTGCGTAAGGAACTAAAAGCCCTTAAGCAAGCCTTTGATGAGCTCAATGCATCTCATGAGAGGCTAGAGGAAGCCCATGAGAAGCTTGGCAAGGTTCACAAGAAGCTTGAAAAAGCTCATCCCTCTTTGCTTAATGAGAAAAATGAGAAGAAACATGTTGAGACATGTGATGTAGGCTTAACTTGTGATATAATCGATGAATCATTCCATATGCCTATCATTGTTGCTCCCACTAACACTTCTTGTAGCACTTCTACTTCCACCTCATCTAGTAGTGATGGTTTCACTTGTGATGCCTCACTAATGGTTGAGAATGAGACCCTCAAGAAGGAGGTCAATGAGCTCACTCACACCTTGGCTAAGGCCTATGGTGGTGAGGATCGCTTGCTTATGTGCTTGATAGCCAAAGAACTTCTCTCTACAAAGAGGGATTGGGCTATACCCCCAAGAAAGGCAAGGCGACCTTTGCTCCTCACAAGACTAGCTTTGTGAAGAACAATGATTGGTTTTACACTAGTTGCAAAGCAAGTTGGTCATGTAGAGCAAAAGTGCATGAACAAGAAGTCAAAAGCTAATGTATCCTCAATTAATATTAATTATTTCTATGTGCTTACTTAGGGTACAAATGGTGTGAAAGCTAAGTTCATTAGTACACCATGGATGGGCTCAAAGAAGAAAGTCATTTAGGTACCAAAGAGCTTGGCCACTAACCTTCAAGGACCCAAGCAGGTTTGGGTACCTAAAAAGAATTGATCTTCTTTTATAGGTTAATTACAAAGCTAGAGGAAGGCATTGAGTTCTTGATAGTGGGTACACTCAACACATGACCGATGATATAAGAATGTTCAACTCAATCAACACCAATGGCAATGATGGTTATGATAGTATCACATTTGGTGACAATGGCAAAGGCAAGGTCAAGGGGTTTGATAAGATTGCAATATCCAATGACATGAGCATATCCAATGTGTTGCTAGTAGAGAGCTTGAACTTCAATTTGCTATCCGTGGCTCAATTGTATGATCTTGGATTCAAATGCATATTTGGAGTAGATGATGTAGAGATCATAAGTGTAGATGGCTCTAACTTGATCTTTAAAGGCTTTAGATATGAGAATCTATACTTGGTTAATTTTAATGCTAGTGAAGCTTAATTATCTACATGTTTGTTCACTAAGTCTAGCATGGGTTGGTTATGGCATAGAAGGCTTGGTCATGTTGGAATAAAATAATTGAATAGATTGGTTAAGCATGACTTGGTTAGAGGCTTGAAAGATGTTGTGTTTGAGAAGGATAAGCTTTGTAGCTCTTGTCAAGCTGGCAAACAAGTTGGAAACACCCATCCTAAGAAAAGCATGATGAGCACTAGTAAAGCATTTGAGTTATTGCACATGAACTTATTTGGGCCAACTAAATATACTAGCATTGGTGGTAACAAATATGGCTTGATGATAGTGGATGATTATACTAGATACACTTGGGTATTCTTTCTAGTGGACAAAAGTAATATGTTTACAACATTCAAATCATTTGTCAAGGGCATTCACAACGAGTTTGAAACAACCATCAAGAGAGTTAGAAGTGACAATGGTAGTGAGTTCAAGAACACTAGAATTGATGAGTTGTGTGATGAATTTAGAATTAGACATCAATTCTCAGCTAAGTACACTCCATAATCAAATGGTAGAAAGCCCAACATTGCATATTTTTAGGTCTTTGGTTGCAAATGCTATATCTTGAAGAAAGACACTAGATTGGGCAAGTTTGATAAGAAATGCGATGAAGGATTCCTACTTGGTTATTTCACTATAAGAAAAGCATATAGAGTTTGAAATTTGGATAGTGGTAATCTTGAGGAAGTTCATGATGTTGAATTTGATGAAACCAAGGGTTCACAAGAAGAGAATGAGAACTTAGAATATATTAGAGGCATTCAACTTTCAAATGCCATGAAGAATATGGATGTTGGTGAATTGAGGCCTAGGTAAGTGAATGATGATGAAGATGATCAAGTGCAAGTGCTCTCTAACTCAAATGTGCAAGATGATACAAATTAAGCTAGTATAAATGGCTCTCATGACAATGAACAAAATCAAGGGGCTAGTACATCATCTCAACTCAATGATCAAGCAAGTGCAAGCAATCAAGTTTTAATACTCCAACCAACCAATATTGCAAGAGATCATCCATTGGACACTATCATTGGTGATATTTCAAGAGGTGTGCAAACTAGATTAAAATTGGCTTTATTTTGTGAGCATTTCTTATTTGTGTCATCCATTGAACCAAAGAAGATAGATGAAGCATTGAAGGATGTTGATTGGGTGAATGCTATGCATGAAGAATTGAATAACTTCACAAGAAATCAAGTATGGGAATTGGTAGAGAGACCAAAGGGACACAATGTGATTGGAACCAAATAGGTCATTAGAAACAAGCAAGATCAAGATGGGATAGTAGTTAGGAACAAAGCAAGATTGATAGCACAAGGATATACATAAGTTGAAGGTCTTGACTTCGGAGAAACATATGCCCCAGTTGCTAGATTGAAAGCAATTAGAATCTTGCTAGCCTATGCTTGTGCCCATAACATCAAGCTCTATCAAATGGATGTTAAGAGTGCATTTTTCAATAGTTACATCAATGAAGAAATATATGTTGAGCAACCTCCCAGTTTTGAAGATGACAAGAAGCCCAACCGTGTGTACAAGTTGAAGAAGGAATTGTATGGATTGAAACAAGCACCTAGAGCATGGTATGAGAGATTGAGGGATTTCCTACTCTCTAAGGGATTCATGATGGGCAAGGTTGACACCACTCTTTTCACCAAGAAGATTGGCAAAGACTTATTTGTGCTGCAAATCTATGTTGATGACATCATATTTGGATCAACCAAGACTTTTGTGAAGAGTTTGGAAAGATGATGGCTAATGAGTTTGAAATGTCCATGATTGGAGAGTTAAGTTACTTCCTTGGTCTTCAAATCAAGCAATTGAAGAATGGTACATTTGTGAGTCAAGGCAAGTACATCAAAGACATGCTCAAGAAGTTTGGCTTGAGTGATAACAAAGCTATTAGCACACCAATGGGGACAAATGGCAACTTGGATAGTGATGCAAGTGGAAATATGGTAGATCAAAAATTGTATCGGTCTATGATTGAAAGCCTACTCTATGTGACCGCATCAAGGCCGGATGTCATGTTTAGTGTATGTATGTGTGCAAGATTTCAAGCCTCACCAAGAGAAAGTCATTTGAAGGCTACAAAGAAAATATTGAGGCACTTGAAGCATACACAAAATGTTGGTTTGTTGGCTCATTCATGAAAAAAAATGATTTTGATGTTTGTATGGTACCACTATTGCTTCTATGCTTAATTTGGTCTAGTAGTAGCATATGACATGTTTGTGGGCTTGTAAACCTAGTGTTTGATCTAGAAAATGAGCTATAAGTGTTTAACTCAACATGGTACAAGATAACCCTTATTTGAAGGTGTGAAGAAGCTTGTCCTTGGATCAAACCGAGTTAAATATCTTTGGCAAATGTTCGAGATTGAACCAAATTTGGGAGCCTCACCTCATTGATTGACATTGATAATCTCAACCTATCTACATTTTGAACCTTTGTGGTCATTGATGACAAAGGGGGAGAAATAGTGTATAAAGATAGTGAAAAGATAACATAGGGGGAGAGATATGACAAAGTAACAGGTCTCGACCATAGGCTCAGCACGAAGGTGACAAGGAGCCATGGCCTAGAGAGGGAGCTCAACGAGGTGAAGGCCTCCCTCCTGAAGGAGAGCGATGAGCATGACACCCTATGCATCGCTGTCCAGCTGGTCTGCGATGACCTTGAGCTGGCCCTAGCATAGGAGATGAGCTTGCTCGTGGTCTGCGCCATCTGGATCACGGATCGAGCGCACGAGATGGCGAGGGACGCACTCCGCTTTGGAGTTCATCGATCATTTGCGATCGCCCGTTCTCACTACGAGAACATTGATTTGGCGATGATGAGCTAAGGCTTCGCGCCTGGCTACTCTGAGTCTAAGTTGGAGGATATTGAGGAGATAGTGGCCCCCTGGCATAGGATCTAGCTGTAAAGATTGAAGACAAGGTCATCCCCCCGAGGGGTAGTTAGTTAGGCCAAGTAGTGGTCTTGTAATAAATGGATGAGTTTTTAAATTCTGTTGTGGTCGAACAGACTTTTGGTTTTTCATCCTTTTTTATAAAAAGGTTAACGTGTTCTGACCCTTTCTATGGTTAAGACTGTAAAGTTTGGGATGCGGGCGAAACAACTCTGATCACGCTGATGAGCAAAAACACCATAGCCGCTAGGACGTAGGTTTCTTGCAGTTCAACCAATTTTACTCAGCATTTAGGGTTTAGGGTTTAGGGTTGGGCGCATAGAATGTTTCTGAGTAGATATACTCTTATCAGCCCCCGACTGATGCCCGATGCTAGGGTCGAGCGTCACTGAAGATCAAGGAAAAGATAGCGAAACCGATAAGAGAGCATTTTTGTGTTTCAAAAACATCATTCTTAATTTTCACAAGTATCATAGACTAGGGGTAAAAGCGATGTAGCTACTCGATGTTCCAGGCATTGATGAAGACTTTGCCATCGATGGCCTTGAGCTTATAGGTGTCTGGTCGGAGCACCTCCATGACGACGTACGATCCCTACCACGATGGAGAGAGCTTGTGGCGGTCCTTGTTGCTCTGGACGAGGTGGAGTACCAAGTCCCCGACATTGAAGGCCTGACCCTACACTGATGGCTGTGGTACTAGCGCAATGCTTGCAGGTACTTGGCCGAGCAAAGGAGGGCAACGTCGCGTGCTTCATCAAGCTAGTCCAAGGCATCCTCGAGGGACGCCTCAACCCCTTCTCATCGTATGCTTGATCCTTGGTGCTCCGTATTTGAGGTCGGTTAGGAGGACTGCCTCAGAACCATACACCATGAAGAAAGGCATGTAGCCGATCGCCCGGCTAGGGGTCGTCCTCAAGCTCTAGAGCACCGCGGGAAGCTCCATGACCCATCATCCACCGAACTTGTTTAGCCGGTTGAAGATCCTAGGCTTAAGGCCTTGCAGGACCATGCCGTTTGCATGCTCAACATGATGGTGATGCCATGGTGATGATCAAGTGCTTGGACTTTGAAAAGAAGAAAGAGAAAAACAAAAAGTTTAAGGCAAAGGTGAAACTTGATAGGAGCTTTTTCATTTTGGTGATCGAGACACTTAGTGAGTGTGATCACATTTAGGATCGATAGCCGTACTATTAAGAGGGGTGAAACTCATATCAAAATGCGGTTATCAAAGTGCCACTAGATGCTCTAACTCATTGCATATGCATTTAGGATCTAGTGGAAAGCCAACACCCTTGAAAATGTTTGTGAAAATATGCTAACACACGTGCACAAGGTGATACACTTGGTGGTTGGCACATTTGATCAAGGGTGGAGAAGTTTGGGGTCAAAAGGAAGAGTTTTGTATTAACCGGACTCTGCCTTGGGCAGTGACCAGACTCTGACCCCACGGCTGGTCAGTAGCGTGCAGTGAAGGCCACCCTCGGTCCTTTAACCAAACGCTGAGAAGAAAGAGGACCAGACATGGAGGAGGTGCGTTCAGTCTGGTGATTATGTACGCTGACGAAAGCATCTGAATAGGCCAGTAAGGATCGAACTCTTGTCCGCATCTGGTCACCTATGATCGGACATGTCTGATCGAGCAAATGCGGCTCTGGATGCTCTCTGGAAGTGACCAGACTCCACGTTATTGGAGCATTCGGTCATTCCATCGGTTCGTCCGATCGCCGGGTGTTGGTGTGCTGGCGCGTGAGGACCTAACATCGACATGGTGCCTCAGTCAACTTGCCTGTGCGTCCGGTCACAACTTAAGTGCATTGATGATCAGCATTTGATGCTAAGGACACATGGCGAAAATCTGAGGACCGAACGCTAGGGTCCTACGTTCGGTCAATCTGACCGGCATGTCCGGTCAGTCCGAATTTTAGAGGACTGAGGAGCCAACGGCTCTATTTCATTGGGGGCTCTATTTAAGGCGTATGGCTGGCTCTAGCTCGCTAGCTTGGCCATTTGCATTAACATAGCAACCTTGTGAGCTTAGCCAAAGCCCTCCCACTCATCTCCATCATTGATTCATATCTTTGTAAGATTGGGAGAGAATCCAAGTGCATTGCTTGAGTGTTTGCATCTAGAGGCACTTGGTGTTCATGTTTCACTACGAGATTTGCTTCTTACTCTTGGTGGTTGCCGCCACCTAGATGGCTTGGAGCAATGAGGATTGTCGAGCGGAGGTTGGTGATTGTCTCCGGCTCCGATCGTGGTGATTATGAGGGGTTCTTGACCTTTCCCCGACAGAGAGCCAAAAGGTACTCTAATGGATTGCTCATGGCTTGTGTGATCCTCATCTTGTGTTGGTTGTGCATCACCCTATTGAGGGTTTGGCGTGTGATGCCAATTAGCGCGTGAACCTCCAAGTGAGTGAATCGTCACAACGAGGACTAGCTTGACGGCAAGCAAGTGAACCTCGATAAAAAATCATTATGTCATCATTTGAGTCCGAGGTGATTGGTCTTCATTGGTATTCATTCTTGTGATTGATTGATTCATTCCTCAACTCGGCGGTATAACCATCTTGCTCTCTCTCTCTTTACATTATCGCAAACTAGTTGTCATGCTCTTTAGTGTAGCTAGTCATGAGAGCTTGTTAGTTTGGTTAGTGTGGCTCTTTAGTTAGCCTTTGAGAGCACACTAACTTAGTGTAGTGACATAGCCATTGTGTGAATAGAGACTATAGAAACTAGAATTGTGGTAGGTGGCTTGCATTTTTAGTAGGGTAGCGCAACACTCACTTCACCTCATATTTATTTAACCGGTTGGCTAAGTGTTGTTGTAGAAATTTTTAATAGGATATTCACCCCCCTCTAGCTATTAGGACCTTTTATCATGGTGGTCCAGCCGACGTGGATGTGGTAGTCGTCATAGAAATGGAGGAATTTCTTCCCGGTGAACTGTGTGCCATTGTCTGTGATGATCGAGTTTGGGACTCTGAAGCGGTGGATGATGTCGAGGAAGAACTACACGGCTTGCTCGGACTTAATCATGGAGATCGGCTGAGCCTCTATCCATTTTGTGAACTTGTCCACGGTGACAAGCAAGTGCGTGTAGCCCCTGGGTGCTCATTTGAGAGGCCCAACCAAATCGAGCCCTCAGACCATGAACAACCACGTGATGGGGGTTGTATGGAGCGCTTGGGCTGACAGATGGGTTTGACGAGTGTAATACTGGCACCCTTCATAGGTACGCACAATCTGCTCAGCGTCAGCCACCACGGTCGGCCAGTAGGAGCCATGTCGGAACGTGTTTGACCAGGGTTCTAGGTGCGGCATGATGTCCGCAGACCCCATCGTGAATGTCCTTCAGCAATTGCCTCCCTTGTTCGACGAGAATGCAATGCTGTAGGATCCTAGCGTGGCTTTGCTTGTAGAGCTCCCCCTCGACAATGACGAAAGACTTGGCTCAGTGTGCGATCCACTGGGTCTCTGTCTTGTCCATCGGGAGCACTTCGCAGAGAAGCCAATTGAGGTATGGGGTCCTTTAGTCAGCTAGAGGGTTGGGCTCTGCCACTAGATCTTTGTCAAGCTCTATGACTTTGGGGTCAGAAGGAGTGGGCGGTCGGTCAGCCCCTGAGCCTAGGGCAAGCAGCTCATTCTCGGTCTGTCCCTGTTCCTCGTATCGGACCGAAGGCTTGTGCTGATCGCTGGCGAAGACACCCATCAGCACCGGCTCTTGGCTGGACGCCATCTTCGCCAGCGTGTTGGCCGCCTCATTGAGCCGCCTTGGGATGTGATTGAGTTCGAGGCCATCGAACTTGTTCTCTAGCTGGTGGACTTCTCAGTAGTAAGTAGCCATCTTGGTGTCGTGGCAGCTTGACACCTTCTTGATTTGACCGATGACCAGCTGTGAGTCGCCTCAGACGTCAAGCCGTCGGATGCCCAACTCAATGGCGATGCATAGGCCATTGATGAGCACCTCGTATTCGGCCACATTGTTGGAGATGGGGAAATGGAGGTGGACCGCGTACTTCATGCATATCCTGAGGGGCTAAATGAAGACTAGCCCTGTGCCGACGCCTCTCTTCATCAGCGACCCATCGAAGTACATTGTCTAGTACTCTTGGTCGATGGCTGCTGGCGGCATTTGGACCTCGGTCCATTCCACAATGAAATTGGCCAGTGCTTGGGACTTGATGGTCGTCCGAGGGACATATGAAATGCCCTGACCCATTAGTTTGAGGGCCCACTTCGCGATTCTCCCTATTGCATCCTGGTTTTGGACGACCTCGCCAAGAGGGAAGGACATCACGACCGTCACCGGGTGTGACTCAAAGTAGTGACACAGTTTCCTTTTGGTGATCAGGATGGCGTACAAGAGCTTCTGGATTTAAGGGTAGCGAGTCTTGGAGTCAGACAAGACCTCGCTAACAAATTATACGGTGCACTACACTTTGAGGGCGTGTGCCTCTTCCTCCCGCTCTACCACTTGTGTGGTGGCTGTAATGTAGAGTAGGAGCAGCTCTCCATCGATCGACGGGACTAGGATCGGGGCTTTCATCAGGACTTTCTTGACTTTATCGAGTGCCGCTTGAGCCTTAGGAGTCCACGCAAACTGGTCGGTCTTCTTCAGAAGCCGATACAGTGGGAGGCCTCATTCGTCGAGGCATGAGATGAAACGGCTAAGTGCGGTGAGGAATCCCATGACTCGTTGTACCCCCTTCAGGTTCTGGATTGGGCCCATCCTTGTGATGGTCGTGATCTTCTCTGGGTTGGCTTTGATGCCACGCTCGGAGACAATGAACCCAAGCAACATGCCCCTCGAGACTCCAAAAACACATTTTTAGTGTTGAGTTTGATGCCGTTTGCTCATAGTTTTGCGAAGATCTACTCTAGGTCAGTTATGAGTCGGTCGGTCTATTTGGACTTGACCATGATGTCATCTACGTAGGCCTCAACGGTTTGACCGATGAGGTCTCCAAAACACTTGAGCATATATCGATAGTATGTAGCTCCCTCGTTTTTCAGACCAAAAGGCATCATGACAAAGCAAAACGAATCGAACAGGGTGAGGAAAGAATTCGCGAGCTGGTCAGACTCTTTCATCATGATCTAATGGTACCCGGAGTATGCATCAAGGAAGCAGAGGGTTTCACACCCCGAGGTCGAGTCAACTACTTGGTCTATACGTGACAAAGAAAACAGGATTGGCTAACCACTCGAGATGATACACTTCCTTGATGAATCCGACCGCCAAAAGCTTTGTGATCTCTTCATCGATGGCCCTGCGCTTCTCCTTGTTAAAGTGACACAAGCGCTGTTTCACCAGCTTGGAGCCCGGCCTGATCTTCAAGGCGTGCTCGGTGATTTCCCTCGGAATGCCCGGCATGTCCGAGGGTTTCCATGTGAAGATATCTCTGTTGGCATGGAGGAAGTCGACGAGCATGCTTTCCTATTTGGAGGAAAACATGGTGCCGATGCACACCACTTTGCCCTCGAAGCTACTAGGGTCTATGAGGACCTCCTTGATGCCCTCCATGGGCTCAAAAGATCTAGCTAACCACTTGGAGTCGGGTGCTTCCTCGGTGGTCCCCTGCTTGATGACCATGAGCTCCTCAGAGGCGACAATCGCCGAGGCATGCTCATAACACTCAACTTCGCACTCGTAAGCGCGCTAGAAAGAGGCACCGATGGTGATTACTCCATGTGGACCTGGCATCTTGAGCTTCAGGTAGGTGTAGTTGAGGATGACCATGAACTTTGTGTAGCATGGTCGTCCTAGGACGACGTGGTAGGTTCCGTGGAGTATTATAGCAGAAATAATACCTTGATAAGCACCAGTAGTGCCCTCATCCCTGTAATGAACATTAGTAGAAGACGGGGTTATGGATGGTTGAGTGACTAGATCAACATTGTACGACATAAACTTATTCCAGCCTGTTTCCTCTCGTGGGTTGTATAGAGAATAAGCTAATGGGTCATAACAACCATGGTATGCTCGGATATATTGCGGACAACAATCCGTCCTTCCATATACAACCACACTCCTATCAAAACATCTCTGTGGATCGTTCCCCTCCATCCAAATAGCAGCAACTTGGGCTGCCGTTGGGGCATTGTACCTTCTTTGGTCAGGCGTGACATTTATATTGAGTTCAATCCGATAGTTATCCAAGTTTGGAAAACTACCATTTCTCCTAAAAGTATGAACATATGGGTTATCCTGCAAAATTATAAGGATATTTCGGATGAAGTTGATATCAAGACCAGGGACCTTTTGACTTTGTGACAAGGCCTCATCTTCTGTATCATAAAAGTAGAGCTACAGATGCCGAGGGTCGTGGCCACCTGGCACCAGGTGGTCTAGACGATGGTACAACCCGCCATGAACTCGAAATGTATAAATACCGGTCCCTACTGGAGTGTTATATCTGCAGTCAAGGGTAACCCCTAGACTTGCGAATGCAAAATGCGAGTTGAGATATCGTATATGTTGCCTAAAATATTTTGCATCATCATGCACTTACTTGTGAATAACTTTTTCAGCTCTATCGAAACCTCTGGTATATGTATTTGTACTTTTCCTTTTCTACAACAAAACCCGGATGGCTCGTACTGAAACCTCATTGCACTACAGTAATGGCAGTCAGAGACATTTCTCAATGTATGTCTTTGTGGCAGGTTCTGGTAGATGAATTCATATGGATCATCTATCACACTATGGCCAGCCGTACCCTCCGCAAGCACACGATATGACTCATAATCATCACCTGTGTGGGAAACAATATAACAATCATGTTACTTTACTATATATATATGGTTTATGTAAAGACGTATATAATGAAGTTGGATGCCATATAGATGCCGTTGTAGTACCTTGCGCATGTCGATGAATGTTTCCATCATCATCGTATAAGTTTTTGTTGTGCAATCCATGGCTGCCGTCCATGGCAACTTCGTCACCGTTTTCACCATTTTGTACAGGTTCGAATAGTTCACAGTCGAATTCATCTTCATTGGTTTCAACATCTACATGGTTGCGACGCAGATCATTCAAATAAACCTCTGCATATATATATATATATATATATATATATATATATATATATATATATATATATATATATATATATATATATATATATATATATAGGGAGAGGCTATTCAGTAGCCGGCTACAAAATAAGTTATTCTGTAGCCACCTCCATTTACTATAATTTTATATACTAATTTACTATAATATAAATACATATTTACGATAGTTGGGTTACTATAACACATGGGGATATTTACCATAACGTTATATTAAACCACTTAGTAAGGAGTTACTATAATCTCGTAAAATAACATAGTAATTATCGTAACTCAAAGTGGCTACAGAATAAGTTATTCTGTAGCCAGCTACAGGATAGTAGTTCTATATATATATATATATATATATATATATATATATATATATATATATATATATATATATATATATAATATGAGTACAGTAGCATATATATATCCAAATGGCTTATTTTTTAAAAAAAGACAGCATGTGGTTAATGTCCTCACCTGACTCACCGGTAATAGGGAATGGTGTTTCTTCTTCGCATTCCATGCTTAATGTTCTGTTTGTTCTTATAGATGGTCCAGAAAGAACCGTACGTGGGCCTCTACGTCCTGGCACGTAATTATCATTTCTATGCAGCCACTCTGTGGGATCACCTGACTCATCTTTTTGCTTATATTCTATGGTTGGTGTTTGCACTACTGTTGATAATGCAGTTCCAAATGTCGCACCTTCACATATGAAGGTAGGTAAATTAGAAGGTGGAGGAAATGCATATGTCCAAGATATTATACGCACCTACGGGTGAGGACGTCGGCACTACTTGAGACACAATAGAGGCGGTGCTAATATTTTGCGATGCGGCCTTCTTCCGTGCTCGGTGCTCACATTGTTTCTTATTACTCTCTTCCCTTTGTTCATCGATCATCTCAGCTCTTCGCTTCCGTTGTTGCCTGTTCCTTTCTTCTCTCTTAGCATTAGCAATGTTAGCAGGTGTCGTTTGTGGGGCTGAGGCATATATTTTTTGTCATTTATAAAAAAAGGTTTTATTAGTAGAATAAAAGAATGATACTAATTCATAATAAGCTCGAAGTACACCTAGGTCATCTTTGCCAGTGACAACAGATAGTGCACTGTCTCTTATGGTGGTTTCGGCAATGCCAACATGGCTATGATCCCCGTGTGCATCTGGTGGGATATTTTCTTTGTCCAATATAATTGGGGTGTTTTGGTCCATGCTGGAGTAATTATTTCCTGCAAATTGATTGTTACACAAAACACATGAACAAATATATTGAACACCCAATACAGCATGTCTTAATTAAAGGCGTACCTGATATTTGTTGGTTCATTGGTGTCTGATCGCTTACCAGACCACCGGGCCGCGTAGCGTCTGCTGCCAACATGGATGACGTTGCATTGATGATGGCATTTAGATTATCCGGTTGAACCTTCTTCATCGCCCGTTGTTCACGTCGCTTCCTGTTCATCTCCTCTCTTTGTTCATCGGTCATCTCATTTCGCCTTTTACGTTGTTGTTGGTTCCGTTCTTCCCTCCTACGCTCAGCTTCATCTGCAGGTGATATATGTAAGTAGATATTTTTGTTTGGTAATTTTGTAATAATCTAATCACACATGGTAGCAGCTATACCTGCACTGAGGATGTTTGTGACATTGCTCAGTGCACGTTGCCCTTCGGGATTGGCCATAATTATTTCCCAAGCTGCTGATAATAACCCCTACAATTGATCAAATAAGCATACATTTAAATGGGCAATTTAATTCCCCTACAGATTGTTATAAAAGCACACCCAATATTTAAGTCTTTTTACAGAGATATTCAGAGAGGATGCATGCTATGACATAATGGGCACCTTGTAACCCATTATACTCAGATAGGATGTATCTAAATATTAAGTGTCATCTGGGGCTTCGGGCATAAATGGAATTTTCTTCATTTATTTTTTGAGTGAATGGGCATGACATATGATTCAGATGTAGTATAACCTTGAATTACTAGATGGAATTAACAGATGGCATGACATATGATTCAGAGAAGCGTTGCATCATATATGATTCATGTATGCCCTTGCTAACACTACAGGAAAACTAAAAGATAAAATTTTTAAAGGAAGAGGAAAATAATAATGTCAAAAGTCAGAAGCCTAAGATTAACACGAGAAAAAGACCCACATATAGAATTTAAACCAAATAGCATAATATATAACGCTGTTACGGAATTCTTTGCCACGTTATTGAAATATGTACCAGAGAGAAGAGATACAAGGATATACTCATTCATTCCTTCTAATCAGCAATCACATCCAAGCTTTGAGTACAAGTGTACAACTCAAATACATTGTAAAGAAAAATGTTGCCTTTCCTTTCTTTGGTATATAAAAATGGATGGGGGCGTAACACCTATATTCCTAAAATAAGAAACACTAAGCTAGCAATGTTTTCATTTTCAAATAACAAACCTTTCCAATAAAATAGAAAATAATACATTAGTGGTTAAATATTGTATATTGCGAGCCCATTACAACAATAAAAAGGGCAGACCCAGTGCCGGAGGCTCCCACATGAGTGGGGTCTGGGGAAGGGATAAACCAAGACAAGCCTTTCCCCAGCAAAATCTATGGAGAGGCTGCTTTGAACCCATGACCTGGTGACTCAGTGAGACGGCTCTCACCACTGCACCAGTCTTGCCCTTCGAGCCCATTACAACAATCTTATATTTATTTAGAGAAAGGCGATAAACACCTCATATCAACCCTATACTTCCAGAACAAAATTCTTAAAAATATTCCAGCAGGCCTACATCATTGTAGCAATGATCATATTTTTGTTCCTATTCCTCCTCTCCAATGCGTACTGGTGATAGAACTTTGTATTGCATGTTGCTTCTAGTATAAGTCCTTTTGTTCCTCCAACCTCTCTAGCAATGATCATATAGTAGAATAGAGAATAGTACTGGAGAACTCAAATAAGAAAACCACAGAGAGATCGCTAACTGCTAACATCAATGACAATCACCAATGACAACTGCCTGCAATTATAATAAAAACTATGAATCACATGCCATTAACAGAAGAAAACCTTGCCAAACTATTTGTCTAGTGGGATTCACAAATGTGCAGTATCTGTGCCAACAAAAATAAACATAACGGATGCCACAATCCAATTTTTCTTTAATAGATATGCATGCGGTAGTTACTCAAACAAAAATTGTCAAGCATTATCTGGGTGCCATCCGAGAATGGCTTGAGGTCGCTAGGGTTAAACAAGTAATCAATATCCCAAAAATTTAGTTTTGCTGGGGGAAACATCTACTCTAAAGTGAATGAAACAACACAGAAGTGAAGCCCTCGAACCACATCACAAGAATGCACATAAAGGAAGCATTACTTACCATTTCTTTACAGACACTTTAATTTTGATCAACAAGATAAGGATCTTCTCTGATGATAAACAGAAGGTAAAACCAGCATTGGTTCAAAAAATCGCAAAAGGACATCTCTCACCACTTACCAAGTTATCGGATCCAAAATGATGGTGGCTGAGGGATTCTGCCAGCCGAGCTGAAGCCTCTGTATGTTATCTCCCAACAAAGTGAGCTATGAATGCTAGCTTATCAGTTCGTCTTTATCATAATCAAATGAAAAGTCCAGGTTGCGTCAGCAAGAAGAAACCTGCAATTTGGCATTTGCAGGACGTCAAGACATGGGTTGAAAATAAAATGTTAAGAGAAATAAATGCAATTCCTAAACAATTCTTGAAATCATTACGGTCAACATCACAAGCACACTGCAAGAACAATAATCAAACCAAAACCAAGAGAGTTGTCAGCCTTCTTCTTCATTTGTTGCTGCTGGTAGTGCTCGTTGCCATTGCTGTGACGAGGGCACGTCAAGCTGCACGAAATCAAAAAGCGTGTGTGCTCACTCGTGTGATGGCCGTGTTAGCCGCCAGCACAACAAGCCGCATGCTCGCCCGTCCGCTTGGCATGTCGGTACATCATTATATGAATTATTCAGTGACACGTTAAAAAATTCAGTGCAACATAAAAAAATCTTCTAATAATCTAAAGCCATAGAAGTCTATAATGTAATAAATCAGTTTTGCATACCATGTGTGTTATGCACTTTTGCTGTTCGTGCCAATTGCATATCGCCAATCACCAATCCTGGCTCCAGTTGTGATTAATCCCTAGGGAAGAAATTGGAGAATGAAAGGACAAGGAGAAACGTGAGTATGTGACTAAAGGAGAGTAGGGCAGCTAGCAGCAGTCTAATTGGCTTTGGCTGTTGTTGAGTCTTCGTATCAGGATTCAGATGTACGTGTACCTGTAGGGCTGCTACTCCGTGTTTTGCATCATATCGTAGTTCGTGGAGTTGCCTGATGCCCGATGGCCGTGCTCGGCGTCGCCGCGTTGCCCGCTCCTATGGCTGTACCACATGCACACAGAAGAATCCGATAGGAGCCGCTTGGTCAAAACCCCGGTCCGCGCTCGCCGCGTCCGCCGCCGTTGTTTCGCGAGTCTCACCGAGTGCCGCGCCGGCCCGCGCCCTGTTCGCCGCGTCCGCCAACGACATTTCTCGACCCCGGTCCTTCGCGTCCACCGCCGTCCGCGAGCACAGCCAGTGCGGCAGCGAAGGCGGGGCCAGGAGGAGGAGGAGGATGGCTAGGGTTCAGCGTGAGATATGGGAGACATGACAGAATGAGAATGCGCTAGCTCGGTCACCATCCTTTATCCTTTACCACAGTCCATGGCAACAAATTCCTTCCTTCCTTTCTCACGAGCTCCTTCCTTTATCGCTCGGCGCTATAGCAGGTGAGGTAGCCGCGGCTCGGGCCATCACGCGCCACGCTGATTACGGGCGCGGGGTCGCGGCGTGGGGGTGCGATGAAGCCTAGCTTCACCACCGAAACAACTTAGGCCATCCGATCGTGGCGAAGTTTCATGAGAATAGGTCTCAGCCATTTATTTCTGAAAGACAGGATTTTCTGGTCGCAAGAAGTGGGGTAGATATAGCAAAAACCATCTCTATGGGGGACAAATTCCTGGGTGGACCGAGTATATAACTCAACGTTGCACAAGTGGAAACTCAAAAAAAAAAAAGTTGCACAACTAGGCTCATGTCAAAGATAGAAAATTGATTCTTTGACGAGGAATGAAGACGTACATGCTGAGGAGGGAACTCATATAGCTATCGGATGTTTTGAAGGTAATTAAAGGTTGGATTAGCTAACGCTAGTTAATAGTTGGGGCTAAAAGTTAGCTTAAATTATTTGGAATTGACTAGCTAGCTAGCTGGCTGGCTAACAACCGTTCTCTTCGTTCTGAACTGTAGTGTGCTATGACTTCTAAAATTTGTACTAAAATATATCGCATTCTATGTGGTACCTACGCTCATATTTTGTACTAAAACTGCTTAATTAGGTTTAATCTATGGGTACATGTATCATTTGAGTATTTTGTTAAATTATCTTAAATTTTTTAGAGTGCATTATATTGTAAGACGGGAGTAGCTGTAAACTTGACGAGCAATTAATACGATACATCTAAACAAGACCTTAAACCGAACTCGGTACCAATATGTTTGCATTGAATTTATAAGTATTATGGCACAAAGTCATTTGCTTCTCCACAGGGCTCGCCAGTGACCAGCTCATGCTAGGCGGCAAGGCTATTCACCCAATGTTATGTTGATATATTATGGGCTTAGCTCATATAATATTTAATAAATTAAATAAAACTCTATGGTCCGTAACATTAAACGTTGTATGGTTTAATACCGTATGAGATTTTGACTGAACGTTGACTCAGCTTATTTGGTTGGAAATTATCCATCTTAATTGAGAAGCTGAGAAAAGGACACAGGAGTGCCACACACGCGCACGCCGCCGCCGCCGACCGGGCCGTGGGCGTGGCAGGCGGCGGCGAGCGGGCAGGCGTGGCCAGGTTTTGTCACTTAATCCACATAATTATGGGAGTTTCTCTCTTTTATGGTGGAGGTGCGCCAGTTACCGTCTCTTCATTAGTTCCTCCGCTGGCTTTCTCCCTCCCTGCCGTAGGCATAAATTAGAAGTCCTCCGTCAGTCCAATTCTTCCTCTTCGCTTCTGAGAGACCACATCTCAGCTGCCCTTTAGCTTTCCCCGTCCCGTACCTCTGCGCGCACGGAGCAACGGGAGAGCAGGTGCATCCGGAACCCTCGTCCGCCTACGAACCTTGCACGGGGTGTGCGGCGATTAAGTTTTTGGGGAGCGATTCTGTGACTGTTCGTTCAAGACAACTTCTTCCTGGTGATCGCTCGTGGACCAGCAAGGTGTCTTCTTCCTGGTGACCGTTCATGAGATTGCACTGCGAACACCTTTCTGCATCGACTGTGGTCCACGACTTCGAGCAACGCACTATGTCTGGTGCGAATGGAGCCTCCGATGCCCTCGGCATGGGACCCTCCGCTTGGTATACTCTTAACTCTCTGATTACCGTATTTTGTGTACTTACTGTATCGATCGGTATGTCATACTTGCATGCTGTAGCATTTGTTAGTAATATACACATGCACATATATGTTGTCATGAACCTGCTGATGTTTTATTTCTGGATTAAATTGACCATGAAAATGCCTAATTATCTAACGATCCAAAAACCTAATGTTAGGTAATTTTTTGTTAGTAGTTTTGTTGCTGCTTTGAAGCCGAATAACTTTGATGGTAAGAATTTCATGATATGGCATGCCAAGATGGTATTCTGGTTAACTGCTATGAACTGCTATCACGCCGTACACGGGAAGCCTAAACAATTTACTCCTGAGGAGGAGCAAAAGTTCTTGGCTGCCGATAACCTGTTTCAAGGCACCGTGATTAGTGCACTTCATAGTAAGTATGAGAAAAACTACATATCTTGCACATCAGGTAAAGAATTATGGGATGCTCTTGAGGCAAAGTTTAGAGTTTCTGATCCTGATAGTGAGTTGTACCTTATGGAGCAGCTGTATGACTACAAAATTGTTGAAAACCGTTCTGTAGTGGAACAGGCTCATGAGATACAGGCGCTAGCAAAGGAACTAGAATATTTTCCATGTTTGTTGCCCAACAAATTTGTGATCGGTGGTATAATCACTAAGCTGCCACCTTTTTGGAGGGATTTTGCTACTTCTCTAAAACACAAGAGACAAGAGTTTAGCATGGCTGAGCTTATTGGATCTCTTGAGGTTGAGAAGAGGGTGAGAGCAAAAGACAACAGTGGAAAATGAGTTGAGTCTTCCGCTGTCAATATGGTGCAGAAGAAAAACTCATTTGCATCCCGTAATAAAAAGGAGAAGAACATGCAAGAGAACAACAATACAAAGCCTAAGCAAACTGTTGAGTTTAAGAAGAAAAACAACAAGAAAGGTGGAGGTTGCTTTGTTTGTGGGAGTGATGAGCATTGGGCAAGTGCGTGCCCAGACCACAAATTTAAGCAAGGAAAGAAATCGGCAAACGTGATTATTAGCGAGACTGGAGGAGGAACATCTGGGTATAGTAATTCTTTACCTTTTGTTCTTTTAGTTTGTCTTTCACCTAGTGGTGGATGGATAGCGGTGCTAATATTCATGTGTGTGCTGATGTTTCTTTGTTTACTTCCTATCAGGTCGGCGAGACTAGAGCCTTGCTGATGGGAAACGGTTTGCATACGCGTGTTCTTGGTGTTGGTATGGTTGTTCTGAAGTTTACTTTGGGAAAGACGGTGCTATTAAAGAACGTGCAACATGTCCCCTCCATCAAGAAGAATCTTGTTAGCGATTCTCAAATGTGTCGCGATGGCTTTAAAATTGTGCTTGAGTCCAATAAGTGTGTTGTGTCGAGACATGTAACATTTGTTGGACAAGGTTATGATTGCGGAGGCTTGTTCTGTTTATCTTTGCTTGATGTTGTGTGTAATAAAGTAGTGAACAATGTTAATGTTTCGGATGAGTCGAATATATGACATTCATGACTTTGTCACATTAATTTTGGCTGTCTCACGTGGCTTACAAATCTAAATTTAATCCTGAAATTTAACTTAGTCAAAGATTCTAAGTGCCAGGTGTGTGTGCAATCGAAGCAACCGCGCAAGCCTCACAAGGCTGCCGAGGCGAGGAACTTGGCACCATTAGAACTCGTTCATTCTAATTTATGCGAAATGAATGGCGAATTGACTAAAGGCGGTAAACGATACTTCATGACATTTATAGATGATTGTACTAGATTTTGCTACATGTATTTATTAAAAACTAAAGATGAAGCATTGCATTATTTTAAAGTCTATAAAGCTGAGGTAGAAAATCAACTCAAGAAGAAAATCAAACATTTGCGGTCCGATTGCGGGGGAGAATATTTCTCAAATGAATTTTCTGAGTTTTGCGCAGTGCATGAAATTATTCATGAGAGGACGCCACCATACTCACCACAGTCCAATGGAACTGCAGAGAGAAAGAACTGTACTCTAACTGATTTGGTTAATGCCATGTTAGAGACTACGGGACTATCTAAGGAATGGTGGGGTGAGGCTATATTGACAGCGTGTCATGTCCTGAATAGGGTGACCACAAAGAACAAAGAAATTACACCATTCGAGGAATGGGAGAAGAAGAGATTAAATCTCTCTTACCTGCGAACTTAGGGTTGTCTGGCAAAGGTGAATGTGCCAATAAAAAAAGCGAAAGCTTGGACCAAAGACTGTTGATTGTGTTTTTCTTGGTTATGCTATTCACGGCGCAGGTTATAGATTTTTAATTATAAATTCTAGTGTTCCTGAGATGGCTGTTGATACAATCATGGAATCTAGAGACACTACATTTTTTGAGAATGAATTTCCCATGAAAAATGCACCTAGCACGACTGGTCATGAATTTATAATTCCCCATGAGCATAAAAATTTTACTCTGGTAGAAAAAATTGAGGAACCCTATATGTAAAATCCTGAGGAAAATGATACTATAGTCACTAGAAAAAGTAAGAGACAGAGGACTATAAAGTCTTTTGGTGATGACTATATTGTGTACCTTGTGGATGACACACCAACGACCATTGAAGAGGCATATTCCTCTCTTGATGCTGACTTATGGAAGGAAGCAGTATAGAGTGAGATGGATTCTATTATGTCTAATGGAACTTGAGAAATAGTTGATCGTCCTTATGGGTGCAAGCCTATAGGGTGCAAATGGGTGTTCAAGAAAAAGCTTAGGCCTGATGGTACTATCAAGAGGTACAAGGCAAGACTTATGGCTAAGGGTTATACTCAAAATAAAGGTAAGGATTTCTTTGATACTTATTCACCGGTTGCCCGATCGACTACAATTCGAGTTTTGCTTTCCCTGGCAGCCTCTTATAGTCTTATCATTCATCAAATGGACGTTAAGACAACTTTCCTAAATGGAGAGTTAGAGGAGATCTATATGGATCAGCTGGATGGGTTTGTAGCAAATGGTCAAGAAGGCAAGGTGTGTAAATTATTAAAGTCATTATATAGCCTAAAACAAGCTCCTAAGCAGTGGCATGAGAAGTTCAGCAGAACTCTAACATCTAGTAGCTTTGTTGTGAATGAAGCTGACAAATGTGTGTACTATCGGTATGGTGGGGGTGAAGGAGTTATTTTGTGCTTATATGTTGATGGCATGCTGATCTTTGGATCTAGCCTCAAAGTGATTGAGGAGGTGAAGGAATTTTTATCTAATAATTTTGAAATGAAAGATTTGGGAGAGGCTGATGTTATCTGTCGGGTTCATAAACCCGGGGTCCCTCGAGGACCGGCTTTCACGGCCGGGCTCGGCCTAGGAAAACAACCTATATTTCATGGGCCGGCCCAAAAAACTAAAATACAGCGGGCCGGAAGGGTAGTCCGGTTGTCGACCGGAAGGTCTACCCTTAAGAACAAGCGCCCGCTCGTCAACTTCTTCAGCCCACCTCTCCGACCGGAGCGCTCACTTCAGGCACCAGCCGTCTCCAAGCGGTTTCTCCAATCGAAAGGCCTAAAACGCTACTTCATATTCTGACCCCGCGACCAGGGCTCGTGGGAACCCTGCTCACCGCTCTTCTCCGACCGGCGCACTAAGAGCCGACTAGAGCCATCCGACCGGGGGCTCCCCGTTCGGAAGGAACAAGAAGACGTGCGGAGAAAGGCAAGGCATGACACACAAGTCAAAACCACTGTACCAGGGACCATACCCTACACAAAATAGTGCTCTGTAGCCACCCTGACACAAAGCATTGTAGGGGCTGCTAAAAACTCCCATATGGTAAGCCCCCCGCGTGTCTCTAGACATCGATCGCAGTATGGGCTCTAGGATTTGCCATACCAGGTGAACATAGCGCGGCTCCTCACATGCCACCAGGCATCAAGAAGTATTTGTAGGTACCAGCGTCCATCCTTCCTGAAGAAGACAGCTCGACCCCCCGTGCACATCTAACATCCTACAACGACATCGATAGTATTGGGGGGCGTCAACCATTATCCAGTTTTCATCACCGTAGGTAGCAAGGCTTAGAAATATCCATACTCTCTCCCTCTCACCTGTAAAGCCATCCCCTTCATCTATAAAAGGGGATATGCTCCCTCCAACGGGGGGAGGTTGACTTCTTCAAGCTCAGACTCACTAGATCAACATCAACACCTTACAACTGCAGGACCACCAAGTTCCGACCACAACCCTTCCGGTCGAAGCCAACCGAACCTCTTGCACACCCCCTTCTTTCTCTTTCTCATTTGTACCCCCACTATAGACTTCGAGCGCCTGGGCTCAGGAATAAAGTCACTGACCGACCTCGACTGGATGTAGGGCACGTTGCCCGAACCAGTATAAATCCTGTGTCATTGAGCGCTAGGCCACCTCCGATCACAATGTATAGCAAAACTACAAATATTTACTAGTTGGTCAGTTTCTGCACCAACAGTTGGCGCCGTCCGTGGGGAAGACTTTGTACGTTCAACACTCTTTTGGTCATCGGATGGCCCATTTTTCTACCACCCCCGCCGTGGTGGGCTCGGGCGATACAATTTGTTTCGGCTCGCTGGAGTTCCCCGCACTCTCGCCCGCCGGGATGCGGGTTCCACCTGTCTTCAAGCCATCCCAGGCCTTCCACTTCGGGAGCCTAGACTTCGTCGCTGACCGGCTCGGCGTACTCCAACTCCATGAGGAGGCTCACGACCCAGCACCCGTTGGAGGGACACCCTCCATCGACTCCGGGACGCGTGACTTCGACGGCGCGGCATCTACTCTTCATTCCAAGCAAACTCTCTGCTCAAACCCCGCTGTGAGTAATATACATGTTGTTATTTACTTACTATGCTCTATCTTCCACCAAATACTCGGTGGGTTACCGTTGTCCCCGTCACAGCTACAATATGGCTGGTTTCCCTATGGCCTCGCGTCTTCCGCGGACGCATACGCCCGGGGACTCCAAAAGGTGCTGGCGTCGCACCCTCTCACATCCGAGTTCATGGGGATGGCAAGCTATGCTCCCACCTGTTTCCTCAACATCATGGACGATGACGTCGGGAGCGACGGCTCCAGCATCGGCGACGTGGCGCCTAGTCACCGTTGGTCCTAGGAGTACGCTGTGGCGGATGCCCCAGAATAGCCACTAGGGGTAACGGAGTCCTTTCGGACCCACGCCCCACCGGGCCGTCATGCGGAGACCGCAGAGCTCACATGTGAGCATGGGGAGGACCTACGACAACAGTGGCCACATCAGCCACCAACTACACCAATGCGCTCGGCGCACTACACTGTGCCCTGTGCGCATAGACCGGTGAGCGGCGCTCGGGGTCGCGCCCGTCAGCCCCAGCGCAATGCCCCGGTTTGAGGGACCGACCCCCCATAGTTTGCTCGGGCCAGTCAGAACATTGCCGCCACGGCAATGCTCCTACGTAGCCTGTCCGAGCCGAACGACCCCTGCAAACAGGCGATCCATTAGAACCTCTGGGCACTGGTGGAGACTGCCGCCGTTCAACAAGCGGAGTGCTCCGTATCGCGACACCGACTCACGACCTCGCTCCCCATCCATGGAACAGGACGCAGCAGATGGGGCACTACACACTGTCATCGCCACAACCACCGATTGAGGCACGAGAAGCCACAACCGCTCCTCGTCTTGACTTGATGACCACCCCATGCCAACTGCCTATCTACGCGTGGCTTGGGCCGAACCAAGACGCACGCAGCGTCGACCGGAGTCCCAGCCCTAACAGCCTGGAACCACGGACCTTTGTCCAACACCCCCAGTAAGCGCCTTTTCTGCCGCGCTTCAACAGGGGCCACGATAAAGGTAAGGCCAAGCGCCAGGATCAAGATGAGGGCCCCTCCACAGAGGGGAAAGAAGAACAAAAAGGATCGCCACCAACCGGCTAACTTCGCGTCGGTCGCCATGGCCGATCACGCGGGCACATAGCCCTAGCAAGACCCTCCAGGCCACTTCCACGATCTCATGGAGAGCCCGTGCACCAACCACAACTATCTCGTCAACCATCTCTACAAGGACTGCCAGCTCCTCAAGCGCCTACTGAGGTAGGCCGATAGGCCAAAGGAAGAAGAAGGCGAGGAGGCAGCGATCAAAGAAGGGGGCACAACGGACAAGGATCCAGACGACTGAAGTGATCCGACCGAAAGCCTACCGACGGAAGGACAATGACGACGACGCTCTCTCCGACGACCTTGGAACAACTATGTCTTTTCTTCTTTTCCTAAGTTTCAGTCTTACATTTACTTAGCGAACGCTCCTATAAGAGCACCCCGACCCGAACACTTTTCGACTCGGGGCGCTCGGGGGCTCCACTAGGGGGCTCTACTACCCCTTTGTTTTTGTTTTTACCTTAAGTACTCTTTTGCTTTTGTATGAAGAAACTCCTTCCTACCTGAACTAAAGGGTAGTTCATTCCTTTGTTTTACCTTACGTAACTTTGCTTTAGAACATTCCGACTGATCGCATCCCGCCTTTTCCTATGGCTACGACCGGCCGAGCCTCGCGGGCCATGCCCCGGGCTCGTAAAGTTGCAGCCCATGGAACAAATGGGCAGGTACAAGAGAGAAAGAAATTTAAAACAAAATTATGCTAAGGGAGAACTAAGGAACGAAAGGGAACAAGCTTCCCCAAACGGAGCAACTCCATCACAAAAACAAAAACCGATTGCAGTCATTAAAACACACACGAACGTTTTACACAGGGGTTCCCCCCCCACACAAACTTAAACTTCGTATATTTACTAACTACTTATATTTAAAAAGGTATTAAACCGACCCAGCGGCATCTACTGACGGCTCAACCGACGAAGGCGTAGGCTGCTCGCTCCCAGGCAGCACGATGTTTGGCTCGATCAGGGCCGAGGCGACGTTCCCCCCCTGAACCAGGCTCCGCGCTATCTATAGGCTCGGAGGCATCCTCTCCACGCATGCTTCGGGCCATGTCTTGACGAGGAACATCCATCACCCACTCGGCGGAGACTTGCTCGGACACCGACCGCGCGTGCGGCAGCAGGCTCACCCTGATTGACTAGATGTCCTCCATGCTCAAGCCTTTAGCATACCCGCCGTAGATAGTGGCGAAGTACAGGTTTAGATGGTACATCGCCACCGAGGTCAGCACCCCCGATGCTCCATACAACAGCCCACTCCTGACGAGGTCCTTGACCGCATCCGGGACCTCTGCCAACTGAACCGCGGGCGCGCTGGTACTTGGCGCCGACCCGAAGACTTCTGAGATGACGAGCTAGGCAGCGTTGCGAATCTGACCAAGCTCCCCCTCAAGAGCATGTCACTCTTCATGGGACTTGGCCAGCTCCTTGACATTTCGGCTGAAGTTTGCCTTGGTCGTCTCTAGGTCTCGCTCCAGCGCCTTCACCTTTTCTCCTAGCTCTACGAGAAGGGCGACAAGCTCAGAAATAGGCTGAGGGGAAAAGAAATCATCACCATGAGAAAACAAAAAGGTACGCACCGACATGAGAGGCCTTAAGGGTGGAGAGATCCTTTGCCTGCCGAGCCGCCTACTCGTGCAGCCGGGCACTCGCGTCCTCCATCCCCATCACCTGGTCCCAGAGCGTGAGCACCTCCCGATCCGCCTCCAACCGGGCCCTCTGCTCTGCCTCCAGGGCCTTCTGTGCCGACTCCAGGGTAGCTATCTCTAGCTCAAGGGCTGCCAAGGCCTCTTGGAGTGCCGCCTCGATGTTCGCCAGGGACGTCCGCAGCCCTGCCTCAATCTCCGCCTGGCGGACCTTTGCCGCCTCGAGCCCTGGCTCGGCAGCAGTCACCCGCTCTGCCGCACGCTGCTCCTCCGCTCGCGCCGCAGCCACCTCGGCCGCTCAGACCTGGGACTCACGGCAAGCGGACTCCACCTGGCGCTCAAGCTCGGACATCCGGGCGTGTTCCACCCAGAGGAAGTAGGTCTTATGGGACGACACCTTCCTTATTTCCTATGGAAAACAGGCACTATAAAAACAACCGACGAAAGATTCAAAGGGCAAGGAGAAGTACCAGAAACTCACCTCCGCGGTGAGCTGCAGGTCGACCTCAATCAGCTGCCGGGCAAATTGAGCCTGCTTTTGGGCGCTCTCTAGCTTCGCGGACAACTCGATGAGCTCGGACACCACGGCATGCCCTTGCCCCCCAAAAATGTCCCAGAGCTGGTGCTCCTGGGAATCATGGAGAATGAACCTCGCCTTCAACGGGTCCTCGAGGAAGGGCCACTCAGGGTCACCCTCCGATGAACCGCTGGAGGGCCCAGCCTCCAACCGGACCACCGCCAGCTCCCACGACGACACCGGCGGATCCGCCACGGTATCCGCCTTGTCGTCAGATGCGATCTCCACCACCATGTTCACATGAGACGCCGCCGGCGTCCCAACTCCATTCCGGCCACACTTCCCTCCTACGACTTTGGCTCCGACGGCAGGAATGGGGCGTGCAGCCCTCCACCTAGCATGGTGGGGAGCTCGCCCCCCTTGTCTCCTCCACCGTGACCAGCGAAGGAGGGGCCGCAAGGGTTACCTCCGCCACCGGCATCAGGATCGCCGCCAACAACGTCGCTGCCGCTATCACATTACCAGCAGCCGCCCCAGGGGACACCACCCCTGGGAGGGAAGGCTTTGCCGCCGCCACCTTGCTGCCCCCCTTGCTCGCCGCAACGCACTACAGAGTGGGCCTCCAAACCTCCTGGACGGAGGCCGGGGCGATGCTCAACCCTGGCATCCCCCGGCCGCTGACAAAAATCGTGGGTAAGCCACACTCGAAAAAGACTCGACCACCAAAAGTAGAAGAAGCAACAAAAAGAAACATACCGAGTGGCGAGCAACACTACTCTAAAGATAGGCTCCGATGCCGGACCCACAGGACGAGGACCGCTCCTAGACGGTGACCCGCGCCCCCTCACTTCAGATAGGGTCGGAGTCATCCCAACCTGCTCCTGCCCGGCCTACGGGTTGCTACGACCTCTAGCTCGGGGCTCCCCGACTGGAGCAGCGGGCAGGGAGTCCCCCGACTGCGAGTCGCTCATCGACCAAGCGCCAGTCCACCCCTCAGACCGCCTGGACTATTCGGTCGCACCCACTGCAGGCGAGGCCTCCTTCGGCCACAAGTTCGGCGTTGGCACCGGTCCTATCACCGCACAGTCGCCGGGCCACCCCTTGGACCACCCGGCTCATCCAGCCGCGTCCGCCATAGGCGACGTCGGAGCTGGCAACGCCATCGAGGGGCGCGGTGACCGCGTTTGCTTCACCACTCGCTCACCAATGACGTCTGCGCTAGCCGCACACTTCCTCAACACAGGAACCTCCACGCACCGCGCGACCTCCTGCTCCTCACCAGCAGACGTTGTCGCAGGGTCGCGACGCACCGCCGAGGTCACGACGACCTCCCGACTCCCCTCCTTGTCGGAGAAGACCATGTCATCCAGATCCGTAGGATCATCCGACGTGAGTTTCGACTCGATGTCGCTCGCACGTTCCCTGGCTCTCATGCGTCGGGCGACCTCCTTCTTCTTCTCTTCTTTCTGATAAACCTCCTTGGTTTTCTTCTTCTTACGGGCGTCTGCCGCCTCCATCTGGGTGGCCTATCGGGCCCGGGCCGCGTGGCCCCTTGGGAAGGTGTGGCCAGGACTTGTACCTCCCAAGCCCCTATGGAATAATTGAATCGAAATCAAAAAAGAAGAGGGGCAGAGGAAAAAGCACGAGCAAAGTGAGGGAGCATACCAGCGAGGGCACGATCGAGGCATTAAACAGTATGGGTTTTCCCACCACCGTCTCTTTAGGCCTCAGCTGCAGCACCCGACCGACGTGACTCCAGATCTCGTCGTCCGATAGCTCCTCCGGCGACGCGCGGTCTAGGTCTGACTAGCCATCGTACTTCCACATCGGGTGCATCCTCTCCGCCAATGGCATGACCCAGCAGCGGTAAAGGGTGTGGAACACCCGCACCCCATCGAGGCCATCCCTTATGAGCTTCCAAAGCTCCTCCTCGATGGCCTCCACCTTGTGCCTCTCCATGTGGGCATAGCCCCATGACCAACTCTTCTGCTTCACCGGCCTCCCACCGGTAAACGTCAGAAACGGCACCCCCGATGGATTCCTAATGTAGAACCACTCCCCATGCCATCCCCGGTTGGAGTCACATGGGGAGTACATGGGATATGATCCTCCCACATGTGGCTTCCACTATAGGGCAAAGCCTCCGACCAGAGTGATCTCGGCCGAACTCTAGTCTGCCATGGCTCTCTCGGAGAAGAAGAGCCAGAAGAGGTCCATGTGCGGCTCCATCCTGAGGAAAGCCTCGCAGACGGTGATGAAGCCAGCAATGTGCAGCACCCCTGTCGGATTGAGGTGCTACAGTTCCAGACCCCACTCGTTGAGGAGCCCGCACAGGAACCAGTGCGCGGGGTATCCTAACCCACGCTCGTGAAAGGTAAGGAAAGACACCACCTCTTCAGGACGAGGTTGTGGGAACTCCTTCCCGAGGACCCTCCAGCGTGCCACCTCCTGCGGCAGTAGGAACCCCTTCACGACGAACGCCTCCAGCACCGACGCCCTCACGGTGGATGACCTCCAGTCCAACATTTTGTGAGTACCTCTCTTCTCCCTTGATCTCTCCACTTCTTTCCTAGAAACCTCTGCAGCTCTCAGGAATGCTCACAACAAAGAGGAGGATAGAAGGCGGCGGCAGACAAAGAACAGGCAAGAGAGCGGAACGAAAACCCTCTCCCCTCTCCTACTTAAGGAAAAGGGAGCAGCGGTTACGGAGGGACGCACCGATCGAGGAAGCCGGAACGACGGGGCAAAATTTTCTCTCTCTTTCATTTAATGCAGATAAGATGTGCCCTACTTGATGGAACGGCTAGTGATCGGATGGGACGTGGCCTGGCCGTGGCCCACCACTACCGCACGATCAACCACTACCACACGATGGGCATAGGAACCAAAGCGCCACCGCATGTGGGCGGCTCCCCACTTCCCTAGGCTAGACCTAAAGGAACCAGAACGACAGGTAAGGATAGACACCGACTGACAGGTAAGGAAGCGAAGGGGCACCCCATGTAGGCCACGTCGACTCCATCACGGACGATGAGCACGGGACCCGGTCGGACATTTCTGACTGAAGCTCTTCGAACCCCGTCACTTAGGTCATCAGAGTCCCAGTCGGACTTTTCCGACTAAAGCTCTCCGAGCCCCATCACTCCAATCATCAAGGTAAACATTACCAAAACCCCCTCTATTTCATTACAAATCATTCATACATCCATACGTGCATTCATCTCATACGCCTAAACCCCCCGGACGGTTAGGGCATGAACCGCCCGGGGGCTCGGGAACTAAGCATCGCACGTGCAGTGAAATACACCAGAACACTCTGTGTTGCACCACGAAGTGGCGGTTTGCCTCATTCAACATGAGCAACCAAACAGAGCTAGGGGAGAAAACCATAGATGAGCACCGTGCGGCCTTCGCCCGGTCTGGCAAACCAGGTCATCTCAACCTTCTCGTTCGATCCTAAACCTCTCGCCAAGCCCACAGAATCTCCATCGAGGGGAGGCCATTAGGCCACCTGGGTCGATCTACGGAATGACCTAGGCATCTACCGGGCTATAGGTAAAGGAGTAGTGGAATGCCGTCATGAACGACAGACCCAGATTTCGCTCGATCACACCCGTTAGCGAGCTCATCGAGCTAGTCTTCGAGCCCGAGCGATCGGGACAGGCGACGAAACTTGGCCCCTCCGGTTGTGAGGAATCAGATGGGGTAGCGCAAAACGACTCACACCAACCCCCACGAAGGCCCGACAGGGCTCGGGGGCTCAAATGCCAAGGAACTGCGACTCCAAACTCGCGTCGATTAGATCGGTGACATCCGGCTATGGCTCTTGGGACCGCGACTCCGAACTCGCATCGACGGGATAGGCGACATCCGGCTATGGCTCTTGGGACCACGACTCTGAACTTGCATCGACTGGATCAGCGACATCCGGCTACGGCTCTTGGGACCGTGACTCCGAACTCGCATTGACAGGATAGGCGACATCCGGCTACGGCTCTTGGGACCGTGACTCCGAACTCACGTCAACTGGATCGGCGACATCCTGCTATGTCTCTTAGGACCGTGACTCTGAACTCACATCGATTGGATCGGCGACATCCGGCTATGGCTCTTGGGACCGCAACTTTGAACTCGCGTAACGGCTTCACTAACTAAAACTAACTCTCTCGATCCACGGTGAGCATTGACGCCTGGGTCTACTCATGACTCCACCTTACTCGATCCCACGCTCGCGCCGACTAGATCGGCGACATCCGGCTACGGCTCTTGGGACCGCGACTCCGAACTCGCATCGACGGGATAGGCGACATCTGGCTATGGCTCTTGGGACCACGACTTCGAACTTGCATCGACTGGATCGGTGACATCCAGCTACGGCTCTTGGGACCGCGACTCCGAACTCGCATCGATGGGATAGGCGACATCCGGCTACGGCTCTTGGGACCGCGACTCCGAACTCGCATCGACGGGATAGGCGACATCCAGCTATGGCTCTTGGGACCGTGACTCTGAACTCACGTCGACTGGATCGGTGACATCCTGCTATGTCTCTTGGGACCATGACTCTGAACTCACATCGACTGGATCGGCGACATCCGGCTACGGCTCTTGGGATCACGACTCTGAACTCGCGTAACGGCTTCACTAACTAAAACTAACTCTCTCGATCCACGGTGAGCACCGACGCCTGGGTCTACTCATGACTCCACCTTACCCAATCCCATGGCGTGCACCGACGCCAAAGATCAAACTCTGTTGTATCCAAAACTAAGCTATCTCCATTCACAGTGCGCACCAACGCCTGGGCTTATCTCAAACTAAACTTCCTCGCCCGATCCCCGGCGCGCACCAACACCGGGGTCAGTAAGTTCTGTCTCAATCCAATCCCCGCGCTTAAAAACACCTCGGCTGCACAACGACGCCATGGTTAAAATTACGTCTTAAAACTCAAAACACGCGCACCCACAAACACAACACAAAACACAAAGAACCCCCTAGCCGGTTCTGCCCAAACCACCCAGGGGCTTGGGGGCTACACCCGTGGGTGCGCTCGCGCGCACCCGCTAGCAAGATAAAAAATCCCCCGGACGATTCGGCTCAAATCGCCCGGGGGCTCGGGGGCTCCTGTCGAGTTCATAAACCCGGGGTCCCTCGAGGACCGGCTTTCATGGCCGGGCTCGGCCTAGGAAAACAACCTATATTTCATGGGTCGGCCCAAAAAACTAAAACACAGCGAGCCAGAAGGATAGTCCGGTAGTCGATCGGAAGGTCTACCCTTAAGAACAAGCGCCCGCTCGTCAACTTCTTCAGCCCACCTCTCCGACCGGAGCGCTCGCTTCAGGCACCAGCCGTCTCCAAGCGGTTTCTCCAATCGGAAGGCCTAAAACGCTACTTCCTATTCTAACCCTGCGACCAGGGCTCATGGGAACCCTGCTCACCGCTCTTCTCCGACCGGCGCACTGAGAGCCGACTAGAGCCATCCGATCGGGGGCTCCCCGTTCGGAAGGAACCAGAAGACGTGTGGAGAAAGGCAAGGCATGGCACACAAGTCAAAACCACTGTACCAGGGACCATACCCTGCACAAAACAGTGCTCTGCAGCCACCCTGACACAAAGTATTATAGGGGCCGCTAAAAACTCCCATATGATAAGCCCCCCGCGTGTCTCTAGACATCGATCGTAGTATGGGCTCCAGGATTTGCCATACCGGGTGAACATAGCGCGGCTCCTCACATGCCACCAGGCATCAAGAAGTATTTGTAGGTACCGGCACCCATCCTTCCTGAAGAAGATAGCTCGACCCCCTGTGCACATCTGACATCCTACAATGACATCGACAGTATTAGGGGCATCAACCATTATCCAGTTTTCATCACCATAGGCAGCAAGGCTTAGAAATATCCATACTCTCTCCCTCTCATCTGTAAAGCCATCCCCTTCATCTATAAAAGGGGATGCGCTCCCTCCAACTGGGGGAGGTCGACTTCTTCAAGCTCAGACTCACTAGATCGACATCAACACCTTACAACCGCAGGACCACCAAGTTCTGACCGCAACCCTTCCGGTCGGAGCCAACCAAACCTCTTGTACACCCCCTTCTTTCTCCTTCTCGTTTGTACCCCCACTACAGACTTCGAGCGCCTGGGCTCAGGAATAAAGTCACCGACCGACCTCGACTGGACGTAGGGCACGTTGCCCAAACAAGTATAAATCCTGTGTCATTGAGCGCTAGGCCACCTCCGATCACAACATACAGCAAAACTATAAATATTTACTAGTTGGTCACTTTCTGCACCGACATTATCCTTAATATCAAGCTTCTGAGAGAAGGTGATGGTGGGATAACTCTGTTACAATCCCACTATATAGAAAACATGCTGAGTCGCTTTGGGTTTAGTGACTATGAACCTGCTCCTACACCTTATGACCCGAGTATGCTATTGAGGAAAAATTTAGAGAATAGCAAGGGATCAATTGAGATATTTCCAGATCATTGGTTCGCTCATGTATCTTGCAGTGCAACAAGGCCTGACATCTCATTTGTTGTGTGCAAGTTGAGCCGGTTTGTGTCAAACCCGAGAGATGATCACTGGCGTGCTATTGAGAGAGTGATGCGCTATCTAAAAGGCACTATGAGCTATGGTATTCGTTATACCGGACACCTAAAGGTGCTGGAAGGCTATTGTGATGCCAACTGGATCTCTGATGCTTATGAGCTTTATGCCACAAGTGGATATATGTTTTCGCTTGGAGGTGGTGTTGTATCCTGGAAGTCTTGCAAGTAGACTATCTTAACGAAGTCAACAATAGAAGCAGAACTCACAGCATTAGACATCGCTGGCTCTGAGGCCGAGTGGCTTCGTGATCTCCTTATGGATTTACCGGTTGTTGAAAAACCCATACCGGCTATTTCTATGAACTGCGATAACCATATTGTGATTACGAAGGTTAACAGTTCTAAGGATAACATGAAGTCCGCAAGGCATGTTAAGAGACGACTAAAATCTGTCAGAAAATTGAGAAACTTTGGAGTAATAGCATTGGACTATGTTCACATGTCTAACAATCTGGCAGATCAATTCACTAAGGGTTTGTCACGCAATGTGATAGAAAGTGCATCGAGAGAGATGGGTTTGAGACCCATATGAAATTTATTATAGTGATAACCTATTCTATGTGATCAAAGATCCCGTGAAGTAGGATGGTAAAACAAGCTAGTAGTAAATTGTGAGGAAAGATCCTTAGTAAAACTCATTTATGATGCGTATCTTTTCTTTCTGTAAGGCAGGTTGTTTTTTATCTTAATATGTTCCAAGTGACTTGCTAAAGCAAAGATGTTGTCCTTCAGAACATCTTTTGAGGAACACATCTATATGAGTCAGACTGCTGATCACAATCTATGAGATTTGGGTGATCTCTAAATACTCATGAAAGACACTGGAGTATGACTTATATGCTTCAAATAGAGGAGATGCCTTTTGCAGCCTAGTATCAGCTAAGGACTTTAGTGGTATTCACCTCACACAAAATTGTCAGTTCAAGGCTTAGTCCATTGTTCAGTTGTGACTGAGTGAAACTATTGTTCTAGATGGATGTTCAACTTAATAGTCTCCATCGAAACACTGGTATATAAAAGAAATGTGGTTCTGAGACTATTTTGTTATAAACCCTAGAGTTTGGTGGAGATTGTTGGATATATTATGGGCTTGGCCCATATAATATTTAATAAATCAAATAAAACTCTATGGTCCGTAACATTAAGCGTTGTATGGTTTAATACCGTACGGGATTTTGACTGAATGTTGGCTCAGCTTATTTGGTTGAAAAATATCCATCTTAATTGAGAAGCTGAGAAAAGGACACAGGAGTGCCACACGTGCGCGTGCGCGCCGCCACCGACCGGGCCATGGGTGCAGGCCGGGTCGGGCCGAGGCCGTGGGCGTGGGCGTGGGCATGGCAGGCAGGCGGCGAGCGAGCGGACGGGCGGGCGTGGCCAGGTTTTGTCACTTAATCCACGTAATTACGGGAGTTTCTCTCTTTTATGGTGGAGGCGAGTTGATTGCGCCAGTTACCGTCTCTTCGTGTCTCCATCTCCTGAGTTCCTCCGCTGGCTTTCTCCCTCCCTATCGTCAATTCTTCCCTTCGCTTTCGAGAGACCACATCTCAGCCGTCCTTTGGCTTTCCCCGTCCCGTACCTCTGCGAGCACGGAGCAACGGGAGAGCATGTGCCTCAGGAACCCTCGTCCGCCTGCGAACCTTGCATGGGGTGTGCGGCGATTAGGTTTTTGGAGAGCGATTCCGCGACTGCTCGTTCAAGACAACTTCTTCCTGGTGATCGCTCGCGGAACAGCAAGGTGTCTTCTTCCTGGTGACCATTCGTGGGATTGCACTGCGAACACCTTCCTGCATCGACTGTGGTCCATGACTTCGAGCAACGCATTATGTCTGGTGCGAATGGAGCCTCCGATGCCCTCGGCATGGGACCCTCCGCTGGGTACACTATTAACTCTGTGATTACCGTATTTTGCGTACTTACTGTATCGATCAGTATGTCATACTTACATACTGTAGCATTTGTCAGTGATATACATATGCACATATATATTGTCACGAACCTACTGATATTTTATTTTTGAATTAAATTGACCATAAAAATACCTGATTATCTGACATGTCACGCCCCCTATGTTAACCTCAAACCAACTCCAATGAAGGCACCCGCAACCGGAACAGCGTGGGTCTTTCTTTTGCTCGACTAGTGACACTTGTCTTGGTGCAAGTGCAGTTGAGGTTAATTCCAGCGATAAATTGTAATGTATAAATTATATTGATAAACAGTACTAGCATCAAAGGGCATTTGGTCTAGTGGTATGATTCTCGCTTAGGGTGCGAGAGGTCCCGAGTTCAATTCTCGGAATGCCCCGTATATTTGTATTTTTATTTTTAAAAAAAAATCCTCATTAGCTGCAATAGGCATTTCATGGTTTCCCTTCCAACATCGAGCTCTATGAACGGCTGAAAACGAGAATTGCTCCATACTATATATACAATATATATTTTATTTTTTTATTTCCTCATAGCTGCAATAGGTATTTCATGGTTTCCCTTTCCAACCTTGAGCTCTATGAACGGCTGAACAAAGAACTTACAAAAACTTATTCTGCTCTTTATTATATAATATGAACGTACGTCCAGCATCTACAACAAACCATCCTTATTTCTCAAATTACTAAAAACAGAACACGCATTGTGGGATAACACTAACATCCGGTATCTCTAATCACAGGTTTAGTAAAAGATATTCTACATCTCTACCCACAAATCTACGTGTATATATCCATTTCTATAGATTTGCGGGCAGACGCTTATTGCATCCTTTAGAACTCAAGTGCAAATGCACATCATCATGGTGACTCATCATGCCTTATTTCCAGCCATAGATGCCAGTGGCAACAACACAAACTCACACCATCATGTTTCCGGAGTCCTATCAAGCATTTCCTTGGACGGCCTTGTAGCATTTGAGGCTGCAGAGGGGGAGGTTCAGCTTGGAGTGCCTGTACTTGTAATCGTTGGTGCACGATGGCCCAGCGCATTTCTCCCGTGGAGGAGGGTAGCTGCTCGTTGCCGCAAATGTAGATGAGGTGCCGTAAAGTCATGGCTTTAGCACAATTTCGGGGGACAAACATGCAAAGGATTAAGGATGTGAGGATAACCTGTGAGGCTTGGAGTCGAAGATGCTGGGGAGGCCTACTGCATGTGGAAACGAAATAACGGTTCCGGTGGACCCCATGACCCAGCGGACCGAGTTTGCTGCGATGTTTTGTGCTCTGGTAGCTCGCTCCTGTATTAAGAAAATGATTTGCTCAGCAAGGTGTGACCGCTAGTATTAATAGAACACCAATAGGCACAACAGAGCAAGACCAAATGATCATCAAACCTTCTCTTCTCGCTCCTTTTGCTTCCTCTCTTCTTTCTTCTTGTCAGAGTCTATGCCCAATATTTTCCTTATAGCTTCCGCCTGCAGAGATGAAAGATCAAACATAGTTGATGACTCCTGGAAACCGAAACATGTCAAATATTGATTGAAAAGGTGAGAAAAGATTTCTCTCCTACCTCACTTTCTTTAGTGGCTTTTTCCACCTGCATCCTGCGTCGCTGAGCAGCTTCAGCCTTCTTTGCAAGCATTTCCTCTTCAGAAAGCTTGTCCTTCTTGCCTGGTCCAACAGAAATATGTTTCAAATGCGTTTAGCAGAAGAACAAAGTTTGATGCTTTAACCAAATTGAACTGCACAAAACGACGGCAAAGGATAGTATGTACTTCTCGAAGGGGCTGGAGGCAGACCATCAGGGAACTCAACAGTACTGCTGCTGCTGCCATCCATCCATGATTGAAGGGCACGGCGGCGTGTTGTGAGAGGTTCATTTCTAACATTGACAGGTGATTCAATCGCTGTTTTTTGTTCGGTGTCTTCGACGTCAGGTTCACTGTCTGAGGTTGGTTCTTCTTCAGTATTATCGTCATCAGCTGATTCTCTAGATCTTTTCTTGCCAGATCGGGAAGTAACAAAATCATTATCAGCCCCATACACCTTGCTCCTATTTTTCCCTTTCTTTGAGGTGCTCTTCTTAGAGCTATTTCCTTTGCTCTTAGGCTCACGAGTACCATCCCAATCTTCAGGAGTTCCAAGATTGCTTGTATCATAGTCCTCATCAAATTCATTGTCCACAGACTTCTTAGCAAGCCTCCTACTCTTCCGGACAGGATCTGAAGAAGGTTCTCTCTGAACTTTCCCTGCTTGCTCCTGCGCCATTGTTTCTTCAATTGACCTCTCCTTTCGGGCTTTCTTGTCTCGTGAAGAGGTTGACCTGTCAGAATCTTTTGCGCCTTCGGTCTACAAGCAGTTCACCCTTTCAAATCAGTTGCCAATTGTGTATAGCATCTTGAAATAACAAAATAAGATATTTGGCTATTTGCAAACGAGACATATTCTTGCTACATGCCTAGAATGTTGAAACAAATATCTGCAAGTTTGTCTTTGTGTTAGCAAAATCAGCTAGTTTTCTTTTTTTATTTCAAAAGGTGGCTAGTCTTCTCCCAGAACTAAATTATGTGGCGATTTGGTGCAAATGCAAGCACAATACAAGATGAAAACATAATTCAAAGCACTCACCAGATGGCCATGCTTTTGCTGGTGCCGCGAATCTACAGGCCGTGGAGGCTTCGCTGGCGGTGTATCAGGGTTCGGTTTCGGTAACACGTTACGAATCTTGAGCTTCACCTTCCCCAGCTTCTCACCAGCCGGCGACGAACCGCGGTTCCCCTCAGGGGCATGCGCACCATGGCTGCTGCTACCCTCGCTCTTCCTGGAGCCACCGGCCGCGGCCTCGGAACGCAGCCGGATGCTGCCCTTGGTCGCGCGCTCCGGCGACGGAGCGTTCAGGAGGAACTCACGCCTACCGTTGCCCCCGTCGGGGCCGGTGGCGTTCTCGTCCGAAGTCAACAGCAGCCTCCTCGGCCCGCTCCTGGACAACGCCGACGGTGACGGAGGGGAGGCGTTGCCCCGCTGCTCCGCGGCAGGGCCGCCGCCCTCCGGCCTCGGCCGCCTCGCCGCGCTGCTCCGCCGCCTCTTCATGTGTGCCGCGTCGAATCCGGAGCCCTCGCCGCCTTCCATCTGACCGGAATCTGGACGCGAGGGGAAAGGGGGAGAGACACCGTGAGTTCGTTGGCCACCAAATTCGTCAAAGGAAAATACTGCAGAGCGTGTAAACTGTAGATTAGGATTTAGGAACCCGGAATTGGAAAGAGACGAACCTGAGACGGGTAGGGTCACGGAAGGATCCGAGACGCTCCGACGAGGGCTACGTGACCTCTCTGCCGCCGCCGCCGCCGGTGGAGGAGGCCCGAGAAGAGGGTCGTTTGGATTCGTACGGCGAAGTGGGTGACGGAGGGGGCAGAATGTAATTTTCAGTGCATTTTTTACTTTAATACATGTGCTTATAGAAATTTCAGAAACAGCCATTGCACTTTCTTAACACATAAGATTTTTTTTTCAAATATAAATAAACAGTTAAGAAGCTAACATGTAAGGAAAGGAGAGATAACTATGGAGAAAATAAAATTTCAATAAGCTATTCAAAAAAGTTAATCAGTTAGAAGAGTTCATTTAGAATATTGGTCATGTTCGCTTTGCTGAAAAGCCATAGCTGAAAGCACCGTTCGCTGATTTGTTGTGAGAAAAAAACACTGTTTATTCGCGGAAATAGTGCGGCTCATAAGACAAGCAAACATGGCCATTGTTTGTCTGCATTTGTTATGTATCTACTACATTTGTGTGGGTTACAGAGCACATATCAAGAACATTTGTTCGTGATTTTTGGGCTGGCATTTAAGCGCGTGGGGGATGGAGATCCCATGCCGAATATTTTAGATTGTCAAATAGTATCCATGTAATGTTCTTTCTATTTTTCTTCTATTCCATGTCTTTTATTTTTGTTCCCGCTTCTGCTTTGTTCTATCTTTTATTGTTTTCTATTAATGTTTTGTTATGTTATGTTATTTGCTTGTTTCTATATATTTCTCTACCATCTTAGAGTGATATTCACTTGAACTATTTCTTCTAGAATATAATAAGATGCTCACGTTACATTTGGTGTTCCATGATGTATTATTTATTGTTATCATAGTATTTTGAGATGTTCTATGATGTATTCTAATTTTTTCAAAGTATTCATGTTTCATATATGTTGTATTTTGCAATGATTGTATAGTACCTATGAGATATTCTGTAGTGTATTTTTGGGTTGCTAAAATTTACTATCAATATGATGTTCCACAAACATAATGTGAACTGTTCACACGAGACACATGAAATATCTATGTTATATTTTAGCTTGTTCATGAAGTATTCATGTGTGATGGTCAATGGATTATTTCAATTGTTTTTATGGTATCTATTAGATGTTCTCTTTTTTGTTTTACAACTAGACACGACTAATTCACTTGAATGTAGAATTTTATTTTCTAAAATTTGGAGTATTATTATTCTGAATTTAGAACATTTTTCTTCTGAAGACGGAACATTGTTTCTTGATGCTAGAATATTTGCCTTGCCTAATACAAAGAAAATGTTCTATCTCCATGATAAAAAAATGTTCATTAACGAAATATATTGTCTAAATATACTCAAGTGAGATTTTGTTTTGAAGGTTTCATTGTAATTAGAATTTCATTTAGATGCTCAATTTGTTAACTACAACTTCTTAAGTTCTAAAAATATTTAGGACAACGATGATGTCAACAAAAATGTTTTTCACTCCTCTAGATCGAGTTGCATGTGTCCATGCATGCAGGCTCTCTTGTGGAATGATTCCTATTTGGAGAACTATTATTTTTGGAGAGTCTCTTAAACTAGGAGTTTAGATCTAAGTTTTACAGAACCACTCTTAAAGCAGTTGTTCTAAACATGATCAAGTTTTCCATCCATGTTGCCGTCAGTGAACAATCAGTTCTTCGTGATGGTAGAAGGAATGAAGAGGAGGGGAAAAAAAAGAAAACGAAATCAAGAAAGAAGGTACTGCAACATTACAACCGGAACGCTTGCACACTAACTACATCTTCTTCCTGGATATCCATGGATACACAAGTTTGTTGCATGAGTGAAGCTTCTCTGATGTGTGGAGAGTTAATTATAAGGTGGCGGTATATGTTGTTGCTGTTGCCTAGGAGCTAGCACATGCACAGCTATGGATGATGACCGAACGATATATGGCCGGCCAGTCGATCTAGCGCAGGCCGGCCGCGGTGGCGATGGCGAGGCAGTTGCTGGAGAGCTTGGCGAGCTCGGCGTCGTGCTTGGCCATGACCGGCGTGAGCTCCTCGCGCTCCTCGAACCCCTGGTCGCAGGTGTCGACGTCGGTGCGCACGGTGTCGAGCATGGTGCCCGTGGTGCCGCGGTCGCCGGCGGCGAGCGCCTTCTGGGCCTGGTCGAGGCTGTAGGCGATGTCGTCGAACGACTCGACGCAGTCGAGCAGCGGGTTGCGCGCCAGCGGCTGCGTCTTGGGGTCGCTGGCGAGCGCGGCCGCCGCGGCCTTGGCCTCCGCGGCCTTGGCGCGCACGGCGGACATGGCCAGCCGCAGCACGCCGGCGCCGTCCAGCCGCTTGCCCCCCGGCAGCTGCGGCTGCGGCTGCTTCGCGATGGACGACATGCACAGGTCCGGGTAGTCCGTCTTCAGGCACAGGCTCCGCACGATGTCGGCGCCCGGCGCGATCGGCGTCGGCGGCGCCGGCGCGGGCGTTGGCTTCGGCTTGGGCTTCGCCTTGGCCGGCGGCCCAGGCTTGGTGTGACCCCCGCGCGGAACGCAGACGGCGCCCGCCGGTACTGGCGCCACCGCGGCGGCGAGGAGGAGGCTGAGTAGGAGGCAGGCGACGAGCGTCGGCGGCGTCGTCATGGCGGAGGAGAGGGGGGAGAAATGGAGGTTACAGTTTGATTACGGTCTGGTGTAAATAGAAGGAGACGTGGTCAATTAATAATGGGTTTATATTAGTTCTGTTTATTTAGTTAATGATTTATTTGAATGTGAGGGAAAGGAGGGGATTGGCTGGCTGCATTTTCCCGGGAAAAGTGGCAGGAACGGTAGCCAGTGAAGGCTACCGGTGAGAAAATAGGAGGGGCAAAAAATAGCAAATGATGATTAGCTGCTATCTGTTTCTGAGTTTGAATTTCTGAGATACAAAATAATTACAATGGAGGGGGCAAATACAGTGAAAAAGTTTTTAATGCGGGCTTCATAGGACACTAGAAATAATCAAAGAAAGCAGTTTCATCTTTGCAGTATACGTTGTAGTCCTCGCTCGTCACACAAAGTGAAAAGTTTGACGCATTGAATTGGCCGGGTGTTTATAACAAAAAGGATGAGAGTACATTTTATTTTTATTTATTAGGGTTGTTGGTTCTTGGTTGGATAATTTTTCACTCCAAATTCTTCCAAACCACGTGGATTGGGGTGCACCCAAATAATCGTTTTTTAATCTAATCTGGATGTTCATGCTCCAATAAATTGCTATTATGGTAGTAGAGTATGCACATTAACAACACAATTGCTTGATGGGGCCGAATAACTAGTTCAGACCACGGGTGCCTTACATCTAGTGTATATGAATTGTATTGCTTGTGCCAACATGAGTAGGTGAGATGATGCTTGATGAGGTTCTATGGAAAATATCCTGTCTAGCTAGCCACCCTACTTTCCTTATATAGCCCGGGGTATATAGTCAAGTTTGATCTTTTGTGTTAGGATTCGCTTCTTAGTCCTATTATAATAGGATTTCCGATGGACTGACATTTTTTTTTTAAACGAACCGGCAGGAGAGCTGACTGTTATATTAAAAAGGAGAAAGCCAAAGATGGCTAAGGCGCTTTAGCCTGCCACGCCCCAAAATAAAATATACCCAGAAAAGGATCAAGAAAAAGGTAGAAGAGTTGCCAAATGTTTTGCTCCTGCCGCTTTTCCAAAGCCTTGCTTCATCTCTAATCTTGTTTAGTACTTGTTGATTTGTTGCGCCATTATGCTCGAAAATTCTTGCATTTCTTTCCTTCCACACTTCCCAACACACTAAGATGATAATATGTATAGCATGATGGTGAAGATACCTTATATAGATGCAGAACTCTAAATTATTGACGCGGTGCACCCTATATCTAGGGGACTAGATATGTGATGATACCATGGGGGAGTTGACAATATCGTTGACACTCATTATACCGCTATATTCATATTTCAAATATCGAAGATTTGGTTTTATAATAATTGAGAATATATTATAAGACTATGTAATATGCCTTATAAATTCTTTCTAAGACCTCACCTTACAAATACTCATTTGGTTTTACAATAATTGACAATATTGATTGGGCCAAACTTTGTAGGACTCACGTTTACTCTCATAATTCAGTATGAAAAAGCCGGACATGCAATACAGAGAATATTTGTGGTGGCTGGGTATCTAAACTTGGATTCAATTATAACCATATTTGTGGTGATGGACAGGGCATCTAACTGAATAGTTCCTTATTTAACTGCGTTTCACAAAAAAGAAAAGAAAAGAATTTGCTTATTCGGTTTTAGTGTTAGTCAGAATGTACACTCAAGGCTCAGAAAAGCCTTAGATTCCTTCACCTTGGATTGTGCTAACTTCAGTAGACATCTTATCCTTTTCTGGATTTCGACAAATTTGTTGAAGAGTTGTGTCTTCCATACCAAGGAAATATAATCAGTTAACTATGTAGTTTACCGCACATCTTTATATTTGTTGTAGTGATCAAAATAGATCTCGCTTAAGAAACTGCATACCATTTTGATTCCAGGTTTTGCTTGAATGCACACATGGAATCGATTATGCCGCACAATGTGTGGTTTTGATAGCTCCACATGACCTACATTGTATAAGTTTCTGCAACATATACAAAGATGTTTGTGATGGTTTTAATAGCTCTAACTTCAGTTTTTAAAATAAAGCTTCCTTTATCTAAAAAAAAGATAAAATGTTTGAGATAATTAATACTATGACATGCCGTTTGTCAAGGAGCTAATTAATTAAAACTTCATTTCTTCAAATGGGACATATAGGTTACTGAAACAAACATAAAAAATAATGTCAAGAACTAGGCTGCTGGAGTGAATAGTGTCCACAACCAGAGTTTTTACATGAGATGCTTTGTTTTTCTACTTGTATTTGCATTGTAATTAAAAAGAACTTCAAAGTAAAAGTATGGTGAGAACTTAAATGACTGTTTCTACAACAGGACATGATCTATCGTAACTATCTGACACCTCATTGCCGATGAGACAAACAATTCAGCTACAAACCCCTGAAAGACTTAGGTTCCTGTATCATCACAATACAGAGGCCAACTCCACCAAAGCAGAGCTTGCATTTTTTGCAAACAAGAAATGAGTGAAATTTTCGAAATGGCAATAGGTTCATGCCTCATCACTTCATCAGAAATGAGAAAACTACAGTGGAAATGCATTGCAGGTATCATCACAATACAGAGGCCAACTCCACCAAAACAGAGCTTGTATTTTTATGCAAACAGGAAATGAGTGAAATTTTCGAAATGGCAATAGGTTCATTCCTCATCACTTCATCAGAAATGAGAAAACTACAGTGGAAATGCATTGCAGAAGTAGCTTCTAAGATGAGGTAATAAAAAACAGAATTAATTGGTGCTCAACAGGTTCGAACTGGAGACCTTTAGTGTGTAAGACTAACGTGATAACCAACTACACCACAGCACCACTGTGACAGCAATTAATTCGGTTACACAAAGATCGGACTTTACATTAACCAAATAACAAGGAACCAAGATGACAGGAGAAAGAAGACAGTGCATCCACTAAAGATACAGTTACACATTTGGCATGGCTCTGTTCGCTTGAGCTTATAAGCAAGAACCAGCCCTACTTTTTCAGCCATGAAATAGTGTTTTTCTCTTGCAACAAATCAGTTGCAGCAGCAATAAGTCCCGCCGAACAGAGGAGCTGAGGAGGTTAGATGTTATTGACTTCGTGCTACTGTTGGCTGTTAATGTTGGTCTACATCAGCTATAACAAAGCAACGATTAAACAGATCAAATATGTGCTATACAGGTGGGGAGATGAATGAGTATACAAATTGAATTGTGCGCATGGCTGAGACAAAGAGGAGCAAATGCTTCTATCCTAAGTGTATCTTGTATTGAGTAAATGCTTCTATCCTAAGTGTATCTTGTATTGAACCTAAATGTCACACATATCTTAATATCATCATAAGGGTATTGCAGATCCGACAAGCACCACCAGCCAAGTAGGCGCCTCCGTGCCTACAGTTTTCCTGGCTGTGTTGGGGAATATCCTGCCTCATCTACTACCTGCAAGATTTGATGTAACATCTTATTAGGACTGATTAATATTTTATGTTTGGACATTAATAGTAGTAGTTTCTGTTTTAGATAATAGCTAAACTGAAAATCAGGGATGCAAATATCTTGCCAGAGAATAAGAATCCCTTGTCAACTAAAGTTCAAATACTTTTGATCCCGGATTTCTTAATAAAGTAAAAGCATAGATACAAAAATCAATACTTACATTGCCTGAACTTGATAAAGGGGATCAAACATGAATAGTTCCCTCTGCTCATCTGTTGGATTTGTTAACCACCGACAGAACATCCATGCTGCCCCAGCAACTGATGACACAGACAGGATCGCCAAGAAGCCAAAATGGGAGACATCGTTCGCAATTATAGCCATAGCAAGCATGACTAACTCTGCAAGGCTTGCAATTGAAACCTCCATTCCTCCAATTAGATTTGCTTTTGAAGCAGGAACACCTGTCTGGACGATTTGAGTCCCCACAACATCATAAGACATGTGCCCCAACCGAGACAATGCCTGCAGATTAACACAGAATAGATAGGATTACTCAGTAGCATTCAACTAAGTTCTATTGAAAGAGGAAATATGGAGTGAAGATTTCAGTCTTACAATGGATGCTAGGAATATAAGTAGAGGTGTCCTTTGTGAAATTGAACCAGCCCAATACACCGTGAGCGCAATTGACAAGAGTGAAGCTTGAAATATCAATCCAGCAGCCCCCGCCTGTTATAACATTAGCCGTTTGCATGAACTGCAAAAGAAATTACTGAAACAAAACCAACAAGGTAGATGTCACACCTTTAGAACTCCAACTCTTTTCACCAGGCTTGAGGAGATGAATGTTGCAACAAGGCCCATGATAGAGCACAATCCACTGAAAGCACCAACAAGGGATGGACTGATACCTGTTCAAAATTGATAGATATAGTCTTGTAGAGAGCCTTTTAAGGTAGTTGTACAGATTTGAACCAGAGAAGTGAAACCTACCGCGATGCATCAATAATGCAGTCATTATGGCACCTGGAGCAAGTGCAACATTGAAATTTAGGAACACGGTAGCTGCACTTGCAGGTAGAACTGTTTGCTGCTTATACTCATTCCAACCATGTTTGATAGCACTCAAGCTATTTTGAACTGAAGGTTAAACAGACTGTTAGACCATACACCAAAGTAAAATTAACAAGCTAATCATATCAAAGTTCCTCACCTATCCTGCGTACATCTAAAAGATCAGTACAAATAGATTCATCAGTGGTGGTTCTAGAGGAATCAAGTGCATGGCATGAAACTCTATTGATTAGTTGACCCAACATGACCTGAAATTGAAAATACCAAATAGCACTGTGAGGACGCTACGTCTGGCTACCCTATTCAAGTTTTAGGAGTGACGATAAATGTGGTTTACCAGAACAGGGAAACTGCATATCATTAGACCACAAGCAATCTTCAAACAGGTCACAGGATGGTATCTGGACAGAAGAAGGCCAAAAACCGAAGCACCAACTGTCTGCAATCATCCCAAGAAAGGTTATTATGTCCACTCAAAACAGGATATTGTGTTCAGCTATTTGCATCCAACAAATAGAAAATAAGATTGATCAATGATCAGCTTTGTTGTGTGCTGAAGTATCAATGAAATAAGATGATTATATGCAAGTCTAAGAGAGAAAAATCGCACCTCACAAACTAGATCAAGTCGGTTGAGCACAGCATTAGCTTGAGCTAATGCAACAGGCCTGTTTGTTCCTGCTAACTTCACAGAGAAAAGAATTTTAAGGGAACAAGTTGATCAAAGACAACAACAAGCAAGTTATTCTGAAATCTCTATAAGATAACAAACTTTTCCATTTGCACTGATGTAGGTTCTTAGTTCCATCTCACAAATTTATCTTGTAGGAAGGTGATATCAAGTATTTGAGTCAGACAAAGCAACAGTCTACAATAGTAATGGGGATTAGCAACCCTACCAACACAACCCAGTCGCGCTCCATGGACACTCCTAGCGCCAATCCTGCAAGCCTTTCGATAGCTCCAGCTGCCACTAGTGCAATGAACCAAGGTCTCAGAACCACAGCTGTTGTAGAACCATGGCTCAGGTTTCTTAGAGCATAGATGACAGTTGCAGCTGATATCAACTGAGTGGCTACCTGCAAGATCAGATTGCACAAAGAACTAGCATCAATTAAAGAACATGGCAACTTGTCCTTTTTTTTTTGCCAAACATAAGAGACTAGAGAAGATAAAGGACATGCACCTGCACAGCATTCAATGCTGTGTACATGGGTATTCGAGGGAAATGATCCATAAGTTTGCCAACTATTGGAGCCCCAACAAACACAGAAAGCTGGAGATCATCGATTTAATTAGACTACTGATATAGAAGGTTTATCTCAAATTAAATTAATTACAGTGGTAAGTACCTTCGTGAAGAAACCAACAATAGCCACAGGCAATAGGTTTGGATGAAGAATTGCCAGTGCAGCAGGCCAAGCAAAATTCCACAGTTGTTCCACCAAGTTACCAAATAAGTAACTAGCATATAGAGCTGCATCAATGTTGTATGATGTTTAAAGGTTATTTAAGTTCCATGACAGGAAGATCTTAAGGTAAAAAAAATGAATCCATAGGGGTACAGTACAGCTATTGCTCCTTCTGCAAGGCCTTGAATTTTTTAATCAACTACCCATAACATGGATCTTTGTTCTTCCAAGAAATTTGCAGCATATTTGAATAACTTATGCAGTAAGCAGTAACGCAGGTGCTACAATCGAGGTGATCCTGAAAAAAAAAACATACCGTATAGTCCAGCAGGATGAGCAGGAGTGGATGCCAAAGTATGTTGCTCTCCTTCAGACAAGACCTGTATTATAAACAAAAAATTACAAAAGGAAAAAAGAAACCATTCGACAAAGAACATCAGTAAGGGAAGAAGATCCATACCGGCAACTCTTCAAAATCAGAAGGACAGGAAGCCCTATCATGCAGCGGAAAAGGACTAGAATCTAGAACATCTCCTCGAAGATTAACAACTGGAATGGAGCATACTGATGGCAATGATGGGTGATCATCGAAAGTTTCTTCTTTATTTACAGTACTAACATCAACCTCAATGTTTGTAATGTAACACTCCGGGACAAAATTTTGTAGCCTGGCAAACACACACATGCAACATGTTAGTGGTCTACAGAATCTTAAATCGATGGAAATTTCAAGAGCAAAATCTAATACAAGAAGACAGCATCATGAGCTCAATCAGCTGGACCCCGAATGCTATTACAGTGTTTCTAGTCAATTAACCTCCCTTGTCCCCACCGGATTCAATGTTGAACACATCTATACCAATAGGAAAAATTTATACACACATGCAAGGCAACATAATTTAGCTTTCATTTCCATAACCGAAAGTAGCAAAAGCTATAAAGGAGCCAGAAGCCCAGCATCCACAGCAAAAATTAACCATAAGAAACACACTTCATGACACATTTCAACTCCTGATTCCCACATCAAGCATCCCAATGGGAAGAACCTAACCGACCAGTGTTAAGCAACCTTCCCCAATCTCAACCACCAATCTTGCACATGAATCGTCCCCAGTTCAAATCCCCTATAAGCTAGGAAACCACCCCTCGTCCACCTCGCGAGCTCCAATATTCGAAAGAAGGAACCTTTCTCCTCGCGCACTAAAGCACCCAAAAGGAGCCGCCGCGTTTTGCGGCGAGAGCCAGCGCGGGCCGGCAGCAGCAGCAAGCAGATAGACACACACTCACCTGAGCGCCGCGACGCCGAGGGACGAGGCAGTGGGCCTCAGGCGCAGCGTCCACGCGCCGGAGAGGCGGCGGCGGCGACGGACGAGGGACGCCTGTGGCGAGGCGAGGAGAGCGGAGGCTGCTGCTGCGGCGGCGGCGCGACTACTCATGCAGCCTTGCACAGGACCAGGCGCCGCCGGGGAGTTCAGGCTCGGCACAAGGTTCCGGAAGCATGTGCCTGCAGGACTGCAGCCTTATCTGATGATGAGGCGGAGGCGCGGGGGCGAGAGGGCGGAGAACCAGAGGAGAGGAGCGAGCGAGGGGGCGCGCCAAGCTGCCCAACTCCAATCCAGGGGAGTGGACAGTGGAGGGGAAGATGGAGGAGAGATAGGAGGGGCCCTATCAGCCGTCTGATGATTTTTCTAGCGTTGTGATGTTAGATGAAAATCCCAGAATCAGTAGAGCGAGAGATGTTCCGTTCTGGAGCACTGCAACTGCCCGGGAATCTCCGTGGAATTTATAGTCGCGGTTTGAGTTGCGATGCATTACATGGCCTCAGGTTTTTTTTGGCCATAAAAAAACCCACAGGACACAGATGCCTTGAAATTCCGTTGGGAATCTCGTCCAGTCAAAATCACCCTTGCTTTTATCCTCGAGAGAAGTCCGAATGCACATAATGTCAGGCCACAATATTTTTAAAAGAATATGCATACTATGGGTCTAAAAAATTTCCATACATTACTCTCTTTCCTATAATAAGCGTCGTTCTCGCTTTGAGTCAAGTCAAATATTTTTAACTTTGACCAAATATATACAAAGAAAATATTAGTATTTATACTACATAATTAATATCATTAGATAGATCGTTCAACCTATTTTCAAAACAAATTTATTTGGAGATACAAATGTTGCTAATATTTACTATAAATCTAGTCAAACTTAGAAAAATTTAACCGACGCGGATACGATAGTGACACTTGTTTTGAGACAGAGGAAGTATGACGAGGATGTTATTATTGATATAACTAGGTTTTATTAGTCTATTTAATTAAATTAAATCAAATAAATTCAAAGCTCCTGTTTAATGCTACAATTTATATGTTTTAATGAATCTGAGGGCAATGACAGGAATATGTTTGTTGAGTTGTGCTCAGTGTTGATATATGTACATCGTCGCATCGAGTTGTACCGAAAATCGGTATTGACACCACAAGTCATGTTGAATTTTGCCAGAAGCTAGTATAAAGAAATGACAAATCTTCACATCATATCAAAACTCTTCATTAGCTAGAGTTTACTTATTTAGTCAACACGATTCATGCTGCTATAGAAATGATTTTCAAAGGTGCTTTTTTCTAAAATACAGCTTTATCAAGAACTGTTTCTAAAAATGGTTCTAGAGACAACTTGCCTCTTAAAATCGTTTTTAAAGGCGGTTGAGAACATTAGCCGCATGTAGAAATACAACTTGTGGAGATGGTCGAGAATATATGGCCTGCCTCTGAAAATTGATGTAGCATAAAAAACTCATAACTTTTTCAAATCAAGTTTAATGAAAACAAATTTTATATTAAAGTTGCAAAGATCGAAGAGACTCACAACTTTATCGTTTAAGGTTTTTTATTTGAAATCGTCTAGGATCTCAAAAGTTTTATTGAAGTTCCAAATTTTAAGGTTTTTTTGAATTTTTTAAACAACCTCGGATGGAGAGACACCCTAAATCAAAATTATAGTTCTCTACTAGATCTAAAATTTTGTAGGTTTTTTTCATTTTAAGTCATTGTAGGTCTCAACGGTTTGATTTAAGTTCTAAAATTTTAAAATTCCATTTTTGAATTTTTCAAAAGACCTTGGGTGGAGACACACCATAGAACAAAATTAAAGTGCTCGCTCAACTAGATAGAAAATGTTACCGTTCAAACTTTTTTTAATTTACATCATTTAGGGTCTCAAAAGTTTGATTTAAGCTCTCAAATTTTAAAATTTAATTTTCTTAGTTTTTCAAACGACCTTGATAGAGAGACACCCTAAACTAAAGCTGTAGTGCTCGACTAGATTAAAACATTGTAGTTCGAACTTTTTTTTCCATTTGACGTCGTTTAGAGGCCAAAATAGTCCGTACATGATTCATAATATTATTACTATAGGATAACATCCTATACTCAATCACAATTGACTTGTTGCATGGTGGTTATATAATTTGGCCTCGTAAAGGGCTTCAGATCTTAAGTTTGATCTCCACGGCATGTGAAAAAAACCCATGACCTGTGTGATGAGCAGACACATGGGTTTCCTAGGGCTTCTTCTGTTTTTTCTTTTGCTATTTTTATTATCATTTTGCATTTTGTAAAAAACAATTTCTAGAGGCGCGGATCTTGTCGCCAATACTTTACATATTATATTTGACTACTACCTCTCTACTATTAATTGATGCAGCTCACAAAGAATGAAAACTAAATTGTGCACGCATCGATAAAGATAGGACTCTTCTGAGTCTGCCTCTATCCAGGGTTGCTTAGACGGAGCTGGCTAGGTGTGGCATATTATGGCATGGATCGTTTTTGATTTAATGTCACACTTAATTTTAAGGATAAAATATGATACAAAATCTTATGTGCGTCCACAGATCAGTCACACATATAAGCCAATAAATTATGAATGGTATCATCACAAATGTTTATTACATCATGAATAAGACAGAGTCTTCGCATGAATATAGCGGAAGAATAAAGAAAAGATCTCTCGCGGAAGCTCCATATCATAGGGACGTCAACTAGTTGACCACAAGTCTAGTAATCCTTAGAAAAATTATCATTACCATAGCCATCTGTTATACATCCGGGATTTTTATCTAAATAATGAAAATAAAAAAGCGTAAGTGCATGTCGTACTCAACAAGTGTAACATGGGGTTCATGAGGCTCAAAAGGCTTGACACAGGTTTAACAGCGTTCAGCTTTTAGTTGTCACAATTTTAGTTCAAGAGTAGTAACAACTTGTTTCAATTTCCAATGCAAAACACATGATCAATGTAAACATTAATAATGAATAGCATAAACAGATAATTCTTAGTGATCATCTATTCCGTAAAATGTTCCAAGACCGCTCATGACCGTGAGCACGGCTGATATACCAGTTTTACACTCTGCAGAGGTTGTACACTTTCACTGTGAGTCGTGATACCCATATGTCCGGATTAATTACTCCCAAAACACTTCCAAGGTGAGCAGACAGGGGTCACTGTAAAGTCTTTCAAAGGTTCGTCTAACAAGTTAGAACCATTAGATTCACTCAGCAAACAGATGTAGAGCCCCCTTCCCAATGGCACAATGACGCGCAGCCTATACACATGGGGACATAGACCGCACTATACCCGATTCGTCAAGCCATTCTTACGCCAATAAAGATAACCACTAACAAGCTAGAAAATATTCTCGTACTGAGGTAAAGCCAGAGCCATATAGCCCTCACAGCTATACTATAAGTCCCGGATAATCACTTACAGATAAGTCCTTAGAGAGAGGAATCTGAAGCATTTAGAAAGTAGCTAAACACTCTAGCCCCCTGTTCTCAAGTTGCTAAAAAATCATATTTTAATATTTATTGCATATACCATTAGTCAAGTTACAAGATCATGGTTTAATTGAGCACTAGTTAAGGTACCCAAATGCATATCCCGTAGGTGATAAGGTATAAGTTCAATTCTAGGGAATCCCTATCAAGACGTCACATGCTGCATGAATTTAATGTATTGAAGTAAATAAGAAACAAGGATGATCACATGTTATACTTGCCTTAAGCAAAGTACTCCTGTTGATTCGGCATATTAAAGTAATACTCTTGATCTCCCACGAATTGCTCACCGTCTATACTCGATAATCACAGCAACATACAAGCATCCGAAAGCAATCATGCATAGCAAACAAAAGCTATAAATTAGAACAGTACACCAACAGCATAAAATCAAGATGAAAAGTTTGGAAAACCAATCTACGTCTCACTACGAACACACAGATGCGAAGATCACAAAAATTGGAGCTAAAACAAAAAAGTTATGAATTAAACAAGATTTTATATAGTAAAATAATAGATTAAATCTAACCTCAAATTTTAAAAGTTGAAAACTTACTTAACTGTAGTATAAACATGTAGATTATAGAATTACGAATCTAACGCAACTTGAACAGATCAAATCAGAGTTAAAACAGAGATTTTATGGCTAAAACAAATCTAGTGGCAAAACTGTAAATTGTTGAAAACGTATTTTAGATCTAACCGAACCAAAGTACGCCTTCAAAAGAAGAAAACAAAATCTAGAAAAGACGCTATGGACCACGGGTTAAGACTCAAATAATTATAAGGGGGTTTTTCAAAACCACTAGCGAAGGGGTATCCTTCGATATGGGCCGTCGGATTAGATGTGGGCGGCTGAGATTGAACCAGGTGAGAGGCGACGATGGCCGGCCAAACAGGACGGGCGCGGTGGTGCCATGGCCAGAACAGAGAGAAGCTCGCCAGAGATGACGGTTAAGAGCCTACGGTGCACGGTTTTCTGAATGAAGAGGTCCAGGAGAGAGAGGAGAGGGTGGGAAACTCACCAAAACCAAAAGAAACAAGCAGAAAGCGACGAAGGCAGCGCGGCGCTCGACGAGGCAGACAACAATGGCGGTGGCTAGGGCTAGGCAGCAACGCGGCATCTCGGCGAGGATGGCTGCGGCGCTGGAGCTTGGATTGGGAGGCACGGGCACGGGGCATCCGGTTTTTATGAGGCGGGGACATCTTGGGCGACACGGCAACGGACGACGGCGTAGCGAAGCCAGAAACAGCTGCACGGTAGAGTCCAGCTCGGACTCGATCCGAAGGAAGAAGGAGCGCTTGATGGGTGGGCTAGCGCGGTTAGCAAGAGGGAGGAGAAACACGCGGGGCGTCTAACTGGGCCGAGGCGTGCGCTGCTAGGCCGTGCAGGAGGAGCGAGACGCGGGAGATGGGCCAGCGTGGGGAAGCAAGGCCGCGCGGGAAGCGGGCCATGAGCGGGAAAAGAGAGGCAGGCCGACTAGGCTAAAAGCAGGGAAAGGAGGAAGAGAAATTTATTTTCCCTTTTCTAATTTTTCCAAAGCAATTTCAAAATGCAAATTCAAATCAATTTGAAATCCGACTTCAAACCAAGCAATACAAAATAATATACGGCAGCATGAATGCACATACATAGTTGTTGACCTATATTTGATTTTATTTTGATAAAAAATATTATTTTCCTAAATTCAAATGCCCACAAAAATGCATAATAAAACAATTTGTCCTATTTCAAAATTATTGTAAATTTTAGGGTGTTATAATTCTACCCCCTTAAAATAAATCTTGTCCTCAAGATTCAGACGATGCTTACTCAAATAATTGTGGGTATGTTTTCCTTAGATCATCTTCTCTTTCCCAAGTGGCCACATCTTCTGTATACCGATTTCACTAAACCTTACACATCTTTATAACTCGGCTCCTTATAACTCTTTCTGCCGTCTCCAAAATTCTTACCAAAAACTCCTCATAAGTGAGATCTTTCTTAACTGTAAGTTCCTCCAATGGTATCTGCTCCTCGGGTACACGCAAACACTTCTTTAGTTGAGACACATGGGACACATCATGTACACTTGACAAACTCTCAACCAATTCAAACTAATAAGCTACTTCACCATGTCTCTCTAAAATCTTGAAAGGCCCAATATATCTTGGTGCTAACTTTCCTTTCATGTTAAATCTTCTCACACTTTTCATAGGTGACACCTTCAAGTAAACATAATCCCCTACTTCGAAAACCAATTCTCTTCTCCTAGTGTCAGCATAACTCTTCTATCGAGACTAAGCCACTCTCAAATTATCTCTGATCATCCTTACTTGTTCTTATGCGTCTCTTAAAACATCTGGTCCAAACACTTGAGTTTCTCCTGTTTGATTCCAAAACAACAGGGTTCTACACTTTCATCCATACAAAGCTTCGAAAGGTGCCATATTGAGACTCTTTTGATAACTGTTGTTATATGAGAACTCTGTATAAGGCAAACTCTTGTCCCAACTTGTACCGTACTGCAATGCACAAGCTCTCAACATGTCCTCTAATATCTGATTAATCCTCTCAGTTTGCCCATCTATCTAAGGATGATATGCTGTACTAAAATTCAACTTTGTTCCCAACAAACTATGTACTTGCTGCCAAAAATTAGATGTAAATTAAGTACCTCGATCAGACATAATTTTCTTAGGAACTCCATATAGACACACTATCCTCTCCATATATAATGCAGCCAATTGGGGACCAGTATAGGTAGTTTTGACCGGTAAGAAATGAGTAACTTTATTTAACCGATCCACTATCACCCATCTTGAATCGTAACCTCTCTGAGTATGTGGTAACCCCACAATGAAATCCATACCAACTTCTTCCCACTTCCACTCAAGTATCTTCATTGGTTGTAGCAATCCTACAAGTCTTTGATGTTCAGCTTTGACTCTCTGACACATATCACATAAAGCAACATATTCAGCAACATCTCTCTTTAGTCCGTACCACTAATACTTCTCTTTCAAATCCAAATACATATTGGTACTCCTAGGATAAATAGAGTAAGCAGACTCATGTGCCTCATGAAGAATTGCCTCTCGTATAGCCTTATCCTCAGGCACACATAGTATTTTCCCAAACCAAAGAGTTCTATTATCATCCATACGGAAACCTAGTGCCTTACCAATCACTATGTTTTTTCGCTATCTCTCTCAACTTCGCATCCTATAACTGGCCCTTACATATTTCTTGCTCCAATTTAGGCTCCAACACCAACTCCACCAAATTAGTGACAAAGCCCAAATTCAGTCGCTCAAACTCCGCACACAACTCACTTGACATCGGAGCCACTTGACCCTCATTACCATAACTCTTCCTGCTAAGAGCATCAGCAACAACATTCACCTTTCTAGGATGATAGTGTACCTCTAGATCGTAATCTTTGATCAACTCCAACCATTGACGTTGTCTCATATTTAGATCCGTCTGAGTGAAAATGTATTTTAGACTCTTGTGATCAGTATAGATGTCACTCTTGTGTCCAATAAGACAGCGCCTCCAAATCTTCAAAGCATGAACCACTGCTGCTAACTCCAAGTCATGAGTAGGATAATTTAACTCATGCTTTCTCAACTGTCGGGATGCATAAGCCACTACTCTGCCTTCTTGCATAAGCACACATCCAAGACCTTAACAAGATGCATCACAATAGATCAAAAAGCTCTTGCTCAGATCTAGCAAAACCAATACTGGGGCTATAGTCAATCTCTTCTTCAGTTCTTCAAAGTTAGCCTGGCACTCCTTGGACCACACAAACTTAGCATTTTTCTCCAACAAAGCTGTCATAGGCTTGGCAAGTTTAGAGAAACCTTCTATAGTATCTAGCCAATCCCAAGAAACTTTGAATCTCTCCCACATCGGTTAGTGGTTTCCAATTCAATACATCTTTCACCTTGCTTGGATCTACTATGATTCCACCATTAGAGACAACATGACCTAGGAAAGAAACTTCCTTCAACCAGAATTTACACTTGCTTCGCTTAGCATACAGCTTGTGTTCTCTGAGCTTTTGTAGGACCAACCTCAGATGTTCAGCATGCTCTTCTTCTATTTTGGAGAATACCAATATATCATCGATAAATACCACCACAAACTTATCTAAAAACTCCATGAACACCTTATTCATCAAGTACATAAAGTATGCATGTGCATTGGTCAAACCAAAGAACATAACGGTGTACTCGTACAAACCATACCTCATAGTAAAAGCTATCTTAGGTATGTTAGTTGCACGAATCTTCAACTAATGATAGCCAGAACAAAGATCAATCTTAGAGAAAACACAAGCACCTCTCAACTGATCAAACAAGTCATCAATTCTAGGTAGCAGGTACTTGTTCTTGATAGTAACCTCATTAAGTGATCGATAATCAACACACATCCTCTGAGTACCATCCTTCTTGTCAACAAATATAACTAGTGCTCTCCAAGGTGACGAACTAGGATGAATAAAACCTTTCTCCTGTAACTCCTTTATTTGTTTCTTAAGTTCCTCTAATTCATTAACCCCCATTCTATATGGATGCTTAGCTATAGGTGTAGTTCCAGGTAATAATTCAATAATAAACTCAATATCATGGTCAGGTGGCATACCTGGCAAGTCATCAGGGAACACATCTGGAAACTCATCTACCATGTGGTCCTCCTTGTTGATGTTATCATCAAGCTGGTTCATTATGGCTGTCGGCTGCTTCTGCACTACAACATCAACACTGATTCTTTCCCCATTCGGTGCGGTCACAACAACTACCTTCTCCTTACATTGAATCACTGCTTGTTGTTGCATCATCTAATCCATATCCAGAATCACATCAATATCAGATGTTCTCAACACAATGGGGCTCACTTTAAACTCTACCTCCCTTAAGGATAGACTAGTTGGAAGGCAACGATAAGAAGCTTGCATACTACCTCCCGATGAGTTTACTAATAGAGGATTTTGCATGACACATAATGGTATGCTATGGTTTCTAACAATTGCTTGTGATATGAATGAATGCGAAGCTCCAGAATAAAAAAGAACAGTGGCAGGGGTTGAGTTAGCATCGAACATACCGAGCATGATTTCTGGTTCTACAAGCACCATCTTGGTAGACACATGGTTCACCTTTCCTGTGTTGGGTGCTGGCTTCTGATAACTATTATGCCTTTAGGGGGTTTGCTGGCTGGGCTTCTCCGGGCAGTTATAAGATAGGTGACCGTCTTTACCACAATGAAAACACTTGCTGGGAGTGCTAGGGGCACTAGTCTTCATGGGAGTGTTGTGAGGCACTCCTTGTCGTGGTGTCTGTTGGCCACTCTGCTGCTGGGGATGATGATTTCCATTCTGTTGTTGGTTAGGGTTGCGCTGAGGGTACCGACCACGATTCCACTGATTGGGTGGTCCCTGGAACCTCTGCTAGAGGCCTTGCTGAGGACTGGTGCATGGACGAGTATTGCTCCTAGAAGCCTATCCCTGAAGCCTCCTCTTCTTGGCCTCCATCTCCTTGCGCTTGTTGTCAATAATAATGGCGCAATTCACCATCGTCTAAAAATTGGGGTATGTATTGGACATAAGCTAGAGCTGTAGACCATCATACAGACCCTTGAGAAAGCGGCGTTGCTTATTGGCATCATTAGCCACCTCATTCAGAGAGTAACGTGACAACTGAGCAAACTTGTTATGGTACTCAGCTACAAACATGGATCCTTGCTTCAAAGCTTTGAACTCCTCCTGCTTGAGCTCTATCAATCCCTATGGTATGTGGTAAGATCTAAAATTCTCTCTAAACTCCTGCCAAGTGACAGGAGGAGCATTGGCGGGATGTCCATACTCAAATGAATCCCACCAGTCTTGAGCTTCTCCCTAGAGCTATCCTGAAGCGTACAACACCTTCTATTGATCATCGCACTGCGCTATGTTGAGGTATTTTTCCACTACACGAAGCCAATCATCTGCTTTTAGTGGATTAGTGGTATGAGAGAACACTAGGGGATGGCCCTTCAAGAATTCACCATGCTTATCACGTGGTGCTCCACCAACTAGATGGTTCTGCTGATTCTGCACCAACGCTTGCATAAGCTGTGTCTATACTGCCAGAAGTTACTCAATTGTCGATGGTGGTGGTGGTGGTGGATGTGGGGGAACACCTCCATGACCTCGACCTCTTTCTCTTCCAGACATCTAACATCCAACACAAATATTCAAAATTTAGAGATTTCCAAGTTAGAATACATTCTAAAAAATTTCTGGACGAGTTCCAACATCAGTAGTTCAGTAAAACAGTCATATCTCGAGTTCCAGATATCCAAAAGAGATGTAATTTATACGGTTGGAAAGCTTAAGAAATTATATACAACTTTTATTCAGACCACATTCCTAGATTATGTCGTTAGATTACTTGAATATAGAATACAACCGAAACTATTCCAGATTACAGACTGCGCAGAAACTTTTATCTTGAAACAGCGATATCTCACAAATCAGATTAGATATAGGGGTGATTCTAGAGGCATTGGAAATATACTTAAGTCTAGTTATTTCCATAAAAATTTCAAAATTTTGGTCAAGTAGATTTTAATTGACATTGAGATAAGTGCAGACTGCTCCAAAAAATAGATTCCGAGAGAACAAGATATACCAAATCCAACTATTTATTTATTGACTTAAACTTTAATATTCTTAACTATGGAACTTGCGAACATGTCCACAAAGTTCTAGCACTCATTACAAAAATCTAACTCACACATAAACATAATAACAAATCAACTAGGCACACCAATATTCACACCGCACTAATAGACTCGACTAGACTCAACTTGACTCATTCTACTCTCGTTTTATTACATAAAAGGGACTCCAACATCTATGGGAGAGGTTTATGGGGAAGCTCCTCGTACATCTTTGGCAGGTTAAGGTACACCCTTTGCTTATCTATCACCTATTGGTGTCTCTTAATAGTTTTCTACTGTGCCTTCAACTGATCCTCTAATCAGTGAATCTTTGCTACGGACTCATAGCCAAAGTGTACCATCACTTGGGTAGTTGGGTCCATGCCCTGAGAGTCTATCATTGCCCACTCCAATTTAGGGTGCTAGCGAGGGAGGAATCGATATTGGTCATCCTTCATATCCTCGAATCGACGACCATAGAGACCCATGCACGCTGTAGCGGCTGTATCTTCTATGCTATCCTCCACGGTGGCACAGTGAGCATGATGTGCATAGTTTGAGTCCAACTGGTATGTGCCCTTCTGTTCATCCTTAATGGATATGCACACCCTGGTATTCCAATAGGTGTCTTCTAGAGGGTGCATATGTTCATTGCAGACATACTCCACAACTGCGCCCCAATCTCCGTAGTAGGTCTAAAGAATCCCCATCAGTCGGTGGTGCGAAATGGAGGATTCACACCCTGGCTTATACCAGACCTTTGTCGTCCATCCTAAGGGCAAAATTGGCTCATCCTCTTCAACGATGTCTTCCTCCTCCTCCTCATTGGATAGTAAGACGATCTCGACTTCTTCGGGTTCCTCCTAGACTAGCACAGGCATAGGTACAGGTGTTGGCGAATCAAATTCTTGTTCCTAGGGTTCCTCCTCCTTAGGCTCCATGGACAAACCACGAGGTGGGTAGTAACCTTCGGTGCTGATGCGGGCAGTCTTACTGGCACGAGGCATCTATAGAATTAGATTTAGTTAGATTAGAAGCAATAATTTTTATAATAGAGTAAGGCAAAAGAAGCATAAAACTTTAGCAAATAGCAAGGGTGAGATGGAAAGCATGAAATGAGTGAAGCAAAAGAAGCTAAAACGACCATTGCTAACTAGGCTTGCGTCCTACAGTCAACATAGCTTTGATACCAATCTGTCACACCCAGTTTTAAGGATAAAATGAGATGCAAAATCTTATATGTGCCCAGAGATCAGTCATACACAAAAGCCAACAAATTATGAATAGTATCATCACAAGTGTTTATTACATCACGAATAAGATAGAGTCTTCACATAAATGTAGTGGAAGAATAAAGAAAAGATCTCTCGCGGAAGCTCCATATCATAGGGACATCAACTGATTGACCACAAGTCTAGTAATCCTTAGGGAAATTGTCATTACCATAGCCATCTGTTATCTATCCAGGATTTTTATCCAAATAATAAAAATAAACAAGCGTAAGTACATGTCATACTCAACAAGTGTAACATGGGGTTCATAAGGCTCAAAAGGCTTGACACAGGTTTAACAACGTTTAGCTTTTAGTTGTCACAATTTTAGTTCAAGAGTAGCAACAAGTTGTTTTAATTCCCAATGCAAAACACATGATCAATGTAAACATGAATAATGAATAGCATAAACAGATAATTCTTAGTGATCATCTATTCCATAAATGTTCTAAGGCCACTCGTGATTGTGAGCACGGCTGATATACCAGTTTTACACTCTGAAGAGGTTCTACACTTTTACTGTGAGTCGTGATACCCATATGCCCGATTTAATTACCCCCAAAACACATTCAAGATGAGCAGGCAGGGTCACCATGAAGCCTTTCAAAGGTTTGTCTAACAAGTTAGGGCCATTAAATTCACTCGGCAAATAGATATAGAGCCCCCCTTCCCGATGGCACAATGACGCGCAGCCTATACACATGGGGACAGAGGCCGCACTATACCTGATTCGTTAAGCCATTCTTACGCCAATAAAGGTAACCACTAACAAGCTAGAAAAGGTCCTCATACTGAGCTAAAGCCAGAGCCATGTAGCCCTCACAGCAGTATTGTAAGTCCCGGATGATCACTTACAGATAAGTCCTTAGGGAGAGGAATCTGGAGTATTTAGAAAGTCGCTAAACACTTCAGCCCCATATTCCTAAGTTGCTAAAAAAATCATATTTAATGTTTATTGTATATACCATTAGTCAAGTTATAAGATCATGGTTTAATTGAGCACTAGCTAAGTTACCCAAATACATATCCCGTAGGTGACAAGGTATAAGTTTAATTCTAGGGAATCCCTATCAAAGCGTCACATGCAGCATGAATTTAATGTATTGAAGTAAATAGGAAACAAGGATGATCCTAAGCTATACTTGCCTTGAGCAAAGTACTCCTGCTGATCCGGCACTTCAAAGTAATACCCTTGATCTTCTACGAATTGCTCACCGTCTATACTCGATAATCACAACAACATATAAGCATCCAGAAGCAATCATGCATAGCAAACAAAAGCTATAGATTAGAACAGTACACCAACAATATAAAATCAAGATGAAAAGTTTGGAAAACGAATCTACGTCTCACTACGAACACATAGACGCGGAGATCACAAAAATCGGAGCTAAAATAAAGAAGTTATGAATTAAACAAGATTTTCTATAGTAAAATAATAGATTAAATCTAATCTCGAATTTTAAAAGTTAAAAACTTACTTAACAGAAGTATAAACATGTAGATTATGGAATTACGAACCTAACGTAACTTGAACGGATCAAATCGGAGTTAAAACGGAGATTTTATGGCTAAAACAAATCTAGTGGCAAAATTATAAATTGCTGAAAACGTATTTTAGATCTAATCGAACCAAAGTACGCCTTCAAAAGAAGAAAACGAAATCTAGAAAGACGCTATGGACCACGGGTTAAGACTCAAATAATTATAAGGGGTTTTTTTACAAAAACGCCAGCAAAGGGGTATCCTGATATGGGCCATCGGATTAGATGTGGGCGGCTGAGATTGAACCAGGTGGGTGAGGGGCGACGGCGGCCGGCCGGACAGGACAGGCGTGGCAGCATCATGGTCGGAACAGTGAGAAGCTCACCGGAGATGATGGTTAAGAGCCTACGGTGCACGGTTTTCCGTACAGAGAGGTCTAGGAGAGAGAGGAGAGGGTGGGGAACTCACTAGAACCAAAAGAAACAAGCGGGAAGCGACGAAGGCAGCGCGGCGCTCTGTGAGGTGGACAACAATGGCGGTGGCTAGGGCTAGGCAGCGACAAGGCGTCTCGGCGAGGATGGCTGCGGCGCTGGAGCTTGGATTGGGAGGCACGGGCACAGGGCATCCAGTTTTTATGAGGCGGGGACGGCTTGGGCGACATGGCAATGGACGGCGGCGCGGTAGAGTCGGGCTCGGACTCGATCCAAAGGAAGAAGGAGCGCCTGACAGGTGGGCCAGCGCAGTGAGCGAGAGGGAGGAGAAACACGCGGCGCGGCGCGCGCTGCTAGGCCGTGCGGGAGGTGCGGGGCACGGGAGATGGGCCAGCGCGGGGAAGCAAGGCCGCACATGAAGCAGGCCACGCAGGACGGGAACGGGCCGCGGGCGGGAAAAGAGAGGCAGACCGACTGGGCTGAAAGCGGGAAAGGAGGAAGAGAAATTCATTTTCCCTTTTCTAATTTTTCCAAAGCAATTTCAAAATGCAAAATCAAATTAATTTGAAATCCGACTTTAAACCAAGCAATACAAAATAATATGCAGTAGCATAAATGCACATACATGGTTGTTGACCTATATTTGATTTTATTTTGATAAAAAATATTATTTTTCTAAATTCAAATGCCCACAAAAATACATAATAAATCAATTTCTCTAATTTCAAAATTATTGCAAATTTTAGGGTGTTATATTTAATTAGCGTTAAGACTATGGACCTGTTTGATAGATATTCGATTCTTTATTCTTATCTTTAACTTCATGATTGAGGGTGCCAAAAACGTGGAAAACTAACTCCGGTGAGGATTGAGTGGCAGCGGATAGGTTTGACTGATAAGCCAGTGCTGATAGTGCTGTTAACTGATTTAATATGAGAAAAAAATACTATTCATTAGCTTAAAAAAATACGACTTATAAATTAAGCGAACCGGTGAATGGCAGCCCAAACCGAGCAGCCACGCGGTTTTTTTTCTTCTTCGTCCCGCACCGAAAAAACGTCCCATTATTTTTCTCTGCATGGATGTGACCGAGTATAGTTTCGTCAGGTGCAGGCAGCTCAAACGTGTGCCTTTCTGAACCTGTCACCTGCACCAAGAGGCGAGTGGTTTACAGTTTACTCGATCCACGTTGCATACTCCGTATTTGTCTGTTGACAACGTGTGGAGTCGCTTCCAAGTTCGCTAAGTGCCTGTTTAGTTTTCAAAATTTTTTAAGATTTTTCGTCACATTAAATCTTTGGACGCATGCATGAAGCATTAAATATAAATAAAAAATAAAACTAATTATACAGTTTAGATGAAATTCACGAGACGAATCTTTTAAGCCTAATTAAACTATGATTAGACACTAATTGTCAAATAACAACGAAAGTATTATAGTACAATTTCTAAAAAAAATTCGCCAACTAAACGAGGCCTAAGTTCCAACACATGACAGTTTTGGCACGAGTGTTTAGAACCTACGAAACTCTTTGAAAAAATGGGAAATATTACATATATACTTTCTCAACCACGAATAAATCCTTGGCTTCTCCGCGGTTCGGCCACCGTAGCATACACGGTTCTGCACTGTGACACACACAGTACCAACTGTAACATACATTTTTTTCTACACTGTCGGCTAGGCGCAACGATGAACGATCTATACATTTCTCCCAAATTTGTGAAATCCTAGATGTGTTTTTGTCGGACATGGAGAATACTATCGGTTGCCAATGTGACAGGTGCAAATCATATAATTCCTAATACCTCCTTTCCAAAATAAATTAATTCTTAGAATCATCTAAATTCATACCATCTTAACTTTGACCAATTTTATTGAAAAAAAGTAACATTACCTATGTTATGAAATAGATATATTATGAAAACATATTTTGTGATGTATCTAGTGATACTAATTTAATGTCATGAATATTGGTATTTTTTCTATAAATTTGACAAAACCTAAAATAGTTTGACTTAAGATAATTTAAAAGTTGATTTATTTTAAAACAGATGTAGTGATAAATTTATTAAAGCAATGTGAGTTGCGATCATCAGTTGGGGCCCAGATGAGACATACTCGTGTAGCTAACTACTAGTAGCCTCCAAGCCACCTTGTGAGACAGCTATTGCAATATTTTTGTCCAATATATAGAAAAACAAAAATTGTCTCAGAAGGATTAAACGATATAAAACGTGGGGTAAAAATGAAGTTGTAGATAATATCACATTTATCTGTCCTATGGTTTTTATGTGAGTACCCATAAAGATGCATTGTGGGGGGCAATGCATCCCATAATCTTAGAGGGTTTTCAAAATTATTTGAATTCAATTCATAAAACAAAGTGAAACTTATTTTCTTGCTGGACATGCGCTCAACACACTAATTCGGTTTTGGACATTTGTTTAGTTTAGTGCAGGAAAATTTTCTTCATTTATAAGTTGAAGATAAAACCACTTCGTCCACAACATGTAAGATTTTTTTTATTCAATTGTTAGACACCAATGTAAGTATCCAATTAGGAGCTGCCATAATTGCTTTAACGAAGGGAATGAACAAATCCCCCCCCCCCCCCTTGTTAGTTTTGTCCTTAAAATCCCTATATTTGTGGACGAAGGGAGTAAATAATTATTTATCATGTTATGTGAGAGCAGTTTAGGTCTTTTTCTTTTACATTAACCTTGTAAGAGCTAGTGACTGAGCAAAAATTTTTTTTTGCTTTCAACAAAACAGAACAAAAGGCCTCTTATCTAGTATTCTTATCAGGTCTGTCGCAATATAAAACAACCATGATATAAACTCGTCATACTAATAGTGTATGAAAATTTAAAAAACAAAATTGGTGCAGGATGATCATACCCTTTATGGTTGTTTATATTTAAACAGGTTTACAAAAATATAGTAACTCATATTATCATATTAAAATAAAACCAAGCAAACTTGAACTATATACCTTGGATGATTCTCTAGGAAAAAAAAACTGGAGGATAAGTTTTTTATCTTTACCTTTTAAAAGGAGTGAAAGTACTCTAGGATTATGGCTAATTTTTTTGGATAAAGGAAAAAAAGCGTTCCAACATCTGCACCTATGAAGAAGTGCATGCAGCCAAGGATTATGGCTAACTGTTTCCATTATGCAGTATGAAGGTGTTGACTTTGTCTTTAGACAAACTGAAATATGATAGACCTTACATAAAAAGAAAAAGAAAAAGCAAGCCTATATGACTCACTGCGTTTTACACTGCATTTGTGCAAGTAGGAAAGAAATAATGTACACATATAGATTCATGATTAGAAGATTAGTTATCTAAATCTTTATCTAAAAAAAAGTTGAACATATGTATCAATGGTTTACAAAAAGAAATAATGTTTATTGCTTTAGTTGCAAACATCTCATAGAAGACCAAATCAAACACAACAAAAATTCTGATATCTTTAAAGACTGATCTAGCATCAAATTATCATGTTTCCACCTTATAATCCTGCTAGGCTGTCTCATAGACTTCTTAACCTTGTCAATGCCGTAGAAGCAAAGAGGTACTCTTTGAAAATTACACCTAGAAGGTTTCGAAAATTACACCCAATCATTTGCATTCTTCACGTTCACTAACTCTTTCTTCTCTTTTTGGAGCAATAAATTTGGCGTCAACCTTTGGAGATGCAGTATCCAAACACCACACCATTTGCAATTAAATAACCCAGCCAAGAAATATGAACAAATTCCACGACGGAGTTTGTACCAGTTCATACGGAATTTGCCCAAACAAGACCAAACCGCCCTAAACGGAGGAAAGAAAAGTGCAGGCAATCAACGACTGCCCGTAGCGGTTCGCCAGCTCAGCAGCCGCCTCGGCGGCCACCCAGTCCTCTGCCACGAAACGCGCCAGCTCAGCTGCGCTGCCCTCCGGCCCCACATGTCATGTTCACGTTTCGCCTGCGTCGCCGAAGCAGAGCGCTTCCTCGAACCACGCGGCGGACAGCAACCTCCACGACTGCAGGTGGGCCGTAGAACTATGGGCCCGACATGTCAGTAGCTCAGCTCAAGAAAAAATCTGTACCAAACGCGGTAGCCCGCGGAGGAAATCCTGCGAGGTGACTGCGGGGCCCACGCAAAAGTCCAATTTTTTGTTCACTTTTTTTTTTCTTGGCGTCTTATCTCTTTCCTTCCTCGCTTCGCTTCCCTACCCACGCCACGCGTGTGTTCTTCGCAGCCACCCAATCCCCGCCTCGCGAAATCCGGCGCCAAATCCCCTCATCTTATCGTCAAATCGATCGCCAGCGGGCATGATGGCCCCCTCATCATCGCCCCTGCTGCCGCACCGCAGCAAAATGACCCTGGTTTAGTCCTCAAAATCCCGCCTTTCTTTCTGGTGCTCTGTCTGGCTAGTATATCGTGTCGCCGCGCGAGGACCCGGAGACTCGATTCCGGTGTATCTCTAGGCTGATCCGGCTGGGTTAGGATTTGGTGGGCGGGGATTAGGGGTTGTGCAGGTGGTGTCTCGTGGAGGAAGAATTCCGTGGGAGGATTAAGGATTTTTGATCGAGTTCGGGGAGAAGGGCGCGGCGTTTGGGAGGAGGTGATTCTCGCGTGGTTGCGTGCTCTGGTGGGAGGCTGCTGCGGCTGCCGCCGGGATGCCGACGCACTTCACGCCGTCGCAGGCGCACGCCGCGTCGCACCACGCGGCGCACCACCACCACCACTCGGCGGCGGCGGCGGCGGCGGCGGTCACGGCCACGGCCACCGCGCGCCTGCACGCGTCCGCCGCGCCGCCGGCCTCGGCGTCGGCCGCGGCCGCGGCGCTGTGCCCGCCGCACCTCCTCGCGGCGGCTTCCCCGGCCGCCTCCTCCTCCGCGGCGTGCCCGCCCGCCCACGGCCCCATCTTCGTCGGCCCTGGCGCGCCGTGGGCGCAGCAGCCCCAGCGCGCCGCGGCGGCGGCGGCCGCGCTCGGCCCGGAGTTCCGCCGCGCGCGCACCACCAGGACCATCTCCAAGCGCACCCGCGGCGGCGGCGGCGGCGGCGGGGGCGCGCAGGACCGCGGGCGCGTGTCCTCGGCCGCCGCGGGTCGCTGTGTTGAGAAGCTGCTCCGCGTCGCGCCTGAAGATAGGCGAGGGCTTGGTTCGGCCCTCACGTCCTTCCGGGGCGAGTTACTTGGTCCTGAGGACTACTGCCAGGTTCTCCGGGACCTCGGCGACAGGGATAAATCCGCACTCCGTGCGTTCGAGGTGTTCTATGCTGCACTACCCTTAGTTGGGGGTGGTGCTGTTGACAAGGGAAAACTTCTGACTGCCGCCATTGGTGCACTTGGCAAGATGGGCCGGCCAGACCTCGCCAGGAGGGCTTTTGATAGTGGCATTGCAGGGGGCTATGGCAACACGGTGTTTGCGCACTCTGCGCTCATCTCAGCTTATGCCAGGAGCGGGCTTGCAACTGAAGCCATGGGGGTGCTTGAGTCGATGAAAGGTGCAGGCTTGCGGCCTACGACGGTATCATACAATGCAGTGATTGATGCATGTGGAAAGGGGGGTGTTGACCTTAGGTTCACACTCGGGTATTTTCGTCAGATGCTGCAGGATGGGCTCTGTCCAGACCGTAAAACGTTTAATTCACTTCTTGCTGCATGTAGTCGGGCTGGGCATTTGGAAGATGCTCGCACTGTCTTTGATGAAATGATCCATCTTGGTAGTGGGCGTGACATTTACACTTACAACACATTTGTCGATGCTATTTGCAAGTGTGGCAACATGGAGCTGGCTATGCAAGTTGTATTGGATATGGAAGCAAACAACATCAAGCCTAATGTTGTTACATATAGCACGCTTATGGATGGATTCTCCAAACTGGAGAAGTATGATGAGGCACTCAAGTTGCGTGAAAAGATGAAGTCTTTGGGAATTCAACTGGACCGAGTTTGCTACAACACCTTACTGGCCATATATGTGAAGACAGGGAAGTATGATGAAATCGCTACTGTGTGTGAAGAGATGGAGAATTTGGGTATTGAGAAGGACACTGTTACTTACAATTCCTTGATTAATGGCTACGGAAAGCAAGGACGCTTGGACATGGTTGCTTTCCTTGTTCAAGATATGCGGGCACAAGGTGTAGCTCCTAGTGTGCTGACATACTCAACTTTGATAGATATCTATTCAAAGGCAGGAATGCATGGAGATGCATTTAATGTCTATTTGGATTTTAAGGAGTCTGGTCTAAAAGCAGACGTTGTTCTTTTCAGCTCTTTTATTGATACATTGGCCAAGAATGGTTTGGTTGAGTGTGCTTTGTCTTTGCTTGATGAGATGATGAAGATGGGTATCAAGCCAAATGTTGTAACCTACAACACAATTATTGATGCATTTGGCAAGTCTAAGATTCTTACTGAGGAGGATCCTGATATTGGGCACATGGGAATTGTTGGGGTTTATGGCGGTCAGATTGTAAGGGCCACTAATCCAGTGGCAAGAGGAGGGCGCTCTGCCACTGATGTTAGGATGAGGAGGTCACAGGAATTATTTTTCATTCTGGAATTGTTTCAGAAGATGGTCCAGCAGGGTGTACGGCCAAATGTTGTAACATTTTCTGCGATCCTGAATGCTTGCAGGTACATCTGTATCGTTTCATTGGAGCCCTCAAATGCTAATGTTGTTCTAATTCTTTGTACTGAGCCAGTGTCTCTAAAAAAATACACTTTCATGCACTGTATCAGTCGGAAATTCAAGAATTGCCACTGTGTTAACCTGGACATTAAACTGTTTTTAACAACTTGAACTAGATAACTTCAATATGGGATTTATGTTTACACTGGTTAACCTTCAGCTTTCATGTATTTCATGAATACACAAGATTACTCTATATTCTACAACCTATCTTTTTTTATACTAGAAAAAAGCCATGTTCAATGTGTCCTAGTGTTATTCAAAACAAATAGCACAGAAGTGAAAGACGACACTGCAAATTTATCTAGAAATCACATTTATGTAAGTGTGCCTCTTTAAGTTCTGTGTGGGTTCTAACTATTTGCTTCGTTCTTGTTCTTGTTCTTGAAGTCGCTGTAATAGTTTTGAAGATGCAGCCCTTTTACTGGAACAGCTTCGCTTGTTTGATAACTCTGTCTATGGGGTTGCATATGGGCTTTTGATGGGCCATCGAGAAGCTTGGTCTCAAGCACGGTCCCTCTTTAATCAGCTGGGTCGCATGGATTCTCCAACATCTTCTGCCTTTTATAATGCTCTTACTGATGTGCTATGGCATTTTGGCCAGGTAGGTTTACTCAGTATATACTCGGATTCAAGTGTAGTTATTGTTTATTAGGATTATGAGTTCACTATTTTTTTGTGATAATCCTATTTTGCACTGATAAATTATATTTTAGAAAGAAGACTATTCTATTTCATTTTTTTTAAACTTCAATGATTTGTCACCTTTCAGTCTTCCACCCTTTTTGTTGCATTAGTTACCTAAACTTTTTCCAAATAAGTAATTAGATTTCTGTTCCTGGCCATTTTCAGAGGCAAGGAGCTCAGCAAGTTGTGCTTGAAGGGGTAAGCCGTCGTGTTTGGGAGAACACATGGGGTGATTTCTGCTTGGACCTGCACCTTATGTCATGTGGTGCAGCTCAAGCAATGGTACATGCATGGCTCCTGAATGTGCGGTCTATTGTCTTTGAAGGTCGAGCTATGCCTGAATTTTTAAGGTACTTGATCCTTCATTGTGCAAATCTGGAACTGTAGGCTGGGGCGAAGGTACACTATATGTACGGGGTGCAAATGCACCACCCAAAATTTGAAAAAAACAGTAGTTTTGGCTTAAATTTCACCATATATGCACCCTCCCTAATAGAATTATATGCACCCACAAGGCAAGTGCATCACCCTTCAATTTGCTCTAGCTTCGCCACTGACTGTAGGATAGAATCTCTTGGCTTTGCCTGAACTGACACCATGTTTTTTTTTGTCTCTGCAGCATTCTGACAGGTTGGGGAAAGCACAGCAAGATAGCTGGTTCAAGCACTCTCCGTCGTGTCATTGAAGCATTGCTCCTTTCAATTGGAGCGCCATTTCTGGTCGAGCGCTTCAATATCGGAAGGTTTGTGTCACCCAGTGCTTTGGTGGCTGCCTGGTTGAGAGAGTCTGGCACCATTAACATCCTCCTCCTCCGCAATGAGCGAGTGCAACATGCAAACCCATCCAATCTGGTACCCAGGTTACAGGCGTTGCAGTTGTAGCCCCTAGATTTCATCTCGTTGTCCCTGGTAGGGTTGGTTCTGTCACAAGCTTTACTCTAGTTTTTATATTCACCTTTGTTCAGAAGATCGTAGTGTATCATAGGCTCAGGGAATAGGTCGCTCTATTAAATCCCAGTGTTTTAGGCCGTTTTAGCCATGAATGTAATGTTGTAAAATTGTCAGCCTGCCTTACAACTCCTTTCATCAAGATAAAAGTGCAATTTCTTCACAATAGGAGCTCCATGACTGCCGACCTCGGACCCGTGCTTCTCTTCCTTAATTGCAAAGAAAAGCTCCTTACCTTGGGATGGCGATTTGTCACGCCTTTGGTCAGTGATGCCCTTAAGGCCTTGTATCTCTCTTTCGGTTTGTTTGATGAAAGCTACACTTGCCCATGGATGGTGACACATCCATCGCTTTCTCCCTTTGGCTCGTGATGGCTTTGCTGCTTTGAGAGATGCCAGCTTTGCTGGAGATGCAAAGAGCATCTTCTCATCCATGAGCAGCTTGTGGTTTGTGGCCCTTTCTGTGTGGCAACAGCTCAAGAGGCTGTAAAAGCTGGAAAAGAGTGGTGAAGAGCAGTGCAATGTGTTTTCTGCTGAATCAGATTTGCAGCTGTGGCCTATATCTGATGTTTCATCCTTCATAATTGGACTTGGAGATGGATACTTTACATGGGGTATTTGTGAGCCATGCAAATGGGTCAAATTGGAGCTGGAGTTCTGAAAATTGTCTTTTCCTTCACCGGTTTGGATATTATTAAGTCATTGAAATGACATCATGCTCGAGGGCAGGGTCAAAGAAATACAAAAAGAATACCATTTTCTGTGTGACAATCCAGGCCAGAGAAAAAGGTGCCCAATTGGTTGGGCATGCAATTGCGATCTGCAAATGTCCTTTTTGCTAGTTTGTTTATGTATCTTTCTAAAGAAAAAGCTGATGTATGTATTTGATTAATTGAGTAAGGGGTGATCGTAGCCTGTCTATCTGTGTGCTACTTAATTATATGTTTACAAATACAATTCATTTATTTATTTTGTTATTCAAAACTTGAGTGTTACTATTTTTTCACATATATGTATGCAGATTGTGACAAGTATAAAATTTTTTGTAGAACACTTTTGATGGAAATGAAAATTCAATGAAAACTATCATGATTTTATTCTACGAACATGAAAAAAAAAATCAGTTAACCAAGTTCCAAATAGTGCAGCCAGTCGTTCAAACTAGTTGAAAAACATCTTTTTCTTTTCACTTGATATCTCTTTACGAGAATATGACAAGTTTAAGTGCTGAAACACAGTATCCAGATCCAGACAGTTGAACCGCAAAGGTTTTCATGGATGATGGGATGCGCTGCACGAGAAAGAATTGCGTCCGGGAGCAAAACACTACCAAGAAAGTGTTTGCTTCACATGGATGCAAAGCGAATGATTACTTGTGATCCAATGTTTTTGGAGAGAATATGCAGGTTGTGCGTCCGGGAGCAAAACACTACCAAGAATATGCAGGTTGTGCGAGGAGGACAATCGTCCTGTTTGTTTGGGTTTGTTTGGCTTATAAGTCATACTTTTTCAATCAACGAACAGTATTTTTTTCCTCACACCAAATTAGCCAATAGTACTTTCAGTCATGACTTATCAGCCAAACAAGCCCAAACAAACGGGGCGAATATTGAAAACCATGCCAAACCAAACTTGACAGCTGAAAGAGATTGGTCCAAGGATTGACTATTCCCGGGAAATGTTGTTCTTTTTGTCTAAACTGTTACTGCTGGATGCTTATCTGGATTGAGAAAATGGCTTTGAGAACAGTTCATTGTACCTGGACGTGACGCTTGACTATTTTAGCCAGGACAGAGTAGGCGCAATTTTGTCAACAGAAATGTCAGTACTACTCTATAATCTATATGACGTATGAGTAAAATCCATTCATGATTACCTATGGAATTTCAGGTTATTTTAGCGGTGCAAACCGATGATATAAAATGCATATAGGGCGTGTTTGCTTCCTCGCTAAAGGATGCCACACCGAAGCTTAAGCGACGCCACATAAAAAGTTACGCGTTTAGTTGGTGAAATAATTACGGCAGCCACAACTTTTCGTAGTTCATTTTGAGTGTGGCGGCCAAAAATAGCGTCGCACCTTAGGCAGTGGCGGTGGCGTGCTCTGCTTGCAACCAAGCACACCCATAGTTTGCTAAAAGTGGTCTGTAAGGTTACAATATTATTTCTCAATGCTCAACACCAACAAAAAAAGTTGTTTAACCGGTTGACATTTCTGAGAAAATTCAATTGACTAAAATTATATTCATGATCTACAAACTTAGTTCGAATTTAAGGCATAAATAGGAACATGGCAGGAAGTTTGCTTGGCGAAAGGCACAGGGTTATTAATAATACTACATTTCTCTTTTCTTCTTTTTTCATGTTCCTTTTCTCTCCGTACTTTTATGGTGTAGTGTAGTTTAACCGATTAAGCATTAAAATTCAAGCAAGGGCACATGGAGTGGGAAAAGAGGTAGCTAGTCAGAACTTTGCCACATCTCCTTTTTCTTTTACATCTTGCTTGTGTATTAATCGAGTTAGATATGGGCATGGCTAGATGTTTTGGTCCAAAGTATATATACAACACATGAAAAGGGTCACTAATAACAATCACAAGTGAAAAAACTTGACCAAAATTGTGGCATGCAAGCGTGCAATTCTGGACAGTTGAGTGCTAATCAATAGGCACCCACAAAAGGACCGTACATACAGCAACAAAAGCAGATCATATAAATATAAATGAGCACCAAAACAGAACTGGCAACACATAGTCATAGATCTGGACAGTTAAAAGCCAAGAGCAACCCAGCACCAGGTGAGTCGAGGCACGGAGGTGATGATAATAGAAAGCCTTGTGATGTGTAACACATCAACCAATTTCCCAGTTGCCAATATTTTTTTTTCCTCATCAGGATGACAACACAGGTTGGCACTGGCAGCAAGGTAGATGGATAGGGACAGGGACAGCCCCTGTGTGGATCAACACAACACGCAAGCAAAATAGAGAAAAGAAACTGAAAATTTCAGAAACAGAAAATAGGCACAAAATATTTTGGGAAGGCTCCAAAATATCAAGCAAAAACTAAGACCAGATGCTTAAAATGCCACTAGGAAGCCAGCAAGCAGCCCCGGCACCTTTTTTATTGCCAAGCTCACCAATCACAAAGAGGGGAACACTCGAGAACACCTAAGGAAGTCACCATTTCCTGCCATATCCTATATAGTATACTTCCTCTGTCCAGAATAGAACGTAATCATAAAAAAACGTGCATGTTAAATTAGTTCAAATTAGATTAAATTTATAAAAAATAATATTAATATTTATATTTTTAAATATTTTTTAAAAAATATATTTTATAAATAATCTAATGATATTTATTTTGTTTTATAAGTTTTAGTACTTTTTTATATAATTTTAATTAAAGTTTGAATTGTTTAATTTTGAATGGTATTTTTTTTAGACGGAGGAAGTATATAGTTTTTCTCTCCCTATCGTTTATTCGTTTATTCGATCCATTGGTCTCGTTTGACTGGTACAAAGTTTGTCTTGTTTTATTTTTTTTAGCTAGAATAATGTTTTTTTCTCTAAACATTTCAGTGGCAGATCACCCAACGGGTCATTATTACTGGTATTATTTTATTCAATCTCCATCTGGATGCGTGTGTGTGACTTGTGAGAGAGACAGATTCCACAGCAATTTGCTCCTCTTCCACGCACAGGCCAAGAACTGCTCCCCAGAAAAGATCGTATTTTCAGCCGGTTTCTGTCCGGGAAATCGCTGCTGGAGATCTCAGAGAACCGGAAGGCTCGAAGTTTTTGCTCCGTTTGCGTCGAATCTGCCTCTGGAGCGGAGAAAGGAGCGGCCTTTCGAGCTCGTAGGGTCCGTCCCTGAGAAGGCGAGAGGGGACGTGGCGGCGTCAGCTCTAGGGCGCTCGTGGAAGTCGGTGATCCCGGTGGTTTGAAGTCGAGGCGGCCTCGGTGGCTTTGAGGAAGCCGGCCTCTGCCGCGGCGGGGATGGACTCCAGCGGGGAGGAACTCCTCAAGAAGATCCGGGAGCTGGAGGTTGGGCAGGCGCAGCTCAAGCAGGAGATGTCCAAGCTAATACCCGGCGCCGGGGAGCGGCGGCGCTCGCAATCCGTCTCGCCGCGGCGCGGCGTGCCGGTGCCGCCGCCACCGCTGGCCAAGGGGAAGGCGGGGGCGCCAGGTAGGCGGCTGTCCGGGGGGTTTGAGGGCGGGCAGCGTGCGTGGGCCCGTGGGTCGGCGTCTTTCCCGCACTCATCGCCGCTGCAGCGGGAGGGCCGCGCCACGGGCGCTGGAGACGCTAGCACCAGCGCTAGGCTGCCGGAGAGGCAGTACTCCAGGGTGCTGCAGTCACTGGGGCAGTCCGTCCACATTCTTGACCTCGACGGGAGGATCATATACTGGTTAGATTTCTGCTGCTTTACCGTTTTTTGATTTGCTTGCCTGCAACTTGCGAGCTTGACAAACATTCGAGGAAATGCAGTAGTGGTCATGCTGGTCAGATATGTTGATTTTAGTGCCTGCAATGGAGTAAGTGACCGCATATACGAGTTGTGACCAAAATGAAATGTATCTGAAGCTTTTGCAGTAGCAATCCTAGACTGTTGAGCAATTCTTGTGTGTCATTTTGATCTATCAATAACAAACATGTGATAGGGGGTTGCAGTGGGATAGTGCAAATGACAATCTGTTACACTGTTGGCATTCTATAGAACTCTAAATCTGTAAGGATGTGTCGTTAATTTTCTGTGCGAAGTCACAGTAATGAAATGCTGGATGGGATGCCTAGACTTTAGCTGGTTCTGGTGATGAGCTTGTACCCTGAAGTTCTACTTCTACATGATTGAACATATTGGTATAACTACAATAACATGATAAGGCACTTCCTCTGTAGTTGTTGGTTGCTTGAGGGCCAACATTGAGTCACAAAATGCACCAGGAGCTCCCTACAAGATCAAAATTCGTTTTGAGTTGCATTTCTTATGTAAGTATTGACAGAATATGCATTTTGCGTCATAACAGTCCATTTGTTATTTTTAAATCTTGAAATGCTACTTCTTTGCCCTTTAATCGGATAAACATTTTGGTTTGATAAGTGTGTATGCTTTTTGCTACATAAGCACAATAGGTTCTTCACAAGTGTTCTTGATCCCATTTTGTTTTTGTTTGTGCTTCCTTTTTCACCATATTTTGTCATGTACTTATTATGTAGGAATCAGTCTGCGGAGAATCTGTTTGGCTATCCTGCATCGGAAGCCCTTGGTCAGGATGCCCTAATGCTTCTGGTTGATTCCCATGACCACAATGCTGTAAATGACATCTTCCAACGTATTTCTATGGGTGAAAGTTGGACTGGGAAGTTTCCAGTTAAGAACAGTCAAGGAGATAGATTTTCAGCTCTTGCCACCAACACACCTTTCTACGATGAGGATGGCAGCTTGGTGGGTATCATTTGTGTTTCAAGTGATTCCCGCCACTTGGAGCAAATATTTTGTAAGCCTCCAACCTCTGCAAGGCCCCAGTCAGAATCATCTAGGACATCTTGTGATGGGAGTTGCAGCAACACTAGTCGCAGAATCAATTTGTTGAACAAAAGTCCTTTTGATCCTCAGCTACCCCTGCAAAGCACTTTAGCTTCCAAGATAACGAATTTGGTAAGATGTTTTTTCATTACATGAAGCAAAAGTTGTAGATGTACGACTACTTCATTTCCCAAATACATAGCTTATACAAATATTGTTCTTATATCATGCTGTCCTGCGAATTGATATAACTTTTGTTTCAATGGTCCATTTGTAGTTCAAATAGCATTTACCAGGCGTGCTATAATTTAACATCATTTTCAAAACAACTATAACTTTTATGGACTTTAAATGTGGGTGCATGGTCATTTCTAGATGTACCATGATTGTTTTGCTAAATTCTAGAATGATATCTTTGGCATAACTTGTGTAGTAATCAAATATGGTCTCTTTTTAGTATATATTCTTATTTGTTGCTAGCATATTCCTTTTTGATTTTTAGAATAATAACACAGGCTACCAAGGTCACAAATAAAGTTCGTTCTCGGGTCAGGACAGACGAGAATGGCATAGAACGAGAAGGTGGCAGTGGTGAGAGTCATTGCTCAGATCGTGGTGCTAAGGAAGAGCCAACATCTAGTGGAACAAATACACCAAGAGGCGATGCACCACATGGTCCCTTTGCTACAGAAGAGAACTCCCCTGGGAAATCAACGAACCCAAACAGCGATGAATCAGAAGGAAAAGTAGGTCTGCACAAGATTTTGAGTTCAAAGGCAGAGGCACTACTGAACAAGAAAGGGATATCATGGCCTTGGAAAGGGCGCGAAAATGAGGGACCTGATGAAAGAAATCATGTGATATTGCCGTGGTTGCATGGTGACCAAGAGAACAGTATGAATCATCAGAAGGTTTCTGATGCTAGCATAGCTCCAGATGCCCAAGGCACTGAACACAACCAACCTAACAAAAATGAGGCATCAGGTTCCTGTTCCTCTTTCAACAATAACAGCACAAGCAGTGCAAGCAGCACATGGAAGCACTAATAGCATTGCTCTCTACAAAGTAGATCATGAAGCGGATTGTCTGGATTATGAGATCCTGTGGGAAGACCTCGACATTGGAGAACAAATAGGTCAAGGTAATTGCTTCTCCTTTTGTGAATGGTTGGTTGATCATATGGAAGTTTTTATTCATGGTTTCATATTTGTTTAGCCTCAAATAAAAGCAGCTTCATTTTTCTTTTGCGCCGTTTATTAATTGTTCTTTGGCAGCATTTGGATTGTGCTCTTGTCTACATCCCTACATTTCCGAGTGTCTACTTTATCTCTAAATTTGTTTGCATATTCTCTATTTCTAAAGAAAAAGGCTAGACAGGCACTACAGTTGGAGATGTGAATATACCCACTTTGCCCATGTTTGGCCTAGATCTCTTTCTAAATTTATTAGAAGTGGAAACCATGTCCTCATGATGACAACCTAGTCCTAAATCCTTTTTTTTGGGTGGTTTTTTTTTTTTTTTGGGGGGGGGGGGGGGGGGGGGGCAATAATATGAGGCTGAAATTTCAAACTTTGATTCTGCTACTAGTTTGTATGTTCGTCATGCTTCAAACACTTACGGTCTGAACCTCTGGAGAACTTTGACAACCAGTGTGCTCCTGAAACTTTATATACATATAATCTTCAGCGTTTCTTTTTAATAAGCCATGAATTTAACTTTGCCAAATAAGCCTTAGCACGATCTTTCTTATGGTGATACAATAGGAATAATTTCACTTGAGGTTCATATTAAAAAAAAGGGTCTTATGTGCAAGATTGACAGACATCCTACTAAAAGCACACTGAGGTGTACTGTGTACTGCTTTCTGTTATATTGAATGTGTTTTAATTGTCCTCTGTTTAACTTTTACATGTGCAGGCTCTTGTGGGACAGTATATCATGCTTTGTGGTATGGTTCGGTATGTTCTGTTGCTTGACTGTTGCATTAATTACTAATCTTTGTTTATTTTTGGTTTTAGCTTCATCATCTTATGTGGCATGTTCTGGCAGGATGTGGCTGTTAAAGTTTTCTCCAAGCAAGAATATTCAGAAGAAGTGATACTGACCTTTCGACAAGAGGTATATCCATCCCGAGCTACAACTTCTGTACAGCTTATAACAAGTGGATATGCAGTTAATCCTGGAGCTACAGAGTAATTATTAAGTTATGAACCAAAATACAGAGAAACTTGAAACAAATGAAATACAAATTGCGTTTCAGTTTCAGGATTCCTGCCGAACCTACCATTTTCATTGTCACCAAATATATTGATGTAGATAGACATAAAAAATAACATGCTCACAGTTCTTCATATAGTTTCTTTAGAGTTGATTCTGGAAAGTGGTAGTGAAGCCTGTGTTAACTTCAGATTTTGTGACTTTTATATCAAAGGTGTACTTAAATTACACTGGTACCATTCATATGTGAAGGTATCCCTTATGAAGAAACTGCGCCATCCTAACATACTGCTCTTCATGGGTGCGGTTACATCTCCACAACGCCTTTGTATTGTAACAGAGTTTCTCCCCCGGTATGTCCCTACTTTTTTACGAGCATACATGTCTGCAAGTGTTTCTTATTCTGTGGCATTTCCTCACTGTTGCTCATCTACATGAGTTGAGCCAAAAAGTTTGTTTGCATCTGGTTGAATGGTTCTACTACAACAACAGTAGTTGCATAAGGAAACAGAAATTTAAATTCAGAAATTCTAGGCTTGGTTTAAGTTGAGAAGTCATTGATATGCATACATTTTGCGGTTGGAAGTGGTGTATCCTGCAAAATCTATATTTAAGTAGGATTATGTAGTAAAATGCTTCTTTAGAATCAAAGGATTTTGCCCAACCTTAATTAGGGAATCTGGATGCATGTATAGAAATAGAAAACCATAATGTCTAACCTAGGCGATACTTTCCCTGGTTCAAACTACAAAATATATGCTGTTTATGATTCCTTCAGATCAAACTTTTTTGAGATTGACCATGGATATGTAAAGCATTACGTAGATTGACTATGTAAGATGTTGCTAGATTTATCACGAAAATTACTTTCATAATATTTAATTATGTTTATTGGACCGGGTTCGAGTCGCAGTCTCCTCGCATTGCACAGGCGAGGGTAAGGCTTGCCACTGACACCCTTCCCCAGACCCCGCACAGAGCGGGAGCTCTCTGCACTGGGTACGCCCTTTTATTGGAGATCATATTTTCATAGAAATTACTAGTCCAAGTGTCACCTTGTAGACTATGCTGGTGCCCCAGCTGTCATATATTTTGAATCTGAGGGAGTATTCTTCATGGGTGAATGGTGAATGGTGATGTATGACAGCTGATCTATGAGATCCTTTTGCTTGGGTTGGTTTGGTTGCATGTTCAAAACACCGTCAAGAACCCAAAACACCTTTCTTTTATGGTTCATTTCCCTATTTTTCATCCTGTCTTTTCAAATGCAGTGGAAGCTTGTTTCGCTTACTTCAAAAGAGCGCTACCAAGTTGGATGTGAGACGACGTGTTCACATGGCTTTAGATATTGTAAGTGCATTTTTTTCCAGGTATTATGACTCCATTATTCACATGATTCAGTGAATAGTTTGGGGCCAGCCAGTTCGTGCTTCATATTTGAACAAGGAACTGCCAATTCTCTAGCAAAATTTTCTTCATTGGGTCTATGTATACTGCAATCCCTTAGTCATTGCTTTGTATTTATACAGGCAAGGGGCATGAATTATCTTCACCATTCCAGCCCACCTATCATTCATCGAGATTTAAAATCATCTAATCTGTTGGTCGACAAGAACTGGACTGTGAAGGTAACATTGGAATTTATTTGTTTTCCAAATATTTTATATTTCCCTGCTTGCCTCTTCTCATTTCTTCTGACTCAATCAGGTGGCAGACTTTGGTCTTTCACGTCTCAAGCGTGAAACTTTCTTGACAACAAAAACGGGAAAAGGAACAGTAAGTTCAAGCAAGCTTAATTTGAGATGTATCAAATATGATTGGTTTAAAGCTTTGCCCTGCGTTATTTTCTGTTTAACTTATTCGATGTGGCTTTCCTATCCAGCCACAATGGATGGCGCCAGAGGTGTTGCGCAATGAACCTTCTGATGAGAAGTAAGCTGTGGACAATTTTAGTCGAAGGAAGTTCCTCTTATCACCTCTTTATATGTACTAATATTTTCTTTATGGTGCTAATGTAGGTCTGATGTGTATAGTTATGGGGTTATCCTGTGGGAACTTGTTACTCAGAAGATACCCTGGGAAAATCTGAACTTGATGCAGGTACATTTTTGTTGTATGTTTTGTGTTAGTTACTTAGTTATTAATCATTGAGTTTGACCATACATTTGCTTACAACTGTGAGCTTATGGGCATTATATGTTGCAGCAAATTCTAAACAAGGATAAAATAATTAAGAGTAATAACAAAGTAATGAAATTTGAAGCAAGCAATGATAATGGAGTTATTTTCTCATTTCGCGTTGTCTACTGAGATGATGGGCTTGCTGACTGCTTCTAGTTTTTTTTTTCTTTTAGATTGCGACTGCTAGTATAACTGGTTACTTGAAAATTATAACTACTCAAATTTCAGGGTTTTGCGGAGCACACTTTTACCCAGTAATTCTTTTAAGATAATACTTATCTTCATAGTTTTGACAATCCCTGTATATTAATTGTCAAGGGTGTGTGTCTATGTAGGTCATTGGTGCAGTAGGTTTTATGAACCAAAGGTTGGATATCCCAAGTGAAGTAGATCCTCAATGGAAATCAATTATCCTGAGCTGTTGGGAAAGGTACTTACTGTTTATCCCTTCTGTTTGTACTGCTTTTAGGATGTAAGACATAATCTGCTGCTGATCTCTCTCTTGCTGCCGCAGAGTTGTCATTTGGTCAGCTTGGCTGTTCAGTCTCAACTGCTGTAGCAGTATGGCAATAAGCCACCTCTAGTACATTAGTTGGTAGCTATTACATCAGTCGTGTCTTGGTAGTGGGCTGATCTAAGCTTTGTACTGCTAGTACTAGGAGTAGTTGGTGTACCTTAGGAGTAGGTAGTTGGTGTACTCACCAACAACTATGTACCTAGTAGAGGTGCTAGCACTTGTATATATATCACACCTAAGGCAATGTAAAAGAGCAGTTCAGTTTGCCACATCCAGAAGCAGAGCTTTCGGTCAGCGCTGGGCTTGTGCTGTGTGTGTGAGCTGTTCTCAATATCTTCTTCTACCTCTAGCCATAGTGAGTGAGTGTGCTGGTAAGCTTACTGCTTACTTGTGCAGGGCAGCCGAGGTACCAACAAGTGGTATTAGAGACGTACAAGCACCGTCGCCAGACTAACCGCTGGCGATAACGGACGGTTCGGAGATGGGCGACAGCAGCGGCGCTGCTATGGCTGCCTAGCCACGACAGGAGGTCGTCATGCGCACGGTGCGGGAGGTCAGCGGCACCAGTTGGCCGACGCTGACTTGCACCAACTATGGTGAGTGGGCGGTGACCATGAAGGTCAAGCTCAGAGCCCGACGGCTCTAGAATGCCATTGACAAGGGCACCGCTAACGAAGAAGACGACATGTCAGCGTTGGAGGCTATCCTTGCTGATGTGCCAGCGGAGTACAGGGAGCCATTGGGGCCGAAGAACTCTGGTAAGGAGGCGTGGGAGGCCATTGCAGCGATGCGCGTCGGCTCCGACCGCGCAAAGAAGGCGACGGCCTAGCTGCTGAAGCAGGAGTACACCAACCTCAAGTTCAAGGATGGTGAATCGGTGGAGGACTTCTCCCTCCGCCTGTAGTCGCTCATCAGCTAGCCAAGGAGCCACGGCGTCACCATCGACGAAGAAGAGGCGGTCTTCAAGTACCTCTACTCCGTGCCAGTGAAGTACATCCAGATCACTCTCCATAGAGACGATGTTCGACTTGTTCACACTCACCATCGAGGATGTGACAGGCCGTCTGCGGGCAGTGGATGAGCGCATGGAGCATGCCACAACAACGACGGACATCGGCAAGTTGCTGCTGACAGAGGAGGATTGGGCTGTCCGGATGAAGGAGAAGAAGTCCGGGGAAGCCTCCTCCAGCCGCGGTGGCGATGGCAAGCGCCGCGGCAAGGCTTCTTCGGAGAAGAAGGTCGACCCCAACGCCTGCTGGCGCTGCTGTAAGACGGGCCATTGGGCAAATGAGTGCCCAAATCGCAAGCAAGAGAAGAAGGCTGAGGGTCATTTAGCGCAGGCTGATGAGGATGATGAGACCACTATCCTGATGGCGATGTTCTTTGCACTACACGACGTTGAGGTTAAGGAGAAGGGAGAGGAGATGGCGGTGGAAGGGCACGACAAGGCTCTGAAGGCTGTTAACCTCGACGAACCGCGCGCCCAAGTCCACATCGGACGTGTGGGCGGCGAGCAGGAGCAGCGGTGGTACCTAGACTCCGGCGCCAGCAACAACATGACGGGCTCCAAGGAAGCCTTTTGAGCTCGACGGCAACATGACCGACACGATGAAGTTCGGTGACGGTTCAAGGGTGGCGATCCGAGGGCGCGGCACCATGAAAGTGCAATGAAGCCTTAATTATGGGTTTTGGTGATAATGACCTCGCAATTAGAGAACTAATGAGATTTATCGAGATGGCAAGCATGTAATTTATATTCGAGGATGCTACACGAAACGGAGGAGTCCCCAACTACAAATATAGATGGCTTCAAACTTAAAGGAGGTTTAAATTCTTTTATATATTGAATTTGAGTATAGGAAAAGCCGTAGTATAAAGGGGGGCACAATGCTTAAGCTAATCTGTGCTACCAAGTGCTCAAACAACCATAAGCATCCTTAGATTCACAGCCAAGATAGTCTACACTTCACTTTTACCCTTGCTGTCTTGCATGGTGCGAGCTCTGACTTGCCCGACCCCTTGGGTGCGAGCCTCGACTCACCCGACCCCTTGGGCGCGGGCTCCGTCTCGCCCGACCCTAAGATCGCAGGCTCTGTCTCGCCCGACCCTAAGGTCGCGGGCTCCGGTTTGCTCGACCCTTTGGTCGCGGCCTCGTCTCGCCCGACCTCTTGAGTGCAGTGTCCGTTGGGGTATATATATACCTTTCCTTTTTTTCTCAACGGCTATCTGCGATTTAAGTGACCGTTGGGGCCTGGGGGGTATATATACCTTTCCCTTTCTTTCCCAACGGTAAGAAACCAACCTGCTCCCTTCTTCCTCACTTCGGCACACTCAAAACAGAGCAGGAGCTCTCTCTCTCTCACTCCATTGTTGACCTCAAGCCCCCAAGCAAATCCATTGATTTTCCCATCAATCCTTGAGGGATAAGAGTCCAAAACTTGATAAGAGAGCATCTCCATTGATTTCAAACTCTAAAGAGCACTTGGTTTACGTTTTGGCCGACGGTTGTGTTTGTTACTCTTGGAGCTCGGCTCCTAGCCGGCTAGAGCGTCGCCTGGTGAGCTTGCCAACTTATGTGGTAGCCCCGGGAGGTTTGTAACCACCTCTTGGAGCAAATAAAATCACCCTCATCTCAAGAGTTTACTCTCTTGATTTAAGAACGAGGTAGGGTTGCAAATCCCTAAGCCTTAGTGGTATACCTCAACAACGTGGACATAGGCAAGCCTTGGTGGCGAGCTGAACCGCGGGATAAATCCTTGTGTCATCTTGTGCTTGTGTTGTTTCACTTGTGTTCTTGTTATTGAGGTGATTTCAAGAATTGAGGCCGATCTACTTGTGTGTGGTGTTCCCACCGCCTTCAACTGTCAATCTGTGATCTACCACCCTGCAGGAAGTTAAGAAATTTATCATATCTAAATTTCGTTGGGTAGATTTTGAACTGTGAACTAATCTCTCCTACAGGTGTGGCAGTGCCACGCTCATAGAGCGGCAGTGCCGCGGGTGAATTTAATTTCGATTTAAGTTGAATTTTTTACAGGCCTATTCACCTCCCCTTCTAGGTGTACCAGAGATCCTACACACCATCATCTTTAGGTGCCAGAACGACGAGCACCGCGTGCTGACAGATGTATATTACATCCCGCAGTTGCGTTCAAGCATCATCAGCATTGGCTAGCTGGATGAGCGCGATAGTGAGGTACTGATCAAGGACGGCGTCCTCAGGATCAGGGACCGGGAGCAGCGGCTTGTTGCCAAGGTGAAGAGGTCCCGGAACCGGTTGTATCTGCTCGACTTGAAGGTGGAGCAGCCCATCTGCTTGGCTGCACGGCACACGGAGGAGCCGTGGCTGTGGCATGCCCGGTATGGCCATCTCAGCTTCGACGCTTTTGGTCGGCTGGAGAAGATGGTGACTGGGCTATCTCATATCTAGCACGTAGGCGAGTTGTGTGACAGCTGCCTCGTCGAAAAGCAAAGAAGGCTGCCGTTCCCGAAGATGGCGAAGTACCACGCGGCAGAGGCCCTCGAGCTGGTCCATGGTGACCTCTGCGGGCCGATCACGCTGGCGACGCACGGCGGACGCAAGTACTTCATCTTGGTGGTGGATGACTGCAGCCGGTTCATGTGGCTGCAGCTTCTGACCAGCAAGATCGAGGTAGTGGAAGCGGTCAAGAAGTTCAAGGCGCGCGTGGAGACGGAGAGCGGCAAGAAGTTGCGCATGCTGCGGACTGATCGTGGCGGCGAATTCACTTCGGTGGAAATGCTGCGTACTGCGCGGATCAGGGTGTGGTGCGACACCACACCACACCGCGCCGTACTCGCCACAGCAGAATGGCGTGGTGGAGTGGCGGAACCAGACGGTGGTCGGCATGGCTCGATCCATGATGAAGGCCAAAAGCATGCCGGCAAAGTTCTGGGGAGAGGCGGTGACCACGGCGGTGTTCATCCTCAACCGCGCGCCCACCAAGGCCCTGAAGGGCAAGACGCCGTTCGAGGCTTGGCATAGACGCAAGTCAAATGTGTCCTTCCTCAAGACATTTGGCTGCGTCGGTCATGTGAAGAACACCAAGTCTCACCTCGGCAAGCTGGAAGACAGGAGCACGCCGATGGTGCTCCTGGGCTACGAGGAGGACACGAAGGCGTATCGTCTCTATGATCGCAAGAGAGGTAAGGTGGTGATCTCTAGGGATGTGGTGTTCGATGAGATAGCGGCCTGGGACTAGGAGGGTCTGGGCACGGGGGAAGCTGGCAGCTTGAGCAGCACCTTCGTCGTCGAACACTTAGTCATCCACGGTGGTGGAGACGCTGGAGAAGAGGTGCCGACCACCCCAGGAGTGGTGCCGAGCGGTCCAGCAACAATGCTGACCACTCCAGAGGGGGTGCCGAGCACTTCAGCAGCAGTGCCGAGCGCTCCAGCAGTAGAGCCGACCACTCTAGGAGTGGTGCTGACCGCTCCAGCAGTGGATCTGACTACTCTGGCAGTGGTGCTGAGCGGTCTAGCAGCGATGCCGATCACTTCGGCAGTGGTGCCGAGCGGTCAAGCAGCACTGCTGACCACTCGCTGACCACTTCGGCAGAATAGGGAGGCCATGGACCACCGATCGAGTTCACCTCTCCACCCACCGACATCGACGAGTAGGTGGACGCTTTCCGCGGCGGCGAGGAGGTTTGATTCAGGCAAGTGGACAACATTGTCGGCGAAGGGGGAGCTCCTGGGTTGGCCAGTCGTTTTTTCGACGACCCAGAGCTGCTCCTTGTTAGTGCAGAGGAGCCATTGACGTTTGTAGTGGCTGAACTTGACAATTGGTGTTGGGCGATGTTGGAAGAGATGAAGGCCATCGAGGACAATGGGACATGGGAGCTGATGGATCCACGTGTGGGCTGCAGGCTGATCGGGTTGAAGTGGGTCTACAAGGTGAAGCGGGACGAGCGCGGCGCCATTGTCAAGTACAAGGCTTGACTCGTCGCACGCGGCTTCGTGTAGCGTGAGGGCATAGACTTTGAGGAAGGCTTTGCTCCGGTGGCGCGAATGGAGTCCGTTCGCTTGCTGTTGGCCATGGCAGCACCGAAGGATTGGTGCGTCCACCACCTCGACGTCAAGTCTGCGTTCCTCAACGATGAGCTCGCGGAGACGGTCTTCGTCAAGCAAGATCCGGGCTTCGCCGTTAAGGGCGCTGAGCATAAGGTGCTCAAGCTGCGCAAGGTGCTCTACGGGCTGCGGCAGGCCCCTTGGGCGTGGAACGTCAAGCTCGACGCCACCTTGGGCGAGCTTGGGTTCACTCACTGCGCCATAGAGCACGCGCTGTACACGTGGCGACGGGGGAAGAAGGAGCTTGTCGTCGGCGTGTATGTGGACGACTTGATCGTCACTGGAGCGCGAGCGGAGGACATCGACGGCTTCAAGCACGAGATGGCTGCTCGTTTCAAAATAAGCGATCTCGGCGCGCTCTCCTACTACCTCGGCATTGAGGTGAGGCAGGGGAAGAAGCACATCTCCCTGAGCCAGTGCGCCTATGCGGAGAAGCTGCTGGAGCGCAGAGGCTTGGCGGAGTGTAAGCCGTGTGCAACTCCAATGGAGGAGCGGCTGAAGCTGTCCAAGCACAGCATGGCGGTGAAGGTGGACGCGACGCGCTACTGGAGCATTGTCGGTGGGTTGCGCTACCTCACGCATACTCGGCTGGACATCACGTCCGCGGTCGAGTATGTCAGTCATTTCATGGAGGACCCAGCGAGGATCACTGGACGACGGTGAAGAGGCTGCTGCGCTATGTCAAGGGGACGCTCGATCAAACGATCATCTTCCCCAAGAGTGGCGGCAAGGGTGGGCTGCGGCCCACGGTCTTCAGTGAGGCACCCCCAATGCAAAGGAAGGTGAGCTGAAGCTCACTGTTTTCAGCGACGCAGACATGGCGGGCGACATCGACGGGCGACGGAGCACCTCTGGCGTGCTCGTCTTCCTTGGAGCGGCCCCATTGCTTGGCAGTCGTTGAAGCAAAAGATCGTGGCGCTTTCGACGTGCGAGGCAGAGCACGTCGCAGCAGACACGGCGGCGTGCCAGGCTGTCTGGCTGTGCTAGCTGCTGGGCGAGTTGAGCGGCAAGGAAGCTCACCCGCCAGCTCTAATGGTGGACAACCAGCCCGCCCTCACACTCGCCAAGAACCCTGTCCTCCACGACCGGAGCAAGCACATTGACATCAAGTTCCACTTCCTCCGGGACTGCATCGATGGAGGACAGATCGTCATCGAGTTCGTCGAGACCGGCAGACAGCTCGCTGACATCCTCACCGAGTCACTCGGGCGCCTGCGGTTCTTGGAGCTGAGGAAGATGATTGGCATGGATGAGGTGGAAGGCATCGGGTTAGCAGCAGGATTAGGGGAAGAATTGTAAGACATAATCTGCTGCTGATCTCTCTCTTGCGGCAGTAGAGTTGTCATTTGGTCAGCTCAGCTGTCCAGTCTCTACTGCTGTAGCAGTATGGCAATAGGGCACCTCTAGTACATTAGTTGGTAGCTATTACATCAGTCATGTCTGGGTAGTGGGCTGATCTAAGCTTTGTACTGCGAGTACTAGGAGTAGTTGGTGTACATTAAAAGTAGGTAGTTGGTGTACTCATCAACAACTATGTACCTGGTAGAGGTACTAGCTCTTGTATATATATCACACCTAAGGCAATGCAAAAGAGCAGTTTAGTTTGCCACATCCAGAAGCAGAGCTTTCGGCCAGCGCTAGGCTTGTGCTGTGTGTGTGAGTTGTTCTCAATATCTTCTTCTACCTTTAGCCATAGTAACTGAGTGTGTTGGTAAGCTTACTGCTTACCTGTGCAGGGCAGCGGAGGGACCAACGTAGGAAAGGATAGATTTTTTGACTAATGAACCTCAGTACAAAACTATTCCTGTTAATGATTTCCCTTGCTGTGAGCAGCGATCCGCAGCAACGGCCGTCTTTCCAAGAGCTTCTGGAGAGGCTCCGAGAGCTGCAGAGACATTACGCCATCCAGCAGCGGAACGCAAAGAACAGCATCGAGGAGTGAAGAATGCAATGCAACTCCCAGAGCACGGTGGGCTTGCTTTGAAGCATTTTGCGAGCGTGCGAGCAAGCGAGCGGTGTGCCAGATGCCGAGAAGGGCCTGAACCTCCTGTACTGTGTGGTTTTGCTTCGCCGGAACAGCTAAAGGCTGGAAGAAGTTTGTTGCACAGACAAGGTACCTTTTTTTTTTTTCTTTTTTCTTTTAATAGTTCCTTTCCTCCCCAGGGCAATTGTGACTGTAATTTCTGGGTGCTGGCAGCAAAGGGCAGGGTAGTGAGAGTGGAGTAATGACTGAGCTCCGGATTGCTGGCGCCTTTTGGTTCTGATTCGTGGCAATGCAAATGCATGGTTAACAATAACATCCAATCCGGGCTTGAGTTTTCTTCTGGCAAGGGCATGATGATGTGTACTGTTAGATTGTTTGTTCTAACAACAGTGGGTGTATACAATGTGATCGATTGTGATCATGCGTGAGTTTAGTCGATGTACTAGTAAAATCGGCTCTCTTTTTTTTGCTTCATTCACAGAATCGGTCGTCAACTTGCCGTCAGGATTTTTTAACTAACTCTGTCGGACACAAAACGAAACATTGGAATTGGTTCTTGGCTTGTTGCCTTTCTTTGCTGAGCGCCTGAGCTATGTCCTATTCTGCAGCACTACTTTTTGCAAGGTTTGTAACTTTTGTATTATCGAAAAGAAGAAAAGTAAGCGTGAGGCCGAGAGCAAAGCACCGGCCATGGCTTCTGGCTTCCCTAGCAAAGTGGTCGAAAAGTATGCTGACGCTGGAACACATTAGACCGCGAGGATGCAGCATGCTAATGTGTTGATTGTTCCGTTACAAAACCAAGTTTTACTTGCCAAAACTGGACACTGCGGATTAAAATGTGGTATTGCATATATTAGAATAATCTAGCAAGGCAAAAAAATACAAAAAAAAAAGTAAAACTGTGAAAATGTTGTATTGCATATATTAGAATAATCTGGCAAGACCAAAAAAACCATGAAAATGTGGTATTGCATATATTAAAATAATCTTGCATATATTATATGTAATAATGTTAAAATATGTTTGCTGCTAGATTTGCCAGTTTACTTCTCTAATTATATGTACCGACAGAGAAATTAATTCTCTAATTTTTCTGTTGGTATTTGCTATTTACCTGGCGGTTTTCTACTTTCGAGCCTCCGGTAGTGTACGGTTCAGAATATTGACATTATGAGTGGAATCAAGTAACTCAGTTGGCAAGTCCTAATTTCTAGATGTGTAAACTTACTCTCTTTCTCTTTCGATTTATAGTTCCAGTGGCTATCCAGTGATATGTCTTTGAAGGACATGTACTTGGATAACATTTATTTTCTGCCTTTTAAATATGCCAATGGCTATTGCCTTCTCTTCAGGCTTCTTAGAGTCGAGGGTGATGCTCCATATTAGTTTTTGTTCAGTTGGGTTACATAATAATCACCAAATGGCATATATATAAAAAAACCATATAAAATAGAAATTTAGTTGGTATAAACTGTGGCTGCTAACAAATACGCAAGCCAAGGATGGTGGGCCATACAATTTATTTGATTTATTTAAGGTTGGATTAAGCCTATCAATAAATTCAATAAAAAATAGATAGTTTATTACTATTGGCATGAGAATCATACACTAAACCATGTGTTCCGTTACACCGCACAGACATTTTTGATAGTGAATTCTAATGTCCTATAATAGTTCGCTCTGGTATAGCAAATGTCGAACATCATGGCTGAGATCACCGCTCCATCGTGCCAAACATTTTCTCCTTTTGTAGCTATGTACCTGTTTGATAGCAAAATAGCAAATGTCGAACATCATGGCTGAGATCACCGCTCCACCGTGCCAAACATTTTCTCCTTTTATAGCTATAATATGTACCTGTTGATAGCAAAATATGATCAGTCGAGACACGCACGGACTATATAGTCGACATGACGTCGAAGCTCAGGGCGATCGAACCAATGTGAAATCCATTTACTACCGTCTCGTCTGCCATATTTACCTGGGGGGATCTAGCAAGGAAAGTTTTTATCTGCCGCCATCGGGATTTATTTGGCCCATCAGTAACGACGTCTGGCTGGCATCGGTTCAGTCGTGGAAACAAGCTGATGAGGAAAAATATATATGCCCGTTTTGACCTGTAGTTTCACCGCACGTACGAAACTGATGATGCTCGGCTGCGTCCTGCCTGCCTATAAAAACATGTAAATGCAAGCGAGAGTGATACCAGGGAATCCCAGCAGCAAAGCAAGCACACACACGGTCTCTCGTAGCTCGATCGACCTCCGACATGGCTGGCAGTGCCAGCAAGACGAGGAGGGCGATCCTTGTGCTCTTCATCTGGGCCGTGGCCATGCTCTTCTTCATGGCCGCCCTCCACCCCAACGGTAATTCATTGATCTTTTATAGCATGCATATATACGAAAGAATTTACTACATTGGAAAACAGTAAGTAGTCGGGTGTTTTTCACCATGCATTTTCTTTTGTTTTCGACGCTAGCTGATTTTGTTTGTTTATTTACGACAGTACTCACCGCGGCCGACCAGGTCTACTGCATGTGCTGCGCTGACAGAAGAGAGTGTGAACAAGACCCGACCTGCTGCACAGACGGTTGCTGCCGCATGAGACCTTGATGCATCACACACCAAACTTGTTATCCCCTATATATACGCCCGGGGGGCCATGCATGCTGCTGCCGTCGTCGTCGTTTGGCTGCTGCTTGGCAGCTGTTGCGTGTTACAGCACGACGTACGTACGTGTTCAACTTAGGAATGGATATGGATACGGATACGGATACATGAATGAATGAATAAAAGCCAGCAGCGGCCCTGAATGTATCAGGGTTTATGTTTGTCATTTCTGCTTTCATTTATTCAAAATCAAACCTTTTACCTTCAACTAGTTTCTTTTTTATAGAAATTATTAACAACCGTGAGTACCGACCGGGAGAGGGTTTGATTGGGATTGTTTAAGCAATTCCCGTAATCGTCGACCCCTTGCTAATTGATTCTAACTTGTTTTATCTAGAGCAGAGGCGAACTGTGCAAAGGCTTGTGATTCTACGAATTGAGCTAGTTCCAATTTTGATTTTCCAGCTACTTGGACCGTAAAAAATTAAACCACAATAATCTTAGTCTATACAAAAACTACTTCATCCACTTACACAGTGACACACAAGACTAAAAATACCACTCTAATAAGTCCTTACGACCATCATACTAAACATATCATCAACAAGATTCACACTAAGAGAAATGGTCCTTAGATACGGAAAGTAAACCTATCATTAAGCACACTCTAGCATGCAATCCTAGTTGCCACACCATTGAACTAAGCTAAGCCAAGAAAGTAATGCAAGAAGTAAAGAGACAAACAGACAACCATATTTAATTTTCCCCTATGGCATCGAGTTGTTGCCATAGCTCTCCCAATTCACGTTGGAGCACTGAAGAGAAACGAAGACTCGTTTTTGCTCTCTTGAATCATGAAGTCTCAAGTCTTCAGTGGTGAATTCTCATTTTCCACTCTGGAATGGCTGGCTTCAAATAGTGAACACCAATAGGAACCTCCCCCACAAGAAAATCTATAGAGAAGGTCATCTAGTCTTCCGCTGGGCTATCTAAGCTAGGTGCCAACAAACAGCAAGAGTAACAAGTCTTCACCCAACACCTAAATGAAAGCCAAGCCAAGAACACCAGATGCACTCAAGGTACACTCTCACAAGAAGCAATATAGGCTTGGATGGCGCTCTCACATTTCACAAACCATCTCAATATATGCTGGATGTCTAGGGTGAAAGAGCAGCTCCAAATGAGCTACCACTACGCCAGATTTGCACATCATTACCGGCATCATCACTGCCGGATTTGTGAGAACCGGCAGTGATGTACCTTCACTGCCGGTTATGAGCTTGAAAATAAAAAAATTGATTGGGGCTGGGCTAAAACTGGCAGTGAAAGACCACATCACTGCCGGTTTGTGGCTTGAACCGACATTGTTTTGGCAGGTACTCATCACTGCCGGTTTAAGCCAAGAGCTAACAATGATTGGGTTCTATCACTGTCGGTTCTAGCCAAGAACCGACGGAGATAAGCCCACAACACAAAAGGCTACAGTCGTCCTCTCCTTCCTCCTTTCTTCCATCCCAAGAACAGAGGCACGCGTTTGGACCATTCCCTCCATTGTTGTGGCTGCTCTTCACCATGAAGCTAGTGCTTGGATTTTGAAGAATGGCTTGATCTTTTTGCTTTAAGGTTAGTAACAAACATCGACTCCTTTGATTTTGTTGCTTAATTAGCTTCGTTTTGATGGCTACATTGCTTGATTCTCATTCTAGTTCTTTCTCCATTCTAGAGAGCACTTTTCCAATTGGACATTTGTGCCAGGCTCAAATTGTGGTGAATCCATCATCCAAAAGGTTGATGTCTATGAACACATTTAAATTCCTAGCTAATTATTCCATGGTGGTCAAGAACATCATTGTTAGTATGTGATGCTATAATTAGTTCTTAGAAGTAGAGTAGAATAGTTGTTCTTCAATATTGTGCAATAATTGTTTTTTTACTACGATTTTCAATTTAAAGGGCCGGGGCTACTAATTTCAATTTTCCAATAATTAGTGTACAATAATGTTTTCCAAAAATGGTACTTTCAAGCTACAATTGTTGTTCATGAAGCTCGATTTCTTATTAATTTTTTGTAATTACTGTCTCAGTATTTTTTTTGTGCAGAGATGGATCGAGAGTGGATGCATCTGTCCTGAACGGACAAGCGGTACGTGCATGGCGTCAGCCAGTTTATCACCGATGCTAGAGCCCATGCTGGGAATGGGAACCTTGTCTTCTGCCCATGCAAAGATTGTAAGAATCATAGGAACTTTCGTCAAATTGAGTCTATACGATCGCACTTGATTACTAGGGGGTTCATGCCAAACTATACAATATGGACTATGCATGACGAGGTTGGTGTGAATGTTCTGCAGGAAAACGATGATGATGTGGACATGCCTGACGTAGCCATCCACGATGCTGACGAGGAACCCGATGTCAACACGGAACCTATGGCCACAGTTAATAATGTGTTTAGGAACATGCTAGCTGACGACACCGATGATAACGATGGCATTTCTCAGCTGCTACGTAATGTAGAGACTGATGTCTTAGTGAAAGACAGCTGAGAAAGATAGAGAAAATAAGATAAGATGGCAAAACACCATTGTATAGGAATTGTCCATTGAGCAAACTGGAAGCCGACATCATGCTGTTAGAGTTCAAATCGACAAACGGATTGAGCGATAAAGGCTTCGATCAGTTGTTAGGTATAATAAGGAAAATACTCCTAGAAAAAATGAGTTGCCAGAAAATACATACTTGGCCAAGCAAATGATCTGCCTCATCGGCCTCGAGGTTGAAAAAATCCATGCATGTTCCAATGATTGCATATTGTACCGTGGAGAAAAATACAAAGACTTGGACAAGTGCCCAAGTGTGAAGCTCCACGGTACAAGGAAGGGCCATCAGATGAGGGCACCAAGACCAGAGGAGGTCCCGTAAAGGTCGTTTGGTATTTCCCTATAGCTCCCCAGGTGCATAGGTTGTTTGCATGTGCAAAGTCAGCCAAGTTGTTGCGCTGGCATGGCGAAGAGCGTAAGAAAGATACAATGATGAGGCACCCCACCGATGGGCATGACTGGAGGACTGTCAATACTATGTTCTATAAGGACATCGGTGGAGAGGTAAGACACCTTTGGTTTGCTTTGAGCACAGATGGGATGAATCCTTTTGACTAAGTTAGAAGCAATCATAGCACCTGGCCAGTGACGCTCTGTATATACAACCTTCCACCTTGGGTCTGTATGAAGCGGTCGTACATCCAGATGCCACTACTGATCCAAGGGCCAAGACAGCTTGGGAATTACATCGATGTGTTTCTAGAACCAGTGATCGATGAACTAGTAGAGATGTTTAAAAAGGGTGTGCCAGATGTTTAGGACGAGTACAAAAAGGAACATGTCACGATCAAGGGAGTACTTATCGCTACAATCACCGACCTGCCAGGTTGAGGTTCGTTGTCCGGAGAGAAGACAAAAGGCTATACTAAATGTATCGAGTGCTTGGACGACACCGATGCGGTAAATCTGCTAAATAACTCAAAGATAGTTTATATGGGACACCGTAGGTTCCTACCTAAGGATCACCCTTACCACAGGAACATAAAAGATTTCAACGGTGCTATTGAGAAACGCTTAGCTCCAAAATATCGAGACGGGCCTGCGATACTTCGAGAACTCAACAAACTATAGGTTGTCCTTGGGAAGGGGGACAATGCAGTAGCAGCACCTAATGGGAGCATTTGGAAGAAAAAATCGGTTTTCTAGAAACTACCTTACTGGCCATTTCTGAGTGTACGCCACTGTCTTGATCTCATGCACCTCACTAAAAACGTGTGTGCTAACACTCTTAACACCTTGATGGACACCGGGGGGACATCAAAGGATTTACTAGCCACACGCCTGGCCATACAACACTTGGGAATCAGGAAGGAGCTGCATCCCGTGGAGCTAGAGAATGGCCAGTTCGAACTTCTGGTTGCGTCATGGACATTGAAGAAGGAAGAAAAGCGTGTGCTTATTTCTTTCTTCAATGAACTCAAAGTCCCGATGGGCTACTGTGCAAACCCGAAGAGGCCAGTGAACATGAGAGAACTCAAGTTCAACTATGGCCCTATGAAGGCCCATGACTATCATGTCATTATGACTCAGCTGCTCCCTATTGCCCTGCGTGGTATCCTCCCCCAAAGGTCCACACCCAATCATAAAGCTTTGCTCGTTCTTCAACGCGATCTCAAAAAGGTCATTGATGTCGTTAGGCTTGAGATGCATTTCCCGCCGACTTACTTTGATATCTCATTGCATCTGCTCATTCATCTAGTTAACCAAATTAGAGCCCTTGGCCCAATGTACCTGCATCAGATGTTTCCTTTCGAAAGAGTGATGAAAGTTTTTAGGAGGTATGTTAGGAACAGATTCAGGCCAGAAGGGGGCATGGTTGAAGGATGGTCAACAGAGGTGGCCATTGAGTTCTGCACATATTATCTGGACATCAAAAGGGTCGAAGTTCCAGAATCTCATCATGAGAGAAGACTACATGACAAATGAACGATCGGGGAGAAATCTGTTACAGTAAATGACCCTGTTTCTTTCAGATAGGCACAGTTCGCTGTTCTTCAGCAAGCTGAGGGTGTGATGCCATATATTGACGAGCATAGACAATCGCTGCAAACTCTGTATTCGAGCAGGTCACAGGCTTGGCTAGATAAAAAACATAAGGAGGAATTTATCAGCTGGTTGCGACGTCGCTTGCTTGGAATAAAGTTGGATAATCAACTGGATGCCTTAGCCAAGGGGTCTTTGAGTACATATCTTAAGTACCAAGGGTATGAGATCAATGGATTCACATTTTACACAAAAAAGCAAGATGGAAAGAGCACATACCAAAATTACGGTGTTCGTTTTGATGCTCACAACAAGAACGGCAACGTGCAGGCGGCATACTACGGTTTCATAGAGGAGATATGGGAGCTAGCATACGGTCCGTTGAAGGTAGCTCTTTTTCACTGCCAGTGGGTCCGGCTCGAGGAAATCAATACTGACAGCGAAGGGTTCACTACCGTTGATCTCACTAAGACCGCATACAGAGACGACCCCTTCGTCCTTGCAAGAGATGTTATGCAAGTCTTCTATGCAAGTGACAACAAGACAAAAAAGGCTAAAAGTAGTCCTAGAAGGGAAAAGGAAGATTGTCGGTGTCGATGGAGTGACGGACGAAGAAGACTACAGGGGCTATCAGGAAATGCATCCATTCAGGGCGAACGTACCCCTACCTATCCTTCAAGAGGGTGACGAACCTGCTTACGTACGAATTGATCACAATAAGGCCCTCATTGTTGATGCACCTAAAGATAGTTAGATTATTGTTAACTATGTAATCATTATGCAGACGTTGTATCAGTAATTTGCACTGAATATTTAATTTATATTTTGTTCGCATCTCTACAATTTAATTATTGACTATGTAATCAAATATTAAGATGATGTTCACAAACACTATTATTTGATAATTACAGACCATTAATTAATTATCATAGAATTAAATAATCAAGACACAAAATTTTGTGTTATTTTAGAATATAAACTAACTGCATTAATTCTATTAATAAATATATAAAGAAAAGCAAACTAACCAAACTCCCTATCCTAGCTCAGCGGTTAAGGCCGCGCACTCTATACTCTGAGACCCGAGCTAGAATCCCAGGCAGGCCAAACTTTTTTGATTTTGCATTTATTATTTAGTAGTGCATTATGATGGGATAAAAAAAATCACTCTAACCGAACTCTCTATCCTAACTCAGCGGTTAAGGCCGCGCACTCTTGACCTCGTGACCTGCGCTCGAATCTCAGGCGGGCCAAACTTTTATATATTTTTTATAAAAAGGATGCGATGGCAGGCTCCAAACCGACAATGTTTTTTTATATTTTTTTACTAAAAGACGGCGACAGGGCCCTTCACTGCCGGTTTTGGTTTTAAAACCGGCAGTGATAGCTTCTATCACAGTCAGTTGCTCAAACCGACACAGAAGGCCCAATTCACTGTCGGTTTTTAAACTAAAACCGATAGTGATGTGTAAATGCTACTCACATGCCAACAATGCTCCTATGACCACAACAGTTGGAACACTGCTTCCACCTACCCCGACAACTTTAGTTCAGAAATAAAAATGTACCACGACTGCTAGCCCCTATAAAATGGCCCTCGGCCAGGAGCTAGCCTCTCCATGCATGTTGGTTTCAGCCAGGCCTTATCAGCCATGATACAATGTTTTCCTCTCAGCAAACCACAGATATCGTTATGCATTGTAGTCCACCAAAATGGTGCACACATGAGTTACTAGAAGAATGCTACTGAGGTACACATTTTTTTTGTAATTTTTTGATGTATTTTATTACTGTCTAAATAAATATATCGTTCTTGTTAAAATTTTCCCACTGTAGTATCTAAATAAATATATACTTTACATATATGCACCTTCACTGTCGGTTCTATTTAGAAACCGACAGTGATTACCACCTTCACTGTCGGTTCTATTTAAAAATCAGCAGTGATGTCCATGCCCCCCTATATAAAACAAACTGCCGGCCACATACATTGATCTCACCCACCCACGAACTCTCTCAGTCTCATTTCTCATGTTTCACTCTCACTTCTCAAGACATCCACTCTCTCTCTACGTGATTTGGTCATGGCTCCTGTATTTTTCAATGGTATTGATATGTTGTCTTCTCCAATATTGTATCTATATTCATTTTATCTATATTTATATTCATGTTTCTTTGCATTCTACATTTATATATATTCTTATTCCTTGCATTCGATCTATATTTAATTATGTTGCCACATTTTACTTGGAAGATTTTTTTTGTGCATATATTTTTTGTTCATATTTTTTTTTGCATTTTATCGATCAGGTGGTATGAACAACGGACCTCCCCCACCACAAGAACCAGGTTTCCACCCTGGCGATGAGCCATTCGCTCCTAATGTGGCCATTCCACGGTTCCCTGTTCCAGCTATTGTATGAAATATTTTCCAACATCTTTTGTTTTTTGATGCTAATAAATAAGTGTTATTAGTTTAATATCATTGTTGCATGCATATATGTCGCAGACTATATCCCCAATAGATTGACTGCGAATAGCACTTAGCTGGTTCTTTATCTCGGACATCGTCGAGAACACGATATCTAATGCAAGTGGTCAGCTATGGACGTGTGAACTCAGTTTTTTCATCCATGTGAGGGGTTCAAATCATCGGAACCATATCCACGGGACAGGAATACAGAGCCCGAACGTGATAAGCGCCCAATTAAGTGCCGTGCACATCTATTTAGAGGCACTTCGACGTATTTGTTATGATGTGCCTGATTTCTTGCACTTCAAGGCACTTGTTTTGAATGCTGGTGATATCCTCGTCCCGCAAGCAGGCGAATGGTTTGTAAGCTACAACCATATGGATGTGGTAAAATGGTCATTTATACCTGAGTCGTGGCTATTTGTTGTTTATTATTGTAATAACATTCTCTATTTTTTTCTCCGCATGCAGATTGCGCTACAGGACCTTACCTATGCTGCATGTGGCTTGTGGGCCGTTCTAGACCAAACTACGGAGCAACTCGGGTATGATTGGGACTTCTGCAATGGAAACCTCGGCTAGCTCACTATAGAAGGACGCCAGTACTGCATAAGGATTACTAACAGGGGCAGTGGTCGTTCAGTAGGTTACATCTATGGCCGATCATTCTTTCGGTATTGTGAGGCACGAGAGAGTGCACTCATACGGGCATTGGACTTCATTGATACAAGCGGATATATAATCCGTGACATCAATTACCATATATGGCTACAGAGGTATGTTAGTGTGCGTGGCCCGATCGATCCCGACAGTGATTTCGATAGTAATTAATGTTTATTTAGCTAGGTTTTCAAGGTCATAGTTTAATTGGGTTCTAATTTTAATATGTACGGCTTTGTGTGTTTAATTATTGTCATGCATGTAATTCGTGTAACATTTGTTGGGCAATTAGAAATATACATTCCGGTGTTGTATTGGTCTCAAAATTATTCTCAGGCTTGCACATGCCATGTGTGAAGGAAACATCAAGTTTGGGATTTTCCGGAGATGGTTTGCTACTTTCTGAGGTTTAATTGAATTTCTGTGCGACAAGACTGTTTAATTATAGGTTGAACTGAGTCTACCTACGAAAAAAATCTGGAATGGTGCCAAACTTTTACACAGGCTCTAATGTGCCCTAGGGATAAGAATTTTGTGGAGGTGGATGAAAAAATCTATTGGGTCCAAGATGAAATTCATCCTCTTTTGTCTCATTTGGCACAGAGAAAAATATAATAAATAAAAAAATGACCAGAAAAACCTAAGATCCTGTGTGGGGTCTTAATTTGGGTGTACATGCTTGCCAAAAAAATTTCAAGCCATTTCAACATAGGCAGAGTATACATGTTTCACAGAGATACATGTGCCTTTTCATCGAACCATGACTATACACATAGGTTATCAAGGTTTCTGTGGTTATAGGTATTCCGGTGTCGTATTGGTCTCAAACTTTTTCTTAGGATTGCACGTGCCATGTGTGAACGAAACATCAAGTTTAGGATTTTCCGGAGATGGTTTGCTACTTTCGAAGGTTTAATTGAATTTCTGTGCGATGAGACAGTTTAATTATAGGTTGAACTGAGTCTACCCACGAAAAGATCCGAAGTGGTGCCAAACTTTTACACAGGCTCTAATGTGCCCTAGGGATAAGAATTTTGTGGAGGTCGAATATCTCAGCATAAGTAACTTATTTTTTTATTAATTATATTTTTCTATGTGCTGAATGAGATAAAAGAGGGTCTTAATCATTGAGCCAGTAGGAGGTATTCGAAAAGTCTGGAAAAGATAAGTTACTTATGCTGTAACCGATACACGGCAATCACTGCCGGTTTAAAGAATGGCCCGACAGTGATGTACCCCCATCACTATCGGTTTCTACTTACAACCGGCAGTGATATACCCCCATCACTATCGGTTTCTAACTAGAACCGGCAGTGATGAGGTCTGGTATAAAAGCCCGCCATGGGTTGAAAAATTTCAACCCCACACTCCTCTTCTTCGACGCCGACGTTCGTGCACCGTCCCAAGCAGGAGCACCCGTCCACCGCCCCCCCGCATCGCCGTTCCTAGCCCCGCGCTCCTCTTCTTCGACGCTGATGCCTGTGCACCGCCCCATGCCGGAGCAACCGTCCACCACCCCCACGCCACCGTTCCCAGCCCCGCGCTCCTCTTCTTCGTCGCCGATGCCTGTGCACCGCCCCACGCCGGAGCACTCCCCACGCTGTCCACTGCCAGACACCGGAGCACCGCTGAGGCCTTCAGGAGCGCGCGCGGACAACTGCTTTCCCATCCCCACGGTGAGTGTGTGGCTCACTGCCCGCTAAGTGTTCGATGAAATGCCCCACGGTTGTTGTCTTCCCAATAGCAGCCGATTCCTATTCGATTGAGTTACATGCTGTTACTCCTTGGTTTAGCTATAGGTAGAGTGTCAATTGATGGATTCTTGTCAAATGTGTACATGTATAATCGCTATAGGTAGAGTGTCAATTGATTTTGATGGAATGTATAGCATGCTTAAAAAAGGCATCTATAGATGTTTGTTCCAGAAAAAAAGTTAAAAATAACTTTTAAAATTGGCTCAGCAGCAGGAGCAAGTATGATTACTAAACCACATTGATCTCCGAATAATAGACAGTCCAATTATTGAGGTTTTTTTTTTATCATGTCAAGGATAAAGAACATTAAATAGATTTAGTTTGGCCATATAACTTGAATAATAACTCTTGTTCAGTGAGTTACCATTACCACTTGCCACATGCCTAATTTACTTAAATGTATAGGCAACCATGGTATGGTATGTAGTGCATGTTGGTCACATGCCTGGGATTTATCGAACCTGGGAAGATTGCTATGCTCAAGTCAATCGCTACCCTAGTAATTTGCACAAAAAATACAACACAGAAGCTGAAGCTTTGAGGGCCTACTATAGTCATCCGGCCTACCTTGCAAACCATGGGTAACCGGCCTACTATGGTCCATGCTAGTCAATGAGAGGACATGTCTAGGCCTCTATGGATGTGGCGTGGAAGACCTAAAATAGAGATTGATTGCTCTTTTCGATGAATTCACGATGAAGAAGAAAACCCATATACTTCTAGCCTACAACTGCGAGTATGTGTTTTCAGCTTTTAATTTTATGCTTCTTTTTTCATTAAGATTATTCAATAATTAGGATTCTGTGATTGCAGCAACTATTTCATCTTCATTTGTGTTAATCTTGCTAAAAATCTGCTCGAGGTGTGGGACTCGAAGAAAAAACCATTTCATCATCTCGATGAATTGGTGGCAGTGCTGAATTAGTAAGCGATCCTAATAACTATTATTTTCTAATCACACATACCGCTTTCTAATGTTTCTCCTTTTAATGTTGCTCAGTGTCCGAAGAAGACATATCGGTGGGACGCCGGTCCCATTCAAGGTTGTCGAAATGGAGGGGAAGTACCTATCACAGCCGGCGGGAAACAATGAATGCGGGTTTTATGTAATGTGGGCAATGCTTCGCTACATCAGCGGGAAATCGGAAGAAGCCAATAAGTTGGTATGTATAATCCCTATTTCATTTATGTCTGTTAATAATTCAACAAAATAATTTACTGTTCCTCTTTGGATATCATCTTTTTTGAATGAAAGCGCAAGAAATATAAGCATGAAAGGTTGCTAGACATGGAGATCGTCGCACTAGAATCGGAGCTGGCAAAATTCATCTTTGTCGAGGTATTGGAAAAAGATGGAGTATTTTTCATTGCAGAATCCGTGAAGTACAAGGACCAGTATGGCCCAGAGCGGCTCGCCAGATTATTGTAAGAAGTCCGAGAAGCATGTGTGAAGTCCAAGAATATTTCTTTTTTATTTTGAGGGATCGAGATGTGGATAAGAACATTTGAATTGTAATCGTAACATTTATAATGTTTAATATTGATGGACCTGTCGTCTATGTAGCGTATATAAAGCGAAACCTGATTCCACGAAAAAATATAAATTAAAATAAATTATAAAACAATAAAATACGAACGGGCCATCACTGCCGGTTAGCAACAAACCGTCAGTGTTGTCGTAATCATCACTGCCGGTTAGAAGCAAACCGACAGTGTTGTCTTGCTCAACACTGCCGGCTTGAACCATGAATCGACACAGATAGTTACAAAAACACTGCCGGTTTGATCCATGAACCGACATTGATATTTACTACAACACTGCCGCTTTGATCCATGAACCGATAGTGTAGGCTTGCTCAACACTGCTAGCTTGAGCCAAGAACCGACACTCTTAAAGCAACCGTCACTGTCGGTTGGCACTACAAACCGACAGTGTTGTTCAACTCCCCATCACTACCGGTATGCCACTGTTGGTTCAAAATCTGGTAGTGAAGTGGGTTTTTGAACCGACAGTGATGTCTAGATCTAGGGTAGTGTATGGAAAGAACATATATAGGGTTTGTGAAGTCCATGCTAGCCATTGGAAAAAGTCTACAGACACAGACACCACCATATGATTCGTCGGGTGTCGCGGGTTCGTCACCGTGGCAAGCATCATTGTTTGACAGATGTCAGAAGTGTAGGTCTCCGGTGGACTCAAGAACACGAGAGAAGACACAATGATGTATCCTAGTTCAGGCTATCGAGGCCCTATGTCCAGCATGAGTAGTTCTTCATATTCAAGAGCACCCAAATCAGGGGGTTACAATGAAGGAGAAAAAGATTTGGTAGGGGATCGCTTGGTGCTATCCTATGGCTCGTCGGTGATGAGGTTTCTTCCCCAGTGAGTAAGGGAATCTCTCATCTCTCTTGCTGTGTTGCCAGGGGAGGAACAATCTATTGTTTCCTCTTGGTTGCTCGGTGTTCGACTAAACTCAGATCGCTCAGCCCCCCTCCTACGGGTGCCGACCTTCCCCTTATATCCTGAGGAAGGTGGGTACAAGGCGGTTTGGGGGCTATGGTCTATGATCTTCGTGCACCGAAGTCTAGGAGGGTGCAACTGCGGCGTGGATGGACCTTGGTGTTGTTGTGGAGTCAAGGGAGCCACGGGTGCTACCTGACATCGTTGGGGCCCTAACGCTTGACTGCCAGGGGCTATGTACTGTGGCTCAACCTCCATCGAGTGAACCTTCTCGAGGCTTCCTTCATGGTGAAGGTGCTCTGGCTCAGGGGTTGATGAGTAGTCCTAGGACCCCAGCACCCCTAGAGGCGGTGAGGTGGTTTGTCCTGTTGTGTCATGCCATCTGTGTGACCTTATCGAGGGAGTGGTCGATAGTGCCACTTGCCCGTTGATCAGGCTGGTGCCATGGAGCCCCCAAGCCTGCTAGGGCGCTGGATGCTCGGTGGGTTGGCTGACGCTTGGGACGTCGATCGCTAGCCCAAGCGCTAGCTCAGGCTGGGATTGAGCTAGGGTAAGCCTCGGGTTGCTGTCGGTCAAGAGCCTAGGGCCTTGGCGAGCTTCCTGAGCCCTAAGTAGAGGCCATGGGCGTGCTTGGGCTTTGCCTAACTCATACCAAAGGGTACGTGCACATGCAAGCATACCCGATGGGTATAGCTCATGAGCGATCCTGGAGGGATCGTTCAGGGGGTCTACCGATCGGGAGTCTCTCTCCCGGGGACTTAACATATCCCTATGTTTGACTTTTGTCAGGAGCCCCTGAGCCCTTCGTGGCCATTCGGGTCAAGTCCATGATGGCGACAAGGGGCTGAGCACGATCTTCTGTGACTGGGCCGATTGTTGTGGCGGTAGCCTCTACTAAAGATGGTCTGATGCTCTTCTTGGGGCACTCGAGCTCTTGGTTGGGGTACTTGGCTTCGGGGCTGAGTGTCGGTAGATCAGAGTGCTATGTCAGGGGAGTTTGAGCGAGGGCCTTGTGATCCCGTCAGGGGGTGCTGGCTCAGAGCTTGCATGGCGTGCCCTGCTTACCTCGTCCTACCATGGGTTGAGCAATTGGGGGTGTCTAGGCCTAGGCCCCATGTCGATCGATTGCTCAGCATCCCATGCCCTTCGGATGGTCTAGTAGCAGGCCTCCTTTGCTCGGGCCACACACAATGACAGTTGGGCGTGCTTGGGCACCGAGCTTGTGAAAGGTCCTTGTGTGGTTTTGGTAATTGAGTGACAACCTAGGTGGACTAATTATGTTTATGTGAGATACATAGGTGATTAGTCCATAGGTACATGTGTGTGAGCAACATATACCATGAAGGTGAAAATGGCTTGGAGATGTTGCAATGCTCACACAATGGATGATGAAGGAGCTCATTGCAAATGAGACATGACATTGAGTCATGTGATCAAGGTGGAGAAGATCAAGACATGACTTGGCTTGATGGACCGTTTGCAAGCGTGAAGGGCAAGTTGGAGTCTTTGGAGCGAAGGACCACATGGCGGTGAAGTTTGAGCAAGACTTGGCACCGATATTTGGTTGTACCTCAACTTAATATATGGGAGTGTCTCCAATGATGATGATGATGATGAGCCCAAGAAGGAGGCACATGAGTGTGTCGAGCATGACCACAATTTGGTGATTGTGGAAGATTGCTCCACCTCATGGTCAAGTGATGATGATGATCTTTCTACCGCAAGATCACTTGACAAGATTGATGATGATGCCTCAAGTGATGCACATAATGATACTACTTCATGCACACTTGATGGTGATGATGATGGCTCATGCTTTCATGATGATTGTAATGCCACTACAAGCCCATCACCACATTGCTTTATGTCACAAGGTGACTCTAAGGTATCAAATGATAGTGTGGTTGATCATGTTGATTCATATGATGAGCTTGTGAGTAGACTTGCTAGCATGACCATGTCTTTAGAAAATGAGAAAGCTAAAACCGAGAAATTGAAAAATGAAAACTCTTTTCTAAAGAACACATGTGAACAACAAAAGCATCTACTTTATGTTACTACTTGTTCACATGAGGAGCTAAAATTGGCTCATGAGGAACTTAGTGTTGCTCATGATAACTTGGTACAAGACCACACTTTTCTCACTATGGAGATTTCTAATGGAAAAACTAAAACTAGTGAGAGCTCATCACATGGGTCAATTGATCAATCACATATTGTTGCTAACCCCTGTGATGTAGGCAAGAAGCATGTATCCACCTCTTGTGATGATTTATTAGAAATGCCATGTTCTTCACAAATAGATGCTTGTCCTACTTCTATGTCTTGTGAGACTAACCTTTTGAAGGAGAACAATGAGCTCAAAAATAAAGTAAAGAAATTGAGTAACAAGTTAGAGAGGTGCTACAACTCAAAAGTCACCTTTGAGCACATGTTGAAGACTCAAAGAAACTATGGTGACAAGTGTGGCCTTGGCTTCAAGAAGAAGATGACAAAGGATGAAATAAAGAGAGAAAGAAAGATAAAGAAGCTACAACAAAGAAAGCTCTCTCATACCATGTGCTACCGGTGCCATGAAGCAGGACACCTTGCAAATGGTTGCCCTAACATTGAGAAGCTCAAGAAGATAAAAGAAGAAGAGAGGCTCAAGCATGTGAAGTGCTTCAAGTGCCGCACTTAGGGTCACCTTACCTCAATGTGCCCAACCAAGCAATTGGTGAAGCAACTAGAAGGTCCTCAACCAAAGCCACAAGTTGAGCAAGAGAAGACACCCCAAGAGCAAATCAAGATCAACCATGAAGATGGTGGTGATTCGATGATAAAGAAGAAGAAAACAAGAAGGGGTGGAAAGGCTAGGCATTCAATGCAAACTCAAGATGCCAAGATGATGAGCAAAAATGAAGATGAGAAGAAAAATTATGCTCACATCAAGTGCTTCAAGTGTGGAAATACGGGACACTTTGCTTCTAAGTGTCCTACCAAGCTTGAGAAGAAGGCTCAAGCAAACAAGGAGAAGCAAGGCAATGAGAAGCACAACATGAGCAAGGAAGAAAAGGCTCAAGTAAAGAGATAGTGCTACTTATGGTGGGAAAGGGGACACATGGCACATTCATGTCCCCTAGGTTACACTCCTAAGCCTATTTCAATTGATGATGATTCTATGCTTAGGAAGGATGGTAATGGTACCTCTATGGTTGCTATTGCAAAACATCCCGCTACTCATACTAAGGCATTGCCTAAGTATGTTGCTCCTAACTTGAGAGGACCCAAAATTGTTTGGGTACCATAAAAAAGTGGGTGATTGTTTATAGGTACCATCGGCCTTGGAGGATTGATTCAATTGATTTCATATTGATCATCATATGTTGAGTCAAGTAATGAAGCCTAGTGCATATGCAAACCCAATGCCATGATAATTGAGTGAAGTCCAAAATATGCTACATTATACATGTGCTATAATTCAAGTTGTTAGTGATTCATTGAATATATTTGATGGCTTACAAATAATTGAGTTGAAGCTTGCTAGTTGGATGATCATGAGTTAACCAAGGTATATCTCTTGTTGATCATTTCATTTGGGTGCATATGAGTTGATTGAATTGGATAAATATGCAATGTTGCTTGCTATAAGATGATTGAATGGATGAATTGATTAGTAGTCAAGTTTGGATTGATTTGTGTTGGATAAATTCATAAGATGACATTTAGTAAGTGGATTGAATGGATTTATATCTTGTGAAAGTATTCAAACAAGTTGGTTTCAAGTTAGAGTCATATTTGATGAAGTTTAGCTCAAGTAATTGAAATCTATCCTATATTGAAAAATTGAGCTAGCTATGATCATAGCCATGTTTCAGTGATGAAACTTATTGGATTGGCATAAAAATTAGTGTACATGCTCTAGACTTATGGTATAAGATGCTGTACAAATTTCATAAAAGATGGATAAGAGATGCTTCGGTTTCGGAGTGAATCTTGTCAGCTATAGTGCAGCAGTTTTCAGCATGTAGCAGTGATGGAAGAATTGAAATCTGGTAGCAATCTAGAAGTCAAATGAAGCTCAAATTTTTACAACTGCTAGATAACTTAGTTAAGCACATCTCCACTAAATTTTGTGGCATTTGGAATTGTACTTTGGGACATATGCATTTTTCTTTGAAGAGTACAGAATCTGTCAGAAAAGTGATAAATGTTGGATTGATCTAGAGTCTCTTTGATTGAAAGGTCCTCAAATTTAAAACATGTTCATAAGTAATTGAGGCATCTAAGTTTGGTTTTGATATGATCTAGAAGCATGACAAGCAAAGAGTACAATACCATTTGATTGTGGAGTGTACTTTGCACACATTCAGTACTCAAATTGGAAGATCAAGATCAAACTTAAGATGAAGATGAAGTTTAAGTTCAAGTGATGATTGGAGATCATTTGGTAGAAAAAAAAGAGCTTAAACAAGTAGAAAGAAGCGGACTTAAAGAAGGAATCAATGTTACTCATCAAGATTAAGTCCATCACTTGGATCAATCAATCAAGATATTTCAAGTGAGTGTCAAGAATGGTTCTTGGAGAGAGGTCACTTCTCCCTAGTGTAGGGGCTTGCCGCCTATGTGTAGGTAAACCAAATGTGGTACTTAGAAGACTAACATGGAAGTGGTGATCCGAGGAATATTTAAGATGCTTAGTTGAAGAAATCAAAAGGGTTGATCAAGAAAAGTAAGCAACACCCAAAAGAGAGCTAGTCATGATATTTCAAGTGATACTCCAAATAATTCTCTCATGCAAGCATTGTTCAAAAGATAAAGCAAGCTAACCACAGCAAGAAAGCACACTTGATCATAAGTGGTATTCATTTCATATGGGTGAAGAATGGAATTCAAAATGGTGTCTATTGGTCTTCACCAAACTTATAATTGGACTTCACATTGCTATTGGAGTAATGAATTGGAATCTATGTGACTATCCTCTACTCCAACATAGGAAAGGTATCGTTGTAATATGCATAATCATTTCATCCCTTACTAGTATGCTATTAGTGCATATAGTACATGCTTCATAGGATCATGCATAACAAATGAAATATTTAAATTCATAGCCTACCACTATTGCTTGGATGATTAGTTGATCTAGTGGTTAGTATATGAATTTGTTCATGAGCTAGTGAACCCAGAACGGTGAGCACCGCGTGCTGATGGATGTATATTATATCCCGTAGCTACGTTCAAGCATCATCAGCATTGGCCAGCTGGATGAGCGCGATAGCGAGGTACTGATCAAGGATGACGTCCTCAGGATCAAGGACCGGGAGCAGCGGCTTCTTGCCAAGGTGAAGAGGTCCCGAAACTGGCTGTACCAACTCGAGTTGAAGGTGGAGCAGCCCATCTGCTTGGCTGCACGGCACACGGAGGAGCCGTGGCTGTGGCATGCCCGGTATAGCCATCTTAGGTTCGATGCTCTTGGTTGGCTAGAGAAGATGGTGTCTAGGCTGTCTCATATCGAGCACGCAGGTGAGTTGTGTGACAGCTACCGAGTTGGGAAGCAAAGAAGGCCGCCGTTCCTGAAGATGGCGAAGTACCATGCAGTAGAGGCCCTTGAGCTGGTCCATGGTGACCTCTGCGGGCCGATCATGATGGCGACACACGGCGGGCGTAAGTACTTCATCTTGCTGGTGGATGACTGCAGTCGGTTCATGTGGCTGCAGCTTTTGACCTATAAGACTGAGGTAGCGGAAGCGGTCAAGAAGTTCAAGGCGCACGCGGAGGCGAAGAGCGGCAAGAAGCTGCGCATGCTGCGGACTGATCGCGACGATGAATTTACTTCGGTGGAAACTCTGTGTACTGCGCGGATCAGGGTGTGGTGCGACACCACACCACATCGTGCCGTACTCGCCACAACAGAATGGCGTGGTGGAGCAGCGGAACCAGACGGTGATCGACGTGGCTCGATCCATGATGATGGCCAAAAGCATGCCGTCAAAGTTTTGGGGAGAGGCAGTGACCACGGTGGTGTTCATCCTCAACCGCGCGCCCACCAAAGCCCTGAAGGGCAAGACGCCTTTCGAGACTTGGCATGGACGCAAGTTGAATGTGTCCTTCCTTAGGACATTTGGCTGTGTCGGCCATGTGAAGAACACCAAGCCTCACTTCGGCAAGCTGAAAGACAGGAGCACGCCGATGGTGCTCCTGGGCTACGAGGAGGGCGACTCTATGATCCCAAGAGAGGTAAGGTGGTGATCTCTAGGGATGTGGTGTTCAATGAGATGGCGGCCTGGGACTAGGAGGGTCCGGGCATGGGGGAAGCTGGCAGCTTGAGCAGCACCTTCGTCGTCGAACACTTAGTCATCCATGGTGGTGGAGACGCTGGAGAAGAGGTGCCGACCACCCTAGGAGTGGTGCCGAGCGGTCCAGTAGCAACGTCGACCACTCCAGAGGGGTTGCCAAGCACTTCAGCAGCAGTGCCGAGCGCTCCAGCAGTGGAGCCGACCACTCTAGGAGTGGTGCCGACCGCTCCAGCAGTGGATCTGACTACTCTGGCAGTGGTGCCGAGCGGTCCAGCAGCGATGCCGATCACTTCGGCAGTGGTGCCGAGCGGTCCAGCAGCACTGCTGACCACTCCGGCAGAATAGGGAGGCCATGGACCACCGATCGAGTTCACCTCTCCACCCACCGACATCGACGAGTAGGTGGACGCTTTCGGCGGCGGCGAGGAGGTTTGATTTAGGCAGGTGGACAACATTGTCGGCAAAGGGGGAGCTCTTGGGTTGGCCAGTCATTTTTTCGACGACCCAGAGCTGCTCCTTGTTAGTGCAGAGGAGCCATTGACGTTTGTAGTGGCTGAACTTGACGACAATTGGCGTTGGGCGATGTTGGAAGAGATGAAGGCCATCGAGGACAATGGGACATGGGAGCTGATGGATCCACCAGTGGGCTGCAGGCCGATCGGGTTGAAGTGGGTCTACAAGGTGAAGTGGGACGAGCGCGACGCTATTGTCAAGTACAAGGCTTGACTCGTCGCACGCGGCTTCGTGTAGCGTGAGGGCATAGACTTTGAGGAAGGCTTTGCTCCGGTGGCGCGAATGGAGTCCGTTCGCTTGCTGTTGGCCATGGCAGCACCGAAGGATTGGTGCGTCCACCACCTCGACGTCAAGTCTGCGTTCCTCAACGACGAGCTCGCGGAGACGGTCTTCGTCAAGCAAGATCCGGGCTTCGCCGTTAAGGGCGCTGAGCAAAAGGTGCTCAAGCTGCGCAAGGCGCTCTACGGGCTGCGGCAGGCCCCTCGGGCGTGGAACGTCAAGCTCGACGCCACCTTGGGCGAGCTTGGGTTCACTCACTGCGCCATAGAGCAAGCGCTGTACACGTGGTGACGGGGGAAGAAGGAGCTTGTCGTCGGCGTGTATGTGGACGACTTGATCGTCACTGGAGCGCGGGCGGAGGACATCGACGGCTTCAAGCACGAGATGGCTGCTCGTTTGAAAATAAGCGATCTCGGCGCGCTCTCCTACTACCTCGGCATTGAGGTGAGGCAGGGGAAGAAGCACATCTCCCTGAGCCAGTGCGCCTATGCGGAGAAGCTGCTGGAGCGCAGAGGCATGGCGGAGTGTAAGCCGTGTGCAACTCCAATGGAGGAGCGGCTGAAGCTGTCCAAGCATAGCATGGCGGTGAAGGTGGACGCGACGCGCTACCGGAGCATTGTCGGTGGGTTCCACTACCTCACGCATACTCGGCCAGACATCATGTCCGCGGTCGGGTATGTCAGTCGTTTCATGGAGGACCCAGAGAGGATCACTGGACGACGGTGAAGAGGCTGCTGCGCTATGTCAAGGGGACGCTCGATCAAACGATCATCTTCCCCAAGAGTGGCGGCAAGGGTGGGCTGCGGCCCACGGTCTTCAGTGAGGCACCCCCAATGCAAAGGAAGGTGAGCTGAAGCTCACTGTTTTCAGCGACGCAGACATGGCGGGCGACATCGACGGGCGACGGAGCACCTCTGGCGTGCTCGTCTTCCTAGGAGCGGCCCCATTGCTTGGTAGTCGTTGAAGCAAAAGATCGTGGCGCTTTCGATGTGCGAGGCAGAGCACGTCGCAGCAGACACGGCGGCGTGCCAGGCTGTCTGGCTGTGCTAGCTGCTGGGCGAGTTGAGCGGCAAGGAAGCTCACCCGCCAGCTCTAATGGTGGACAACCAGCCCGCCCTCACACTCGCCAAGAACCCTGTCCTCCACGACCGGAGCAAGCACATTGACATCAAGTTCCACTTCCTCCGGGACTGCATCGATGGAGGACAGATCGTCATCGAGTTCGTCGAGACCGGCAGACAGCTCGCTGACATCCTCACCGAGTCACTCGGGCGCCTGCGGTTCTTGGAGCTGAGGAAGATGATTGGCATGGATGAGGTGGAAGGCATCGGGTTAGCAGCAGGATTAGGGGAAGAATTGTAAGACATAATCTGCTGCTGATCTCTCTCTTGCGGCAGTAGAGTTGTCATTTGGTCAGCTCAGCTGTCCAGTCTCTACTGCTGTAGCAGTATGGCAATAGGGCACCTCTAGTACATTAGTTGGTAGCTATTACATCAGTCATGTCTGGGTAGTGGGCTGATCTAAGCTTTGTACTGCGAGTACTAGGAGTAGTTGGTGTACATTAAAAGTAGGTAGTTGGTGTACTCATCAACAACTATGTACCTGGTAGAGGTACTAGCTCTTGTATATATATCACACCTAAGGCAATGCAAAAGAGCAGTTTAGTTTGCCACATCCAGAAGCAGAGCTTTCGGCCAGCGCTAGGCTTGTGCTGTGTGTGTGAGTTGTTCTCAATATCTTCTTCTACCTTTAGCCATAGTAACTGAGTGTGTTGGTAAGCTTACTGCTTACCTGTGCAGGGCAGCGGAGGGACCAACGTAGGAAAGGATAGATTTTTTGACTAATGAACCTCAGTACAAAACTATTCCTGTTAATGATTTCCCTTGCTGTGAGCAGCGATCCGCAGCAACGGCCGTCTTTCCAAGAGCTTCTGGAGAGGCTCCGAGAGCTGCAGAGACATTACGCCATCCAGCAGCGGAACGCAAAGAACAGCATCGAGGAGTGAAGAATGCAATGCAACTCCCAGAGCACGGTGGGCTTGCTTTGAAGCATTTTGCGAGCGTGCGAGCAAGCGAGCGGTGTGCCAGATGCCGAGAAGGGCCTGAACCTCCTGTACTGTGTGGTTTTGCTTCGCCGGAACAGCTAAAGGCTGGAAGAAGTTTGTTGCACAGACAAGGTACCTTTTTTTTTTTTCTTTTTTCTTTTAATAGTTCCTTTCCTCCCCAGGGCAATTGTGACTGTAATTTCTGGGTGCTGGCAGCAAAGGGCAGGGTAGTGAGAGTGGAGTAATGACTGAGCTCCGGATTGCTGGCGCCTTTTGGTTCTGATTCGTGGCAATGCAAATGCATGGTTAACAATAACATCCAATCCGGGCTTGAGTTTTCTTCTGGCAAGGGCATGATGATGTGTACTGTTAGATTGTTTGTTCTAACAACAGTGGGTGTATACAATGTGATCGATTGTGATCATGCGTGAGTTTAGTCGATGTACTAGTAAAATCGGCTCTCTTTTTTTTGCTTCATTCACAGAATCGGTCGTCAACTTGCCGTCAGGATTTTTTAACTAACTCTGTCGGACACAAAACGAAACATTGGAATTGGTTCTTGGCTTGTTGCCTTTCTTTGCTGAGCGCCTGAGCTATGTCCTATTCTGCAGCACTACTTTTTGCAAGGTTTGTAACTTTTGTATTATCGAAAAGAAGAAAAGTAAGCGTGAGGCCGAGAGCAAAGCACCGGCCATGGCTTCTGGCTTCCCTAGCAAAGTGGTCGAAAAGTATGCTGACGCTGGAACACATTAGACCGCGAGGATGCAGCATGCTAATGTGTTGATTGTTCCGTTACAAAACCAAGTTTTACTTGCCAAAACTGGACACTGCGGATTAAAATGTGGTATTGCATATATTAGAATAATCTAGCAAGGCAAAAAAATACAAAAAAAAAAGTAAAACTGTGAAAATGTTGTATTGCATATATTAGAATAATCTGGCAAGACCAAAAAAACCATGAAAATGTGGTATTGCATATATTAAAATAATCTTGCATATATTATATGTAATAATGTTAAAATATGTTTGCTGCTAGATTTGCCAGTTTACTTCTCTAATTATATGTACCGACAGAGAAATTAATTCTCTAATTTTTCTGTTGGTATTTGCTATTTACCTGGCGGTTTTCTACTTTCGAGCCTCCGGTAGTGTACGGTTCAGAATATTGACATTATGAGTGGAATCAAGTAACTCAGTTGGCAAGTCCTAATTTCTAGATGTGTAAACTTACTCTCTTTCTCTTTCGATTTATAGTTCCAGTGGCTATCCAGTGATATGTCTTTGAAGGACATGTACTTGGATAACATTTATTTTCTGCCTTTTAAATATGCCAATGGCTATTGCCTTCTCTTCAGGCTTCTTAGAGTCGAGGGTGATGCTCCATATTAGTTTTTGTTCAGTTGGGTTACATAATAATCACCAAATGGCATATATATAAAAAAACCATATAAAATAGAAATTTAGTTGGTATAAACTGTGGCTGCTAACAAATACGCAAGCCAAGGATGGTGGGCCATACAATTTATTTGATTTATTTAAGGTTGGATTAAGCCTATCAATAAATTCAATAAAAAATAGATAGTTTATTACTATTGGCATGAGAATCATACACTAAACCATGTGTTCCGTTACACCGCACAGACATTTTTGATAGTGAATTCTAATGTCCTATAATAGTTCGCTCTGGTATAGCAAATGTCGAACATCATGGCTGAGATCACCGCTCCATCGTGCCAAACATTTTCTCCTTTTGTAGCTATGTACCTGTTTGATAGCAAAATAGCAAATGTCGAACATCATGGCTGAGATCACCGCTCCACCGTGCCAAACATTTTCTCCTTTTATAGCTATAATATGTACCTGTTGATAGCAAAATATGATCAGTCGAGACACGCACGGACTATATAGTCGACATGACGTCGAAGCTCAGGGCGATCGAACCAATGTGAAATCCATTTACTACCGTCTCGTCTGCCATATTTACCTGGGGGGATCTAGCAAGGAAAGTTTTTATCTGCCGCCATCGGGATTTATTTGGCCCATCAGTAACGACGTCTGGCTGGCATCGGTTCAGTCGTGGAAACAAGCTGATGAGGAAAAATATATATGCCCGTTTTGACCTGTAGTTTCACCGCACGTACGAAACTGATGATGCTCGGCTGCGTCCTGCCTGCCTATAAAAACATGTAAATGCAAGCGAGAGTGATACCAGGGAATCCCAGCAGCAAAGCAAGCACACACACGGTCTCTCGTAGCTCGATCGACCTCCGACATGGCTGGCAGTGCCAGCAAGACGAGGAGGGCGATCCTTGTGCTCTTCATCTGGGCCGTGGCCATGCTCTTCTTCATGGCCGCCCTCCACCCCAACGGTAATTCATTGATCTTTTATAGCATGCATATATACGAAAGAATTTACTACATTGGAAAACAGTAAGTAGTCGGGTGTTTTTCACCATGCATTTTCTTTTGTTTTCGACGCTAGCTGATTTTGTTTGTTTATTTACGACAGTACTCACCGCGGCCGACCAGGTCTACTGCATGTGCTGCGCTGACAGAAGAGAGTGTGAACAAGACCCGACCTGCTGCACAGACGGTTGCTGCCGCATGAGACCTTGATGCATCACACACCAAACTTGTTATCCCCTATATATACGCCCGGGGGGCCATGCATGCTGCTGCCGTCGTCGTCGTTTGGCTGCTGCTTGGCAGCTGTTGCGTGTTACAGCACGACGTACGTACGTGTTCAACTTAGGAATGGATATGGATACGGATACGGATACATGAATGAATGAATAAAAGCCAGCAGCGGCCCTGAATGTATCAGGGTTTATGTTTGTCATTTCTGCTTTCATTTATTCAAAATCAAACCTTTTACCTTCAACTAGTTTCTTTTTTATAGAAATTATTAACAACCGTGAGTACCGACCGGGAGAGGGTTTGATTGGGATTGTTTAAGCAATTCCCGTAATCGTCGACCCCTTGCTAATTGATTCTAACTTGTTTTATCTAGAGCAGAGGCGAACTGTGCAAAGGCTTGTGATTCTACGAATTGAGCTAGTTCCAATTTTGATTTTCCAGCTACTTGGACCGTAAAAAATTAAACCACAATAATCTTAGTCTATACAAAAACTACTTCATCCACTTACACAGTGACACACAAGACTAAAAATACCACTCTAATAAGTCCTTACGACCATCATACTAAACATATCATCAACAAGATTCACACTAAGAGAAATGGTCCTTAGATACGGAAAGTAAACCTATCATTAAGCACACTCTAGCATGCAATCCTAGTTGCCACACCATTGAACTAAGCTAAGCCAAGAAAGTAATGCAAGAAGTAAAGAGACAAACAGACAACCATATTTAATTTTCCCCTATGGCATCGAGTTGTTGCCATAGCTCTCCCAATTCATGTTGGAGCAGTGAAGAGAAACGAAGACTCGTTTTTGCTCTCTTGAATCATGAAGTCTCAAGTCTTCAGTGGTGAATTCTCATTTTCCACTCTGGAATGGCTGGCTTCAAATAGTGAACACCAATAGGAACCTCCCCCACAAGAAAATCTATAGAGAAGGTCATCTAGTCTTCCGCTGGGCTATCTAAGCTAGGTGCCAACAAACAGCAAGAGTAACAAGTCTTCACCCAACACCTAAATGAAAGCCAAGCCAAGAACACCAGATGCACTCAAGGTACGCTCTCACGAGAAGCAATATAGGCTTGGATGGCGCTCTCACATTTCACAAACCATCTCAATATATGCTGGATGTCTAGGGTGAAAGAGCAGCTCCAAATGAGCTACAGAAAGAACATATATAGGGTTTGTGAAGTCCATGATAGCCGTTGGAAAAAGCCTACAGACACAGACACCACCATATGATTCGTCGGGTGTCGCGGGTTCGTCACCGTGGCAAGCATCATTGTTTGACAGATGTCAGAAGTGTGGGTCTCCGGTGGACTCAAGAACACGAGAGAAGACACAGCGATGTATCCTAGTTTGGGATATCGAGGCCCTATGTCCAGCATGAGTAGTTCTTCGTATTCAAGAGCACCCAAATCGGGGGGTTACAATGAAGGAGAAAGAGATTTGGTAGGGGATCGCTTGGTGCTATCCTATGGCTCGTCGGTGATGAGGTTTCTTCCCCCAGCGAGCAAGGGAATCTCTCCTCTCACTTGCTGTGTTGCCAGGGGAGGAACACTCTGTTGTTTCCTCTCGGTTGCTCGGTGTACGACTGAACTCGGATCGCTCAGCCCCCCTCCTACGGGTACCGACCTTCCCCTTATATCCTAAGGAAGGTGGGTACAAGGCGGTTTGGGGCTACGGTCTATGATCTTCGTGCACCAAAGTCTAGGAGGGTGCAACTGCGGCGTGGATGGACCTTGGTGTTGTTGTGGAGTTAGGGGAGCCACAAGCGCCACCTGACATCGTTGGGGCCCTGACGCTTGACTGCCAGGGGCTATGTACTGTTGTTCGACCTCCATCGAGTGAACCTTCTCGAGGCTTCCTTGGTGGTGAAGGCGCTCTGGCTCAGGGGTTGACGAGCGGTCCTGGGACCCCAGCACCCCTAGAGGCGGTGAGGTGGTTTGTCCTGTTGTGTCACGCCATCTGTGTGACCTTGTCGAGGGAGTGGTTGATAGCGCCTCACACCCGTTGATTAGGCCGGTGACGTGGAGCCCCCAAGCCTGCTAGGGCGCTGGATGCTCGGTGGTTGGCTGACGCTCGAGACGTCGATCGCTAGCCCAAGCGTTAGCTCGGGCTGGGATTGAGCTAGGGTAAGCCTCGGGTTGCCGTCGGTCGGGAGCCTAGGGCCTTGGCGAGCTTCCTGAGCCCTGAGCAGAGGCCATGGGCGTGCCCGGGCTCTACCGAACTCGTACCGAAGGGTATGTGCACGTGCAAGCATACCCGATGGGTATAGCCCGTGAGCGATCCTAGAGGGATCGGTCGGGGGATCTACTAGTCGGGAGTCTCTCTCCTAGGGACTTAACATATCCCTATGTTTGACTTTTGTTAGGAGCCCCTGAGCCCTTCGTGACCTTTTGGGTGAAGTCTGTGATGGCGACAAGGGGCTGAGCATGATCTTCTGTGACTGGGCCGATTATCGCGGCGGTAGCCTCTACTAAAGAGGGTCGGATGCTCTTCTTGGCGCACTCGAGCTCTTGGTTGGGGTGCTTGGCTTCGGGGTTGAGTGTCGATAGACCAGAGTGCTACATGAGGGGAGTTTGAGTGAGGGCCCTACGAGCCCGTCAGGGGGGCTGGCTCAGAGCTCGCGCGACGTGCCCTGCTTACCTCATCCTACCATGGGTCGAGCAATTGGGGGTGTCTGGGCCTAGGCCCCGTGTTGATCGATTGCTCGGCATCCCATGCCCTTCGGATGGCCTAGTAGTAGGCCTCCTTGGCTCGGGCCACACACAACGACGGTTGGGCGCGCTTGGGCACCGAGCTTGTGAAAGGTCCTTGTGTGGTTTTGGTAATTGAGTGACTACCTAGGTGGACTAATTGTGTTTATGTGAGATTCATAGGTGATTAGTCCACAGGTACATGTGTGTGAGCAACATATGCCATGAAGGTGAAAATGGCTTGGAGATGTTGCAATGCTCACACATGTGATGATGAAGGAGCTCATTGCAAATGAGACATGACATTGAGTCATGTGATCAAGGTGGAGAAGATCAAGACATGACTTGGCTTGATGGACTGTTTGCAAGCGTGAAGGGCAAGTTGGAGGCATTGGAGCGAAGGACCACGTGGCGGTGAAGTTTGAGCAAGACTTGGCACCGATTGATGAAAGCAACGATGAAAAGCAAGTGAAGTCAAGATCGATGAACCAATATGATCACACGATGATATGAAGTGGATCATATCATTGTTGATCGTGTTGGTGCATGTGTTGCATCGACATTGGAGGAGATGGAATGGAATGCGCAAGGCAAAGGTGTAACCTAGGGCATTTTATTTCACCGGTCATAGGTGTGTAGAGAAGTTGATGGCCGGGTTTAGGCTAGATGGCCGTACTATCAAGAGGGGTAAACTTGTTCGCATATCGGTCATCTAGTGCCACTCGAGTGATCTAACTTTGCATCGTCGCTAGGATTGAGTGGTGTGGCAAGTTGAGTGGCTAATTCTTTGGAAAATGATTGTGAAAATGCTAACACGCATACACATGGTGGTGTACACATGGTGGTGTTGGCACATTTACAAAGGAGATGGAGTTGGAGTTGATGTGGATCAACTCTGCGATGAAATGGAGGCGAGAAGGGTTCAAAACTTCACCGGCGGATTGTCTGCCCGTCGGTGCCACCGGCGCCCTGTACATAAAAGATAGGGTTTCACAGAGTGCACCAAACGCTGGTCACGTAGTGACTGGACGCTGGGGTCCTGCGTCTGGTTAGTAGCAGCAGAGAACGCGCAGGTGTCGATCTTTGACCGGACACTGGCGTTGAAAGTGACCGGACGCTGGCTAGGTGTGTCCGGTCGCACAGGTGTGGCAGCGCACAGAGGAGGCATTAAGTGATCGGACGCTGGGCGAGTCCAGTCGGTGGTGACTAGATGCGTCCGGTCACGAGTGGAACCTTACTAGAAGTGATCGGACGCTAGGGTCCTGCGTCCGGTCATACACTGTGCTACGTCCAGTCGCAACTTAACCATTGAGATTGGGCGCTCAGTATTTAAAGCGATGGATGATGTGGCAGCTATCCGTTGACCAGACGCTGGCAGGGTGCGTCCGATCGATACGACCGGAGCGTCCGGTCGTCCTGAGTTTTGCCCAGTGAAGGAGTAACAGCTAGTTTAGCCTGTGGGGCTATAAATAGAAGGTGGTCTCGGCCATGGCTGGGGTGGAGCACCTCGGGGGACTTTTGTGTCCATGCTTGAGAGTGCTTGGGAGCCCTCCATCTCACATATACTTGATAGTGATCATTCGATTGTGTGAGAGAGCGATTCTAGTGCGATTGCATCGTGAGATTGCATCGAGTGGCACTAGGTCATCGAGTTGCAAGCCGGTGGTGCTTATTACTCTTGGAGGTTGCCACCTCCTAGATGGCTTGGTGGTGGTCTCCGTCGAAGCCCGCAAGAAGCTTATGCGGTGCTTCAGAGAAGAGCTTTGTGAGGGGCATTGTGCTCGCCCTGCGGGAGCCACGAAGAGCAACTCTAGTAAAGTGTGTCATCGAGCCACCCTCACTTTTGGGGTAGGTTCTTACGTTGCCCGACGTTCGGGCTTGGCGGGTGATGCCAATTAGCCGCTGAACCACCAATTGAGCTGTCGATACAACGGGGACTAGCGTGTTGGCAAGCACATGAACCTCGGGAGAAAAATCACCATGTCAACTTTGTTCTTCCCGTTGGTTTGCATCCTCGTTTCACAAGCTTGTATTTACATTTCATATACGTTGTGCTTGTGTAGTTGCTCTTGTAATTAGTTAGCTTGTATGGCTTACTAGTTACCTTCTTGCTTATGTAGCATAGAAGTAGCTCCCTTGCGTGGTTAATTTGGTTTGTGTAACCTTGTTAGTAAGATTGCTTAGTTTGTGTTGCTAAGTAATTGCACTCTTTAATTTGACATTGGTTGCCTTGTTATTGAGCATTGCTAGTGAGCTTAGGTGGCTTTGTGCTTTTGCTTACTAGCATGTGTAGGAGCTCTCTCATTGCTTGAAGTACTAGTGGCATAGGTTTGTGTGACCTTGCTTTTAGAATTGGTAAGGTGAGCTCTAGTTAGCCCGGCACCTTAGTTGCTTAATTAGGATCTTTGCAAGGTGCTAGTGAATATAGATAGATGGGTGTAGTCTTGGCTAGACCGAATGTTCTAATTCCGCACTAGTTTCGGTTAGCCGACGCGATTAATTTTAGAAAGGACTATTCACCCCCCTTTAGTCCGCCGTCTCGACCTTACAAGTGGTATCGGAGCAAGGTCTCTCATTTGTGGTCTTCACCGACCCGAGAGGAAGGCGACTTATGGGCTAGATGTTGAGTGTCCATACACTTTTGATGGCATACACTTTGCACGGTGGAAAAATTGGATGACATGCAATTTTAAGTTTATTTCCCCCCAAATGTGGTGGATCGTAGATGTGGGCTTTTCTCATGCGTTGGATGAAAAGAATGCAACTAAAGCGCAAAAGAAATTCCTACATCTCGATTGCCAAGCTACTAACATTTTCTATCAATCTATGAAAGATAACATATTTGGGGAGATTATGTATATGAAGACCGCCCATGATATTTGGTTGTACCTCAACTTAATATATGGGAGTGTCTCCAATGATGATGATGATGATGATGAGCCCAAGAAGGAGGCACATGAGTGTGTCAAGCATGACCACAATTTGGTGATTGTGGAAGATTGCTCCACCTCATGGTCAAGTGATGATGATGATCTTTCTACCACAAGATCACATGACAAGATTGATGATGATGCCTCAAGTGATGCACATAATGATACTACTTCATGCACACTTGATGGTGATGATGATGGCTCATGCTTTCATGATGATTGTAATGCCACTACAAGCCCATCACCACATTGCTTTATGTCACAAGGTGACTCTAAGGTATCAAATGATAGTGTGGTTGATCATATTGATTCATATGATGAGCTTGTGAGGAGACTTGCTAGCATGACCATGTCTTTAGAAAATGAGAAAGCTAAAACCGAGAAGTTGAAAAATGAAACTCTTTTCTAAAGAACACATGTGAACAACAAAAGCATCTACTTTATGTTACTACTTGTTCACATGAGGAGCTAAAATTGGCTCATGAGGAACTTAGTGTTGCTCATGATAACTTGGTACAAGACCATGCTTTTCTCACTATGGAGATTTCTAATGGAAAAACTAAAACTAGCAAGAGCTCATCACATGGGTCAATTGATCAATCACATATTAATGCTAACCATTGTGATGTAGGCAAGAAGCATGTATCCACCTCTTGTGATGATTTATTAGAAATGCCATGTTCTTCACAAATAGATGCTTGTCCTACTTCTATGTCTTGTGAGACTAACCTTTTGAACGAGAACAATGAGCTCAAAAATAAAGTGAAGAAATTGAGTAACAAGTTAGAGAGGTGCTACAACTCAAAAGTCACCTTTGAGCACATGTTGAAGACTCAAAGAAACTATGGTGATAAGTGTGGCCTTGGCTTCAAGAAGAAGATGACAAATGATGAAATAAAGAGAGAAAGAAAGATGAAGAAGCTACAACAAAGAAAGCTCTCTCATACCATGTGCTACTGGTGCCATGAAGCAGGACACCTTGCAAATGATTGCCCTAACATTGAGAAGCTCAAGAAGATAAAAGAAGAAGAGAGGCTCAAGCATGTGAAGTGCTTCAAGTGCCGCACTTGGGGTCACCTTACCTCAATGTGCCCAACCAAGCAATTGGTGAAGCAACTAGAAGAGCCTCAACCAAAGCCACAAGTTGAGCAAGAGAAGACACCCCAAGAGCAAATCAAGATCAACCATGAAGATGGTGGTGATTTGATGATAAAGAAGAAGAAAACAAGAAGGGGTGGAAAGGCAAGGCATTCAATGCAAACTCAAGATGCCAAGATGATGAGAAAGAATAAAGATGAGAAGAAAAATTATGCTCACATCAAGTGCTTCTAGTGTGGAAATACGGGACACTTTGCTTCTAAGTGTCCTACCAAGCTTGAGAAGAAGGCTAAAGCAAACAAGGAGAAGCAAGGCAATAAGAAGCACAACATGAGCAAGGAAGAAAAAGGCTCAAGTAAAGAGAAAGTGCTACTTATGCCGGGAAAGGGAACACATGGCACATTCATGTCCCATAGGTTACACTCCTCAGCCTATTTCAATTGATGATGATTCTATGCTTAGGAAGGATGGTTATGGTACCTCTATGGTTGCTATTGCAAAACATCCCGCTACTCATACTAAGGCATTGCCTAAGTATGTTGCTCCTAATTTGAGAGGACCCAAAATTATTTGGGTTCCATAAAAAAGTGGATGATTGTTTGTAGGTACCATCAGCCTTGGAGGCTTGATTCAATTGATTTCATATTGATCATCATATGTTGAGTCAAGTTATGAAGCCTAGTGCATATCCAAACCCAATGCCATGATAATTGATTGAAGTCCAAAATATGCTACATTATACAAGTGCTATAATTCAAGTTGTTGGTGATTCATTGAATATATTTGATGGCTTGCAAATAATTGAGTTGAAGCTTGCTAGTTGGATGATCATGAGTTAAACAAGGTATATCTCTTGTTGATCATTCTATTTGGGTGCATATGAGTTGATTGAATTGGATAAATATGCAATGTTGCTTGCTATAAGATGATTGAATGGATGAATTGATTAGTAGTCAAGTTTGGATTGATTTGTGTTGGATAAATTCATAAGATGACATTTAGTAAGTGGATTGAATGGATTTATATCTTGTGAAAGTATTCAAACAAGTTGGTTTCAAGTTTGAGTCATATTTGATGAAGTTTAGCTCAAGTAATTGAAATCTATCCTATATTGAAAAATTGAGCTTGCTATGATCTTAGCCATGTTTCAGTGATCAAAACTTATTGGTTTGGCATAAAAATTAGTGTACATGCTCTAGACTTATGGTATAAGATGCTGTACAAATTTCATAAAAGATGGATAAGAGATGCTTCGGTTTCGGAGTGAATCTTGTCAGCCATAGTGCAGCAGTTTTTAGCATGTAGCAGTGATGGAAGAATTGAAATCTGGTAGCAATCTAGAAGTCAAATGAAGCTCAAATTTTTACAACTGCTAGATAACTTAGTTAAGCACATCTCCACTAAATTTTGTGGCATTTGGAATTGTACTTTGGGACATATGCATTTTTCTTTGAAGAGTACAGAATCTGTCAGAAAAGTGATAAATATTGGATTGATCTAGAGTCTCTTTGATTGAAAGGTCCTCAAATTTGAAACATGTTCATAAGTAATTGAGGCGTCTAAGTTTGGTTTTGAGATGATCTAGAAGCATGACAAGCAAAGAGTACAATACCATTTGATTGTGGAGTGTACTTTGCACACATTCAGTACTCAAATTGGAAGATCAAGATCAAACTTAAGATGAAGATGAAGTTTAAGTTCAAGTGATGATTGGAGATCATTTGGTAGAAAGAAAAGAACTTAAACAAGCAGAAAGAAGCAGACTTAAAGAAGGAATCAATGTTACTCATCAAGATTAAGTCCATCACTTAGATCAATCAATCAAGATATTTCAAGTGAGTGTCAAGAATGGTTCTTGGAGAGAGGTCACTTCTCCCTAGTGTAGGGGCTTGCTGCCTATGTGTAGGTAAACCAAATGTGGTACTTAGAAGGCTAACATGGAAGTGGTGATCCGAGGAATATTTAAGATGCTTAGTTGAAGAAATCAAAATGGTTGATCAAGAAAAGCAAGCAACACCCAAAAGAGAGCTAGTCATGATAATTCAAGTGATACTCCAAATAATTCTCTCATGCAAGCATTGTTCAAAAGATAAAGCAAGCTAACCACAACAAGAGAGTGCACTTGATCATAAGTGGTATTCATTTCATATGGGTGAAGAATAGAATTTAAAATGGTATCTATTGGTCTTCACCAAGCTTATAATTGGACTTCACATTGCTACTGGAGTAATGAATTGGAATCTATGTGACTATCCTCTACGCCAACATAGCAAAGGTATCATTGTAATGTGCATAATCATTTTATCCCTTACTAGTATGCGGTTAGTGCATATAGTACATGCTTCATAGGATCATGCATAACAAATGAAATGTTTAAATTCATAGCCTACCACTATTGCTTGAATGATTAGTTGATCTAGTGGTTAGTATATGAATTTATTCATGAGCTAGTGAACCCAAGTACTTGATTTAATTTGGATTGCTAACAAGTGAAATCACCCCTTATCTCAAGAGTTCGCTCTCTGGACTTGAGAACGAGGTAGGGTTGTAAATCCCTAAGCCTTAGCGGTATACCTCAACAACGTGGATATAGGAAAGCCTTGGTGGCGAGCTGAACCATGGGATAAATCCTTGTGTCATCTTATGTTTGTGTTGCTTCACTTGTGTTCTTGTTGTTATTGAGGTGATTTCAAGGATTGAGGCCGATCTACTTGTGTGTGGTGTTCCCACCACCTTCAGCTATTAATCTATGATCTACCACCCTACAGGAAGCTAAGAAATTTACCATATCTAAATTTCATTGGGTAGATTTTGAACTGTGAACTAATCTCTCCTGCAGGTGTGACAGTGCCGCGCTCACAGAGCAGCAGTGCCGTGGGTGAATTTAATTTCGGTTTAAGTTGAATTTTTTATAGGCCTATTCACCTTCCCCTCTAGGCATACCAGAGATCCTACACACCATCATCTTTAGGTGCCAGAATGGTGAGCATCGCATGCTGACGGATGTATATTACGTCCCGCACCTGTGTTCAAGCATCATCAGCATTGGCTAGCTAGATGAGCGCGACATCAAGGTACTGATCAAGGACAGCATCCTTAGGATCAGGGACCGGGAGCAGTGGCTTCTTGCCAAGGTGAAGAGGTCCCAGAACTGGCTGTACCTGCTCGAGTTGAAGGTGGAGCAGCCCATCTGCTTGGCTACATGGCACATGGAGGAGCCGTGGCTGTGGCATGCTCGGTATGGCCATGTCAGGGTCGACGCTCTTGGTCGGCTAGAGAAGATGGTGACTGGGCTGTCTCATATCGAGCATGTAGGCTAGCTGTGTGACAGCTGCTGAGTCGGGAAGCAAAGAAGGCTGCCATTCCCGAAGATGGCGAAGTACCACGCGGTAGAGGCCCTCGAGCTGGTCCATGGTGACCTCTGCGGGCTGATCACAATGGCGACGCACGGTGGGCGTCTTGCTGGTGGATGACTGCAGTCGGTTCATGTGGCTGTAGCTTCTAACCTGCAAGACCGAGGTAGCAGAAGCAGTCAAGAAGTTCAAGGCGCGCGCGGAGGTGGAGAGCGGCAAGAAGCTGCGCTTGCTGCGGACTAATCGCGATGACAATTTTACTTCGGTGGAAACGCTGCATACTGCGCGGATCAGGGTGTGGTGCGACACCACACCACATCGCGCCGTACTCGCCACAGCAGAATGGTGTGGTGGAGCGGTGGAACTAGACGGTGATCGGCATGGCTCGATCCATTATGAAGGCCAAAAGCATGCTGACAAAGTTTTGGGGAGAGGCGGTGACCACGGCGGTGTTCATCGTTAATCGCGCGCCCACCAAAGCCCTGAAGGGCAAGATGCCTTTCGAGGCCTGGCATGGACGCAAGTCGAATGTGTCCTTCCTCAGGACATTTGGCCGCGTCGGCCATGTGAAGAACACCAAGCCTCACTTCGGCAAGCTAAAAGACAGGAGCACGCCGATGGTGCTCCTAGGCTACGAGGAGGGCACGAAGGCGTATCGGCTCTATGATCCTAAGAGAGGTAAGGTGGTGATCTCTAGGGATGTGGTGTTCGATGAGATGGCAGCTTGGGAGTAGGAGGGTTCGGGCACAGGGGAAGCTGGCAGCTTGAGCAACACCTTCGTCGTCGAACACTTAGTCATCCACGGTGGTGGAGATGCTGGAGAAGAGGTGCCGACCACCCTATGAGTGGTGCCGAGCGGTCCAGCAGCAATGCCGACCACTCTAGAGGGGTTGTCGAGCACTTCAGCAGCAGTGCCGAGTGCTCCAGCAATGGAGCCGACCACTCCAGGAGTGGATCTGACCATTCTAGTAGTGGTGCCGAGTGGTCCAGCAGCGATGCCGACCACTCCGGCAGTGGTGCCGAGCGATCCAGCAGCACTGCTGACCACTCCGGTAGAATAGGGACGCCATGGAGCACCGATCGAGTTTAGCTCTCCACCCACCGACATCGACGAGTACGTGGACGCTTTCCACGGCGGCGAGGAGGTCCGATTCAGGCGAGTGGACAACAGCGTCGGCGAAGGGGGAGCTCCTGGGTTGGCCAGTCATTTTTTGATGACCCAGAGCTGCTCCTTGTTAGTGTAGAGGAGCCGTTGACATTTCTAGTGGCTGAACGTGACGACAATTAGCGTCGGGCGATGTTGGAAGAGATGAAGGCCATCGAGGATAATGGGACATGGGACCTGGTGGATCCACCTGTGGGCTGTAGGCCAATCGGGTTGAAGTGGGTCTACAAGGTGAAGCGGGACAAGCGCGGCGCCATTGTCAAGTACAAGGCTCGGCTCGTCGCCTGCGGCTTTGTGTAGCGTGAGGGCATCGACTTTGAGGAAGTCTTTGCTCCAGTGGCCACTACACCATTACACACATTTGCCTATAGTTATGTGTTGGCAAAAGGTGGGTTTCAACTACATATTATGTGTTGGAAAATGTGTAACTTTTTAACATCAAATTATGTGTCGGCAATAAGGTTATAGGACCACACGTTATCTGTCGGCGTTTTTCTGGTGGCTGAAAAACCGCCGGCAAAAATTTCTAGACTATTTAAGTGTTGGTGTTGCCTAAACGAAACCACGGTACCAGTGTCGGTGAAGGACTACCAGGGTGAATGTCGTTCCCGCACAGGCACAGACCGACACGGCCTATACACACAAAAAAAAGAGTCCCCACGCTCATTGCCCCCAATCGTCCGCCGCCCCCATGCCCGTCAACCCACGCCACTGCCAATGGCATGCCACCAACCCTAGCCGCCATGCCCCCTCCCCTTCCCTCCCCTTTCCCGCTGTGCCGCCAGCGGAGCAGGCCACCCAGGATGGCGGCGGTGGGACCCTCCTCTCGTCTGGTGGAGTGGCGGCACAGGATGACGCTGGCCAGCGGGCGTCGCCTCGCCCGAGCCACGTGGGGCTCGACGAGGCCGCCTGGCCATGACTGCGACGGCGCCAGCCAGAGGCCTGGGCAGACACAAGGTGGTGGTGACAGCGGCGGGCTTCTCTTCCACTTCTTTCCCTCTGTTGTCCCCTTTCCTCCTCGCATGGCGGCGTCGACGAGGCCGGCCTAGGCTGCTCCAGGGCCTGGGCTAGCGGATCCGGTGTTCTGGTGGTGCCGGCGGTGGCGAGGCAGTGGAGTGGAGAGGGGCCAGCGGTGGAGTGACTCGTCCACCCATGTCGCACCTTGAGGATGATGCAGTGGCTGTGTCAGTCTCACGCAGTAGGCAGCCATAGCGTGAAGGAATCTTTGTTGTTAGTCATGCTGATGGGAATTTGTACGTGTATGACAAAGTGAGCCCTTAATGCTCATGGAACTTTGTATGAAGTAATCAAACTTTGTTAAGTTTACTTTGCTAAGAAATTTCCTTTTTTACGTTCAGTCCAAGGATGGAAATACTAATTGGACATTTCCAACTGTGAAGGATCAAAGCCAGGTGCTGATTTCACATGCAAAGTAGAGTAAGGTATCTCAAGCCACATGATATCTCTTTTACTAAAAATTGCATTGAGATAGCTGTGTATGTTCCATAATTTACTTCAGGGTATTAGTAAAATATTTTTTCTGGAAATTTATTATGAAGACAAGTGCCTGGACTTCCTGCAACACTCTATTGTCCTTTCTTCGTAGCTGACATGTACCAAAATATCTATCATAAGTACCTGACGCAATTACAAGTGTGTGCTGGTGTTGGCTGCATTCTTGCCTCTTAGTAGTTGACATTAAAGCATAAACTTATGTATCCTTGGCCTGACCTTTCTATCAGTGGTCTTTACTTCTATGATATCAGTTAATACCAACTACCAAATAGTACTGAAACCATTCCAGCAGGTCATACTTGCTGTCATTATGACAAAATTTGCAAAATACCTATGAGAGTTAGGTTATGTTTGGTTGTCTTGCACAAACATGCCCTTAATTGGAAATTCTTTAACATCATTAAGTCCTAATGTTGCGACTGCTATGATTCATTCTGCGGTTTAAAATTACACTGCAGGGTAATCCAATTGCAAGGTGGCACATCTGTCCAGGTGCAATCAATGGCATTTCCTTTTCACCAGATGGTGCTTACTTGGCAACTGTTTTAACTTGTGCAGTCCTGATGACTGATGAGTAATATGTGAATCACTATATAGCAAACCTATTCCATTCTTTTGGTCATCGAATCATTTTACCTTGTGAAACTTCTTAGTTCTGAGATGCATGTCAAAACTCAAAATTAGTAAAATTACATGGGCATAATGTATGGAGTTTTAGAATGGATAGTGTATAGCAGGTTAGAGGCAAGATAGTTGGTGCACCTGCTCGGCGGCTTTTCCTCTTCCTAACATGCAAGTTTTCTGTTATTTGAAGAATTCATGATTACAAGCATCTAAATGGAAAATCTGAAATTCTTGGAGAAAAAATAGAAATGGCAAGATGGGAATAGGTAAATAATAAAGTAATTATAAGTCGAAGATGAAGGATGAAGGCACATCTAGTACAATGTATAAATTTGAAGTGTGGTACATGGTGGAAATGTATAGGCTATTGGGTTGTAGCAGCTTGTACAATGACATAGGGTCATGGCTTATATCTCAGCTGACAACAGCCATTGCTTATATCGGTCACTGCAAGCAATATTGAGTTCAAAGGAACTTTTCCAGTTTTCATTTTATAAAATGTCGAGATGTCATATCAATTAAATGACTGTCCGCTCTTGTTAGTTGATCCACTCGTTGATTTATTCAACTGATTTTGCCTTTCTACTTTTATACCAGCTTATCTGTCTGTCAGATTTGGAGTATGACTATATCAACCCATATGATTCGTCATCTCGCATCAATGCTGTGGTGCTGATAGAATACGCACTCCAAGGGGCCCTATGTGCTTCTTTCCTCTTGACATTGCATTGGTTCCCGTTTCTACAAGCCTCAATGGCTCAATGGAACAGCTAAGTAAGAACATATCAATTTTAGAATTTAGGGATGGCGATGTTGTGCTTCTAGGGTGATAATTTGTAGTTTTCCACATGTTTTGGGCCATGTGCTTTTTGTTTGGTCCTATACCAATTCCTTCTCTGAAAATGGGAGAATATTGGTGAGGGACTCAGGGTATTAGCAAATGGGAGAAGGTAGTGCACCTATTCTAGTATTATACCTTCCCAATTTTATAAGCCTCACTACCAAAATTTGTTAGCTAGTTAATTTTCATTAGTGCTGGAATATGAGTGCAACAAGCCAACAACTCTGAATCATGCTATGTGCACTTTATTTGCTAAGATAAATAGTTTCCTTTTTATCAGTATGTGCTAGAAAAGAATCATTACATAATATTTTGTTGTAATTATTTAGTAATCAGCATGAACTGTTGATTCCAAATATTGTTGGCTTAACAATGATTAACGAAAATGATTCTTAGTTTGTTCTGGTAGGATACAGCTATAATGTAGTTGAACTCTTCTCTTGAAGGTATGAGCTTGGACGCCAGCCGGCCAACACCAAGTTGTCAAGCAACAAGACAGTGAGGAGGGTTCGTGTTCGTGGAGGTAATGTGAAGTGGAGGGCTCTTTGCCTGGATTCGTGGTCTACAATGCATCAAACAATGAGCTTGTGAGGACTCAAACCCTTGTGAAGAGTGCCATTGTGCAAGTTGATGCTGCCCCATTCAAGTAGTGGTACCTCACTATGGAGTTGACATCTGTAGGAAGAAAAAGGCTCCTGCTGCAAAGAAGGAATCTGCTGAGGTATTATTTCTTGCAACACAACGTCTCACTATTTCTTGCAACACAGCGTCTCACTATTTATACTCTTTATGTTACAATCACTGTGAGTCTAGACATTTTAGATATGTTGGAAGCTGTCACAAATTTATCCTTCTAGGCTTCAAGTAGAATGGAAGTTGTCCCCTTATTTTCACTTATATCTTATATTGCTGGCAGCTCCTTACAATACACTTTTCTTTTTTGTATAACAGGTACATCCTTGAGGGTAAAGAGCTTGAGTTCTACATGAAGAAGCTTCAACGCAAGAAGGGCAAGGGCGCTGCAGCTTAGAGCATTCTCATGGATGGTCCTCCGCGAAAATGTGTGGCCTATTAAATATTACTCTGGCTTTTTTTGTTAGTCGTCTCAAGTTCAGAACGTCTATGTCATGTTTTGCAGACCTGATGAGAACACTGTTTTCCGAAAATGAATCAACTCTATCTAGCTCCTAAGAATTGAGATTTTCCTTCTATATAAATAATAGTGGATTTGTCAAATTATTCAAATTGTAATTATATCTATATCTGCAGTATAGTTTTGCCGATAGTTTAGTTGTTGGACAGGGCATGATTCACAAAATACCTTGAAAATGGTTTCGCCAACACACAAACTGTCGGGAAAGGTTCAAACTATCGGCGTAGGTCTTAACTGTCGGCAAAGGGTTAACTATCGGCAAAGGTTTCAACTGTCGGCGTAGGTCCACCATTTGGCAACACAAAAAGTGTCGGCGATTCCTTTAACTGTCGGCAAAACTTTCGCCCACGGCTTATAGCGCGATTATTTCTAAACTGTCGGCAAAACCTTTCACGAGAGGTTATCTGTCGGGAAAGGTACCCTTTGTCCACTATAAAAAGTGTCGGCAAAGGTATGTTGTGTTATAGTGGCGCGAATGGAGTCCGTTCGCTTGCTGTTGGCCATGGCAGCACCGAAGGATTGGCGTGTCCACCACCTCGACGTCAAGTCTGCGTTCCTCAATGGTGAGCTCGCGGAGACGGTCTTCGTCAAGCAAGCTCCGGGCTTCGCCGTCAAGGGCGCTGAGCATAAGGTGCTCAAGTTGCGCAAGGCGCTCTACGGGCTGCGGCAGGCCCCTCGGGCGTGGAACGTGAAGCTCGACGCCACCTTGGGCGAGCTTGGGTTCACTCGTTGCGCCATAGAGCACGTGCTATACACGCGGCGACGGGGGAAGAAGGAGCTTGTCGTCGGCATGTATGTGGACGACTTGATCATCACTGGAGCGCGAGCGGAGGACATCGACGGCTTCAAGCGCGAGATGGCTGCTCGTTTCAAAATGAGCAATCTCGGCGCGCTCTCCTACTATCTCGGCATTGAGGTGAGGCAGGGGAAGGAGCACATCTCCCTGGGCTAGCGCGCCCATGCGGAGAAGCTGCTGGAGCGCAGAGGCATGGCGGAGTGTAAGTCGTGTGCAACTCCAATGGAGGAGCGGCTGAAGCTGTCCAAGCATAGCATGGCGGCGAAGGTGGACGCGACGCGCTACCGGAGCATTGTCGATGGGTTGCGCTACCTCACGCATACTCGGCCGGACATTACGTTCGCGGTCGGGTATGTCAGTCGTTTCATGGAGGACCCAGCGAGGATCACTGGACGACGGTGAAGAGGCCGCTGCGCTATGTCAAGGGGACGCTCGATCAAGCGATCATCTTTCCCAAGAGTGGCGGCAAGGGTGGGCTGCGACTCACGGTCTTCAGTGAGGCACCCCCAAGGCAAAGGAAGGTGAGCTAAAGCTCACTGTTTTCAGCGATGCAGACATGACGGGCGACATCGACGGGTGACGGAGCACCTCCGGCGTGCTCGTCTTCCTTGGAGCGGCCCCATTGCTTGGCAGTCGCTGAAGCAAAAGATCGTGGTGCTGTCGACGTGCGAGGCGGAGTACGTCGCAGCAGACATGGCGGCGTGCCAGGCTATCTAGCTGCGCCGGCTGCTGGGCGAGTTGAGCATCAAGGAAGCTCACCCGCCAGCTCTAATGGTGGACAACCAGCCCGCCCTCGCCCTCGCCAAGAACCCTGTCCTCCACGACTGGAGCAAGCACATTGACATCAAGTTCCACTTCCTCCGGGACTACATCGATGGAGGGCAGATCGTCATCGAGTTCGTTGAGACCGGCAGACAGCTTGCTGACATCCTCACCGAGTCACTCGGGCGCTTGCAGTTCTGGGAGCTGAGAAAGATGATTGGCATGGATGAGGTCAAGGCATCGGGCTAGCAGCAGGATTTGGGAAAGAATTATAAGACATAATCTGCTGCTCATCTCTTTCCTGCGGCAGTAGAGTTGTCACTTGGTCAGCTCGGCTGTCCAGTCTCTACTGTTGTAGCAGTATGGCAATAGGGCACCTCTAGTACATTAGTTGGTAGCTATTACGTCAGTCATGTCTTGATAGTGGGCTGATCTAAGCTTTGCACTGCTAGTACTACGAGTAGTTGGTGTACCTTAAAAGTAAGTAGTTGGTGCACTCACCAACAATTATGTACCTGGTAGAGGTTCTAGCACTTGTATATATATCACACCTAAGGCAATGCAAAAGAGCAGTTCAGTTTGCCACATCCAGAAACCGAGTTTTCGGTCGACGCTGGACTTCTGCTGTGTGTGAGCTGTTCTCAATATCCTTTTCTACCTCTATACATAGTGAGTGAATGTGCTGTTAAGCTTACTGCTTACCTGTGCAGAGCAGCCGAGGGACATATAGGAAAGGATAGATTTTCAGACTAATGAACCTCAGTACAAAACTATTCCTGTTAATGATTTCCCTTGCTGTGAGCAGCGACCCGCAGCAACGGCCGTCTTTCCAAGAGCTTCTGGAGAGGCTCCGAGAGCTGCAGAGACGTTACGCCATCCAGCAGCGGAACGCAAAGAACAGCATCGAGGAGTGAAGAATGCAGTGCAACTCCCAGAGCACGGTGGGCTTGCTTTGAAGCATTTTGCGAGCGTGCGAGCAAGCGAGCGGTGTGCCAGATGCCCGAGAAGGGCCTGAACCTCCTGTACTGTGTGGTTTTGCTTCGCCGGAACAGCTAAGGCTGCAAGAAGTTTGTTGTACAGACGAGGTACCTTCTTCATGCGTGAGTTTAATCGATGTACTAGTAAAATCGGCTCTCTTATTTTTGCTTCATTCACAGAATCGGTCGTCAACTTGCCGTCAGGATTTTTTAACTAACTCTGTCGGACACAAAACGAAACATTGGAATTGGTTCTTGGCTTGTTGCCTTTCTTTGCTGAGCGCCTGAGCTATATATGCGCCCTGTTCTGCAGCACTACTTTTTGCAAGGTTTGTAACTTTTGTATTATCGAAAAGAAGAAAAGTAAGCGTGAGGCCGAGAGCAAAGCACCGGCCATGGCTTCCCTAGCAAAGTGGTCGAAAAGTATGCTGACGCTGGAGCACATTAGACCGTGAGGATGCAGCATGCTAATGTGTTGATTGTTCCGTTACAAAACCAAGTTTTACTTGCCAAAACCGGACACTGCAGATTAAAATGTGGTATTTCATATATTAGAATAATCTAGCAAGACAAAAAAAATACAAAAAAAGAAAAGTAAAACTGTGAAAATGTTGTATTGCATATATTAGAATAATCTGGCAAGACCAAAAAAACAATGAAAATGTGGTATTGCATATATTAAAATAATCTTGCATATATTATATGTAATAATGTTAAAATATGTTTGCGGCTAGATTTGCCGGTTTACTTCTCTAATTATATGTACCGACAGAGAAATTAATTCTCTAATTTTTCTGTTGGTATTTGCTATTTACCAGGCGGTTTTCTACCGATAGGAAAATTTGAGCCTCCAGTACTGTACGGTTCAAAATATTGACATTATGAGTGGAATCAAGTAACTCAGTTGGCAAGTCCTAATTTCTAGATGTGTAAACTTACTCTCTTTCTCTTTCGATTTATAGTTCCAGTGGCTATCCAGTGATATGTCTTTGAAGGACATGTACTTGGATAAAATTTATTTTCTGCCTTTTAAATATGCCAATGGCTATTGCCTTCTCTTCAGGCTTCTTAGAGTCGAGGGTGATGCTCCATATTAGTTTTTGTTCAGTTGGGTTACATAAAAATCACCAAATGGCATATAGATAAAAAAACCACATAAAATAGAATTTTAGTTGGTATAAACTGTGGCTGCTATCTCCACCCACTCGTCCCTCTTCTCCGTGTGTCTCCACCGAACAAATACGCAAGCCAAGGACGGTGGGCCATACAATTTATTTGATTTATTTAAGGTTGGATTAAGCCTATCAATAAATTCAATAAAAAATAGATAGTTTTTTACTATTGGCATGAGAATCATACGCTAAACCATGTGTTCCGTTACAACGCACAGACATTTTTGCTAGTGAATTCTAATGTCCTATAATAGTTCGCTCTGGTATAGCAAATGTCGACCATCATGGCTGAGATCACCGCTCCATCGTGCCAAACATTTTCTCCTTTTATAGCTATGTACCTGTTTGATAGCAAAATAGCAAATGTCGAACATCATGGCTGAGATCACCGCTCCACCGTGCCAAACATTTTCTCCTTTTATAGCTATAATATGTACCTGTTGATAGCAAAATATGATCAGTCAAGACACGCACGGACTATATAGTCGACATGACGTCGAAGCTCAGGGCGATCGAACCAATGTGAAATCCATTTACTACCGTCTCGTCTGCCATATATACCTGGGGGGATCTAGCAAGGAAAGTTTTTATCTGCCGCCATCGGGATTTATTTGTCCCATCAGTAACGACGTCTGGCTGGCATCGGTTGAGTCGTGGAAACAAGCTGATGAGGAAAAATATATATGCCCGTTTTGACCTGTAGTTTCACCGCACGTACGAAACTGATGATGCTCGGCTGCGTGCTGCTTGCCTATAAAAACATGTAAATGCAAGCGAGAGTGATACCAGGGAATCCCAGCAGCAAAGCAAGCACACAAACGGTCTCTCGTAGCTCGATCGACCTCCGACATGGCTGGCAGTGCCAGCAAGACGAGGAGGGCGATCCTTGTGCTCTTCATCTGGGCCGTGGCCATGCTCTTCTTCATGGCCGCCCTCCACCCCAACGGTAATTCATTGATCTTTTATAGCATGCATATATACGAAAGAATCTACTACATTGGAAATCAGTAAGTAGTCGGGTGTTTTTCACCATGCATTTTCTTTTGTTTTCGACGCTAGCTGATTTTGTTTGTTTATTTACGACAGTACTCACCGCGGCCGACCAGGTCTACTGCATGTGCTGCGCTGACAGAAGAGAGTGTGAACAAGACCCGACCTGCTGCACAGACGGCTGCTGCCGCATGAGACCTTGATGCATCACACACCAAACTTGTTATCCCCTATATATACGCCCGGGGGGCCATGCATGCTGCTGCCGTCGTCGTCGTTTGGCTGCTGCTTGGCAGCTGTTGCGTGTTACAGCACGACGTACGTACGTGTTCAACTTAGGAATGGATATGGATACGGATACATGAATGAATGAATAAAAGCCAGCAGCGGCCCTGAATGTACCAGGGTTTATGTTTGTCATTTCTGCTTTAATTTATTCAAAATCAAACCTTTTACCTTCAACTAGTTTCTTTTTTATAGAAATTATTAACAACCGTGAGTACCGACTGGGAGAGGGTTTGATTGGGATTGTTTAAGCAATTCCCGTAATCGTCGACCCCTTGCTAATTGATTCTGACTTGTTTTATCTAGAGCAAAGGCGAATTGTGCAAAGGCTTGTGATTCTGCGAATTGAGCTAGTTCCAATTTTGATTTGCCATCTTACTTGGACTGTAAAAAATTAAACCGCGATAATCTTAGTCTATACAAAAACTACTTCATCCACTTACACAGTGACACACAAGACTAAAAATACCACTCTAATAAGTCCTTACGACCATCATACTAAACATATCATCAACAAGATTCACACTAAGAGAAATGGTCCTTAGATACGGAAAGTAAACCTATGATTAAGCACACTCTAGCATGCAATCCTAGTTGCCACACCATTGAACTACGCTAAGACAAGAAAGTAATGCAAGAAGTAAAGAGACAAACAGACAACCATATTTAATTTTCCCCTATGGTATCGAGTAGTTGCCATAGCTCTCCCAATTCACGTTGGAGCACTGAAGAGAAACGGAGACTCGTTTTTGCTCTCTTGAATCATGAAGTCTCAAGTCTTCGGTGGTGAATTCTCATTTTCCACTCTGGAATGGCAGGCTTCAAATAGTGAACACCAATAGGAACCTCCCCCACAAGAAAATCAATAGAGAAGGTCATCTAGTCTTCCGTTGGGCTATCTAAGCTAGGTGCCAACAAACAGCAAGAGTAACAAGTCTTCACCCAACACCTAAATGAAAGCCAAGCCAAGAACACCAGATGCACTCAAGGTACACTCTCACAAGAAGCAATATAGGCTTGGATGGCGCTCTCACATTTCACAAACCATCTCAATATATGTTGGATGTCTAGGGTGAAAGAGCAGCTCCAAATGAGCTACGGAAAGAACATATATAGGGTTTGTGAAGTCCATGCTAGCTGTTGGAAAAAGTCTACAGACACAGACACCACCATATGATTCGTCGGGTGTCGCGGGTTCGTCACCGTGGCAAGCCTCATTGTTTGACAGATGTCAGAAGTGTGGGTCTCCGGTGGACTCAAGAACACGAGAGAAGACACATCGATGTATCCTAGTTCGGGCTATCGAGGCCCTACGTCCAGCATTAGTAGTTCTTCGTATTCAAGAGCACCCAAATCGGGGGGGTTACAATGAAGGAGAAAGAGATTTGGTAGGGGATCGCTTGGTGCTATCCTCTGGCTCGTCGGTGATGAGGTTTCTTCCCACAGCGAGTAAGGGAATCTCTCCTCTCTCTTGCTGTGTTGCCAGGGGAGGAACACTCTGTTGTTTCCTCTCGGTTGCTCGGTGTTCGACTGAACTCGGATCGCTCAGCCCCCCTCCTACGGGTGCCGACCTTCCCCTTATATCCTGAGGAAGGTGGGTACAAGGCAGTTTGGGGGCTACGGTCTATGATCTTCGTGCACCGAAGTCTAGGAGGGTCCAACTGCGGCATGGATGGACCTTGGTGTTGTTGTGTAGTTAGGGGAGCCACGGGCGCCACCTGACATCGTTGGGGCCCTGATGCTTGACTGCCAGGGGTTATGTACCGCGGTTCGGCCTCCATCGAGTGAACCTTCTCGAGGTTTCCTTGGTGGTGAAGGCGCTCTGGCTTAGGGGTTGACGAACGGTCCTGGGACCCCAGCACCCCTAGAGGCGGTGAGGTGGTTTGTCCTGTTGTGTCACGCCATCTATGTGACCTTGTCGAGGGAGTGGTCGATAGCGCCTCGTGCCCGTTGATCAGGACGGTGCCGTGGAGCCCCCAAGCCTGCTAGGGCGCTGGATGCTCGGTGGCTTGGCTGACGCTCGGGACGTCGATCGCTAGCCCATGGGCTAGCTTGGGCTGGGATTGAGCTAGGGTAAGGCTTAGGTTGCCGTCGGTCGGGAGCCTGGGGCCTTGGCGAGCTTCCTGAGCCCTAAGCAGAGGCCATGGGCGTGCCCGGGCTCTACCTAACTCGTACCAAAGGGTACATGCACGTGCAAGCGTACCCGATGGGTATAGCCCATGAGCGATCCTAGAGGGATCGGTCGGGGAGTCTACCGGTCGGGAGTCTCTCTCCCAGGGACTTAACATATCCCTATGTTTGACTTTTGTCAGGAGCCCCTGAGCCCTTCGTGGCCTTTCGTGTCAAGTCCGTGATAGCGACGAGGGGCTAAGCACGATCTTCTGTGACTGGGCCGATTGTCGCGGTGGTAGCCTCTACTAAAGAGGGCCGGATGCTCTTCTTGGGGCACTCGAGCTCTTGGTTGGGGTGCTTGGCTTCAGGGCTGAGTGTCGGTAGATTAGAGTGCTGCGTGAGGGGAGTTTGAGTGAGGGCCCTACGAGCCCGTCAGAGGGTGCTGGCTCAGAGCTCGCGCGGCGTGCCCTGCTTACCTCGTCCTACCATGGGTCGAGCAATTGGGGTGTCTGGGCCCAGGCCCCATGTTGATCGATTGCTCGGCATCCCATGCCCTTCGGATGGCCTAGTAGCAGGCCTCCTTGGCTCGGGCCACACACAGCGACGGTTGGGCGCGCTTGGGCACCGAGCTTGTGAAAGGTCCTTGTGTGGTTTTGGTAATTGAGTGACAACCTAGGTAGACTAATTGTGTTTATGTGAGATACACAGGTGATTAGTCCACAGATACATGTGTGTGAGCAACATGTGCCATGAAGGTGAAAATGGCTTGGAGATGTTGCAACGCTCACACATGTGATGATGAAGGAGCTCATTGCAAATGAGACATGACATTGAGTCATGTGATCAAGGTGGAGAAGATCAAGACATGACTTGGCTTGATGGACCATTTGCAAGCGTGAAGGGCAAGTTGGAGGCTTTGGAGCGAAGGACCGCGTGGTGGTGAAGTTTGAGCAAGACTTGGCACCGATTGACGAAAGCAACGGTGAAAAGCAAGTGAAGTCAAGATCGATGAACCAATATGATCATGTGATGATATGAAGTGGATCATATCATTGTTGATCGTGTTGGTGCATGTGTTGCATTGACATTGGAGGAGATGGAATGGAATGCGCAAGACAAAGGTATAACCTAGGGTATTTCATTTCACCGGTCATAGGTGTGTAGAGAAGTTGATGGCCGGGTTTAGGCTAGATGGCCGTACTATCAAGAGGGGCAAGCTTGTTTGCATATCGGTCATCTAGTGCCACTCGAGTGATCTAACTTTGCATCGTCGCTAGGATTGAGTGGTGTGGCAAGTTTAGTGGCTAATTCTTTGGAAAATGATTGTGAAAATGCTAACACGCATACACATGGTGGTGTACACTTGGTTGTGTTGGCACATTTACAAAGGAGATGGAGTTGGAGTTGATGTGGATCAACTCGGTGATGAAACGGAGGCGAGAAGGGTTCAAAACTTCACCAGCGGATTGTCTGCCCATAGAGTGCGGACAGTCCGATGGTGCCACCGGCGCCCTATACATAAAAGATAGGGTTTCATAGAGTGCATCGAACACTGGTCATGCAGTGACCGGACGTTGGGGTCCTGCGTCCGGTCAGTAGCAGCAGAGAACGCGCAGGCGTCTGTCTTCGACCGGACGCTGGCGTTGAAAGTGATCGGACGCTGGCTGGGTGCATCCAGTCGCCTTGGTGTGGCGGCGCACAGAGGAGACATTAAGTGATTGAACGATGGGTGAGTCCGGTCGGTGGTGACTGGATGCGTCCGGTCACGAGTGGAACCTTACTAGAAGTGACCGGACGTTGGGGTCCTCTGTCCAGTCATACACTGTGCTGTGTCCGGTCGCAACTTAACCATTGAGATTGGGTGCTCAGTATTTAAAGCGATGGATGATGTGGCAGCTATCCGTTGACCGGACACTGGCAGGGTGCGTCCGGTCGATACTACCAGAGCGTCCAGTCATCCTGAGTTTTGCCTAGTGAAGGGGTAACAGCTAGTTTATCCCGTGGGGCTATAAATAGAAGGTGGTCTCGGCCATGGCTGGGGTGGAGCACCTCGGGGGACTTTTGTGTCCATGCTTGAGAGTGCTTGGGAGCCCTCCATCTCACATATACTTGATAGTTATGATTCGATTGTGTGAGAGAGCGATTCTAGTGCGATTGTATCGTGAGATTGCATCGAGTGGCACTAGGTTATCGAGTTGCAAGCCGGTGGTGCTTGTTACTCTTGGAGGTTGCCACCTCCTAGATGACTTGGTGGTGGTCTCCGTCGAAGCCCGCAAGAAGCTTGTGCGGTGCTCCAGAGAAGAGCTTTCTGAGGGGCATTGTGCTTGCCCCACGGGAACCGCAAAGAGCAACTCTAGTAAAGCATGTCATTGAGCTACCCTCACTTTTGGGGTAGGTTCTTACGGTGCCCGATGTGTGGGCTTGGCGGGTGATGCCAATTAGCCGCTGAACCACCAAGTGAGCGGTCGACACAACGGGGACTAGCGTGTTGGCAAGCACATGAACCTCGGGAGAAAAATCACCGTGTCAACTTTGTTCTTCCCATTGGTTTGCATCCTCGTTTCACAAGCTTGTATTTACATTTCATATACATTGTTCTTGTGTAGTTGCTCTTGTAATTAGTTAGCTTGTGTACCTAACTAGTTACCTTCTTGCTTGTGTAGCATAGAAGTAGTTCCCTTGCGTGGTTAATTTGGTTTGTGTAACCTTGTTAGTAACATTGCTTAGTTTGTGTAGCTAAGTAATTACGCTCTCTAATTTAGCATTGGTTGCCTTGTTATTGAGAATTGCTAGTGAGCTTAGGTGGCTTTGTGCTTTTGCTCACTAGCATGTGTAGGAGCTCTCTCATTGCTTGAAGTACTAGTGGCATAGGTTTGTGTGACCTTGCTTCTAGAATTGGTGAGGTGAGCTCTAGTTAGCCCGGCACCTTAGTTGCTTAATTAGGATCTTTGCAAGGTGCTAGTGAATATAGATAGAGGGGTGTAGTCTTGGCTAGACCGATTGTTCTAATTCCGCACTAGTTTTGGTTAGCCGACGCGATTAATTTTAGAAAGGACTATTCACCCCCCCTCTAGTCCGCCATCTCGACCTTACAAGTGGTATCGGAGCAAGGTCTCTCATTTGTGGTCTTCACCGACCCGAGAGGATGGTGACTTATGGGCTAGATGTTGAGTGTCCATACACTTTTATTGGCACACACTTTGCACGGTGGAAAAATTGGATGACATGCAATTTTAAGTTCATTTCCCCCAAATGTGGTGGATCATAGATGTGGGCTTTTCTCATGCATTGGATGAAAAGAATGCAACTAAAGCGCAAAAGAAATTCCTACATCTCGATTGCCAAGCTACTAACATTTTCTATCAATCCATGGAAGATTACATATTTGGGGAGATTATGTATATGAAGACCGCCCATGATATTTGGTTGTACCTCAACTTAATATATGGGAGTGTCTCCAATGATGATGATGATGATGAGCCCAAGAAGGAGGCACATGAGTGTGTCGAGCATGACCACAATTTGGTGATTGTGGAAGATTGCTCCACCTCATGGTCAAGTGATGATGATGATCTTTCTACCACAAGATCACTTGACAAGATTGATGATGATGCCTCAAGTGATGCACATAATGATACTACTTCATGCACACTTGATGGTGATGATGATGGCTCATGCTTTCATGATGATTGTGATGCCACTACAAGCCCATCACCACATTGCTTTATGTCACAAGGTGACTCTGAGGTATCAAATGATAGTGTGGTTGATCATGTTGATTCATATGATGAGCTTGTGAGTAGACTTGCTAGCATGACCATGTCTTTAGAAAATGAGAAAGCTAAAACCGAGAAATTGAAAAATGAAAACACTTTTCTAAAGAACACATGTGAACAACAAAAGCATCTACTTTATGTTACTACTTGTTCACATGAGGAGCTAAAATTGGCTCATGAGGAACTTAGTGTTGCTCATGATAACTTGGTACAAGACCACACTTTTCTCACTATGGAGATTTCTAATGGAAAAACTAAAACTAGTGAGAGCTCATCACATGGGTCAATTGATCAATCACATATTGTTGCTAACCCCTGTGATGTAGGCAAGAAGCATGTATCCACCTCTTGTGATGATTTATTAGAAATGCCATGTTCTTCACAAATAGATGCTTGTCCTACTTCTATGTCTTGTGAGACTAACCTTTTGAAGGAGAATAATGAGCTCAAAAATAAAGTGAAGAAATTGAGTAACAAGTTAGAGAGGTGCTACAACTCAAAAGTCACCTTTGAGCACATGTTGAAGACTCAAAGAAACTATGGTGACAAGTGTGGCCTTAGCTTCAAGAAGAAGATGACAAAGGACAAAATAAAGAGAGAAAGAAAGATGAAGAAGTTACAACAAAGAAAGCTCTCTCATACCATGTGCTACCAGTGCCATGAAGCAGGACACCTTGCAAATGGTTGCCCTAACATTGAGAAGCTCAAGAAGATAAAAGAAGAAGAGAGGCTCAAGCATGTGAAGTGCTTCAAGTGCCGCACTTGGGGTCACCTTACCTCAATGTGCCCAACCAAGCAATTGGTGAAGCAACTAGAAGAGCCTCAACCAAAGCCACAAGTTGAGCAAGATAAGACACCTCAAGAGCAAATCAAGATCAACCATGAAGATGGTGGTGATTTGATGATAAAGAAGAAGAAAACAAGAAGGGGTGGAAAGGCAAGGCATTCAATGCAAACTCAAGATGCCAAGATGATGAGCAAGAATGAAGATGAGAAGAAAAATTATGCTCACATCAAGTGCTTCAAGTGTGGAAATATGGGACACTTTACTTCTAAGTGTCCTACCAAGTTTGAGAAGAAGGCTCAAGCAAACAAGGAGAAGCAAGGCAATGAGAAGCACAACATGAGCAAGGAAGAAAAGGCCCAAGTAAAGAGAAAGTGCTACTTATGCCGGGAAAGGGGACACATGGCACATTTATGTCCCCTAGGTTACACTTCTAAGCCTATTTCAATTGATGATGATTCTATGCTTAGAAAGGATGGTAATGGTACCTCTATGGTTGCTATTGCAAAACATCCCGCTACTCATACTAAGGCATTGCCTAAGTATGTTGCTCCTAACTTAAGAGGACCTAAAATTGTTTGGGTACCATAAAAATGTGGATGATTGTTTGTAGGTACCATCGGCCTTGGAGGCTTGATTCAATTGATCATCATATGTTAAGTCAAGTTATGAAGCCTAGTGCACATCCAAACTTAATGCCATGATAATTGAGTGAAGTCCAAAATAAGCTACATTATACAAGTGCTATAATTCAAGTTGTTGGTGATTCATTGAATATATTTGATGGCTTACAAATAATTGAGTTGAAGCTTGCTAGTTGGATGATCATGAGTTAACCAAGGTATATCTCTTGTTGATCATTTCATTTGGGTGCATATAAGTTGATTGAATTGGATAAATATGCAATGTTGCTTGCTATAGTATGATTGAATAGATGAATTGATTAGTAGTCAAGTTTGGATTGATTTGTGTTGGATAAATTCATAAGATGACATTTAGTAAGTGGATTGAATGGATTTATATCTTGTAAAAGTATTCAAACAAGTTGATTTCAAGTTTGAGTCATATTTGATGAAGTTTAGCTCAAGTTATTGAAATCTATCCTATATTGAAAAATTGAACTAGCTATGATCTTAGCCATGTTTCAGTGATCAAAACTTATTAGATTGGCATAAAAATTAGTGTATATGCTCTAGACTTATGGTATAAGATGCTGTACAAATTTTATAAAATATGGATAAGAGATGCTTCGGTTTTGGAGTGAATCTAATCAGCTATAGTGCAGCAGTTTTCAGCATGTAGCAGTGATGGAAGAATTGAAATCTGGTAGCAATCTAGATGTCAAATGAAGGTCAAATTTTTACAACTGCTAGATAACTTAGTTAAGCACATCTCCACTAAATTTCGTGGCATTTGGATTTGTACTTTGGGACATATGCATTTTTCTTTGAAGAGTACATAATCTGCCAGAAAAGTGATAAATATTGGATTGATCTATAGTCCCTTTGATTGAAAGGTCCTCAAATTAGAAACATGTTCATAAGTAATTGAGGCACCTAAGTTTGGTTTTGAGATGATCTGGAAGCATGACAAGTAAAGAGTGCAATACCATTTGATTGTGGAGTGTACTTTGCACACATTTGGTACTCAAATTGGAAGATCAACATCAAACTTAAGATGAAGATAAAGTTTAAGTTCAAGTGATGATTGGAGATCATTTGGTAGAAAGAAAAGAACTTAAACAAGTAGAAAGAAGCGGACTTAAATAAGGAATCAAGGTTACTCATCAAGATTAAGTCCATTACTTGGATCAATCAATCAAGATATTTCAAGTGAGTGTCAAGAATGGTTCTTGGAGAGAGGTCACTTCTCCCTAGTGTAGGGGCTTGCCGCCTATGTGTAGGTAAACCAAATGTGGTACTTAGAAGACTAACATGGAAGTGGTGATCCGAGGAATATTTAAGATGCTTAGTTGAAGAAATCAAAAGGGTTGATCAAGAAAAGCAAGCAACACCCAAAAGAGAGCTAGTCATGATATTTTAAGTGATACTCCAAATAATTCTCTCATGCAAGCATTGTTCAATAGATAAAGCAAGTTAACCACAACTAGAAAGCGCACTTGATCATAAGTGGTATTCATTTCATATGGGTGAAGAATGGAATTCAAAATGGTATCAATTGGTCTTCACCAAGCTTATAATTGGACTTCACATTGCTATTAGAGTAATGAATTGGAATCTATGTGACTATCCTCTACTTCAACATAGCAAAGGTATCATTGTAATGTGCATAATCATTTCATCCCTTACTAGTATACGGTTAGTGCATATAGTACATGCTTCATAGGATCATGCATAACAAATGAAATGTTTAAATTCATAGCCTACCACTATTGCTTGGATAATTAGTTGATCTAGTGGTTAGTATATGAATTTGTTCATGAGCTAGTGAACCCAAGTACTTGATTTAATTTGGATTGCTAACAAGTAAAAATCACCCCTTATCTCAAGAGTTTGCTCTTTTGACTTGAGAACGAGGTAGGGTTGTAAATCCCTAAGCCTTAGCGGTATACCTCAACAACATGGACATAGGCAAGCCTTGGTGGCGAGCTGAACCACGGGATAAATCTTTGTGTCATCTTATGCTTGTGTTGCTTCACTTGTGTTCTTGTTGTTATTGAGGTGATTTCGAGAATTGAGGCCGATCTACTTGTGTGTGGTGTTCCCACCACCTTCAGCTGTCAATCTATGATCTACCACCCTGCAGGAAGCTAAGAAATTTACCCTATCTAAATTTCGTTGGGTATATTTTGAACTATGAACTAATCTCTCTTGCAGGTGTGGCAGTGCCACGCTCACAGAGCGACAGTGCCACGGGTGAATTTGATTTTGGTTTAAGTTGAATTTTTTTACAAGCCTATTCACCTTCCCCTCTAGGTGTACCAGAGATCCTACACACCATCGTCTTTAGGTGCCAGAACGGTGAGCACCGCGTGCTCACGGATGTATATTACATCCCGTAGTTGCATTCAAGCATCATCAGCATTGCCTAGCTGGATGAGCGCGACAGCGAGGTACTGATCAAGGACGGCGTCCTCAGGATCAGAGACCGGGAGCAGTGGCTTCTTGCCAAGGTGAAGAGGTCCTGAAACTAGCTGTACCTGCTCGAGTTGAAGGTGGAGCAGCCCATCTGCTTGGCTGCACGACACATGGAGGAGCCGTGGCTGTGGCATGCCTGGTATGGCCATCTCAGGTTCGACGCTCTTGGTCGACTAGAGAAGATGGTGACTGGGCTGTCTCATATCGAGCACGCAGGCGAGCTGTGTGAAAGCTACCGAGTCGGGAAGCAAAGAAGGCTGCCGTTCCTGAAGATGGCGAAGTACCATGCGGTAGAGGACCTCGAGCCGGTCCATGGTGACCTCTGCGGGCCAATCACGATGGCGACGCATGGCGGGCGCAAGTACTTCATCTTGCTGGTGGATGACTACAGTCGGTTCATGTGGCTGCAGCTTCTGACCTACAAGACCAAGGTAGCGGAAGTGTTCAAGAAGTTCAAGGCGCGTGCGGAGGCAGAGAGCGGTAAGAAGCTGTGCATGCTGCGGACTGATCGCGACGACGAATTTACTTCGGTGGAAATGTTGCGTACTACGCGGATCAGGGTGTGGTGCGACACCACACCACATCACGCCGTACTCGTCACAGCAGAATGGCGTGGTGGAGCGGCGGAACCAGACGGTGATTGGCATGGCTCGATCCATGATGAAGGCCAAAAGCATGCCGGCAAAGTTTTGGGGAGAGGCGGTGACCACGGTGGTGTTCATCCTCAACCGCACGCCCACCAAAGCCCTGAAGGGCAAGACGCCTTTCGAGGCTTGGCATGGACGCAAGTCGAATGTGTCCTTCCTTAGGACATTTGGCTGCGTCGGCCATGTGAAGAACACCAAGCCTCACTTCGGCAAGCTGAAAGACAGGAGCACGCCGTTGGTGCTCCTAGGCTACGAGGAGGGAACGAAGGCGTATCGGCTCTATGATCCCAAGAGAGGTAAGGTGGTGATCTCTAGGGATGTGGTGTTCGATGAGATGGCGGCTTGGGACTAGGAGGGTCTGGGCACGGGGGAAGCTGGCAGCTTGAGCAACACCTTCGTCGTCAAACACTTAGTCATCCACGGTGGTGGAGATGCTGGAGAAGAGGTACCGACCACCCCAGGAGTGGTGCCGAGCGGTCCAGCAGCAATGCCGACCACTCCAGAGGGGTTGCCGAGCACTTCAGCAGCAGTGCCGAGCGCTCCAGTAGTGGAGCCGTCCACTCCAGGAGTGGTGCCGACTGCTCCAGCAGTGGATCTGACCACTCTAGCAGTGGTGCCGAGTGGTCTAGCAGCGATGCCAACCACTCCAGCAGTGGTGCCGAGCGGTCTAGCAGCACTGCTGGTCACTCCGGTAGAATTGGGAGACCATGGAGCACCGATCGAGTTCACCTCTCCACCCACCGACATCGACGAGTACATGGACGCTTTCCACGGCGGCGAGGAGGTACGATTCAGGCGGGTGGACAACAGCATTGGCGAAGGGGGAGCTCCTAGGTTGGCCAATCATTTTTTCGACGACCCAGAGCTGCTCCTTGTTAGTGCAGAGGAGCCGTTTACGTTTGTAGTGGCTGAACATGACGACAATTGGCGTCGGGCGATGTTGGAAGAGATGAAGGCCATCGAGGACAATGGGACATGGGACCTGGTGGATCCACCTGCGGGCTACAGGCCGATCGGGTTGAAGTGGGTCTACAAGGTGAAGCGGGACGAGTGCAGTGCCATTGTCAAGTACAAGGCTCGGCTCGTCGCCTGCGGCTTTGTGTAGCGTGAGGGCATCGACTTTGAGGAAGTCTTTGCTCCGGTGCACAAATGGAGTCCATTCGCTTGCTGTTGGCCATGGCAGCACCGAAGGATTGGCGCGTCCACCACCTTGACGTCAAGTCTGCGTTCCTCAACGGCGAGCTCGCGGAGACGGTCTTCGTCAAGCAAGCTCCGGGCTTCGCCGTCAAGGGCGCTGAGCATAAGGTGCTCAAGTTGTGTAAGGCGCTCTACGGGCTGCGGCAGGCCCCTCGGGCGTGGAACGTCAAGCTCGACGCTAGCTTGTGCGAGCTTGGGTTCACTTGCTACGCCATAGAGCATGCGCTGTACACGTGGCGACGGGGGAAGAAGGAGCTTGTCGTCGGCGTGTATGTGGATGACTTGATCGTCACTGGAGCGCGGGCGGAGGACATCGATGACTTCAAGCGCGAGATGGCTGCTCGTTTCAAAATGAGCGATCTCGGCGCGCTCTTCTACTACCTCGGCACTGAGGTGAGGCAGGGGAAGGAGCACATCTCCCTGGGCCAGTGCGTCTATGCGGAGAAGCTGTTGGAGCGCAGAGGCATGGCGAAGTGTAAGCCGTGTGCAACTCCAATGGAGGAGCGGCTGAAGCTGTCCAAGCATAGCATGGCGGTGAAGGTGGACGCGATGCGCTACTGGAGCATTGTCGATGGGTTGCGCTACCTCATGCATACTCGGCCGGACATCATGTCCGCGGTCGGGTATGTCAGTCGTTTCATGGAGGACCCAGCGAGGATTATTGGACGGCGGTGAAGAGGCTGATGCGCTATGTCAAGGGGACGCTCGATCAAGCGATCATCTTCCTCAAGAGTGGCGGCAAGGGTGGGCTGCGGCCCACGGTCTTCAGTGAGGCACCCCCAATGCAAAGGAAGGTGAGCTGAAGCTCACTGTTTTTAGCGACGCAGACATGGCGGGCGACATCGACGGGCGATGGAGCACCTCTGGCGTGCTCGTCTTCCTTGGAGCGGCCCCATTGCTTGGCGGTCACTGAACCAAAAGATCGTGGCGCTGTCGACGTGCGAGATGGAGTACGTTGTAGCAGACACGGTGGCGTGCCAGGCTGTCTGGCTGCGCCGGCTGCTGGGCGAGTTGAGCGGCAAGGAAGCTCACCCGCCAGCTCTAATGGTGGACAACCAGCCCGCCCTCGCCCTCGCCAAGAACCCTGTCCTCCACGACCGAAGCAAGCACATTGACATCAGTTCCACTTCCTCCGGGACTGCATCGATGGAGGGCAGATCGTCATCGAGTTCGTCGAGACCGGCAGACAGCTCGCTGACATCCTCATCGAGTCACTCGGGCGCCTGCAGTTCTTGGAACTGAGGAAGATGATTGTCATGGATGAGGTCAAGGCATCGGGTTAGCAGCAGTATTAGGGGAAGAATTGTAAGACATAATCTGCTGCTGATCTCTCTCTTGCGGCAGTAGAGTTGTCATTTGGTCAGTTCGGCTGTCCAGTCTCTACTGCTGTAGCAGTATAGCAATAGGGCACCTCTAGTACATTAGTTGGTAGCTATTACATCAGTCATATCTGGGTAGTGGGCTGATCTAAGCTTTGTACTGCTAGTACTAGGGGTAGTTGGTGTATCTTAAAAGTAGGTAGTTGGTGCACTCACCAACAATTATGTACCTGATAGAGGTACTAGCACTTAAATATGTATCACACCTAAGGCAACGCAAAAGAGCAGTTCAGTTTGCCACATCCAGAAGCAGAGTTTTCGGTCGACGCTGGGCTTGTGCTGTGTATGTGAGCTATTCTTAATATCTTCTTCTGCCTCTATATATAGTGAGTGAGTGTGCTGATAAATTTACTGCTTGCCTGTGCAGGGCAGCCGAGGGACCAACGTAGGAAAGGATAGCTTTTTTGACTAATGAACCTCAGTACAAAACTATTCCTGTTAATGATTTCCCTTGCTGTGGGCAGCGACCCGCAGCAACGGCCGTCTTTCCAAGAGCTTCTGGAGAGGCTCCGAGAGCTGCAGAGACGTTACGCCATCCAGCAGCGGAACGCAAAGAACAGCATCGAGGAGCGTGCGAGCAAGCGAGCGGTGTGCCAGCATCGAAATAAGCAGTTTGTTGTACAGACGAGGTACCTTCTTCTTTTTTTTAGTTCCTTTCCTCCCCAGGGCCATTGTGACTGTAATTTCTGGGTGCTGACAGCAAAGGGCAGGGTAGTGAGAGTGGAGTAGTGACTGAGCTCCGGATTGCTGGCGCCTTTTGGTTCTGATTCGTGGCAATGCAAATGCATGGTTAACAATAACATCCAATCCGGGCTTGAGTTTTCTTCTGGCAAGGGTATGATGATGTGTACTGTTAGATTGTTTGTTCTAACAACAGTGGGTGTATACAATGTGATCGATTGTGATCATGCGTGAGTTTAATCGATGTACTAGTAAAATCGGCTCTTTTTTTTTTTTTGCTTCATTCACAGAATCGGTCGTCAACTTGCCGTCAGGATTTTTTACCTAACTCTGTCGGACACAAAACGAAACATTGGAATTGGTTCTTGGCTTGTTGCCTTTCTTTGCTGAGCGCCTGAGCTATATATGCGCCCTGTTCTGCGGCACTACTTTTTGCAAGGTTTGTAACTTTTGTATTATCGAAAAGAAGAAAAGTAAGCGTGAGGTCGGCCGAGAGCAGAGCACCGGCCATGGTTTCCCTAGCAAAGTGGTCGAAAAGTATGCTGACGCTGGAACACATTAGACCGCGAGGATGCAGCATGCTAATGTGTTGATTGTTCCGTTACAAAACCAAGTTTTACTTGCCAAAACCGGACACTGCGGATTAAAATGTGGTGTTGCATATATTAGAATAATCTAGCAAGACAAAAAAATACAAAAAAATAAGTAAAACTGTGAAAATGTTGTATTGCATATATTAGAATAATCTGGCAAGACCAAAAAACAATGAAAATGTGGTATTGCATATATTAAAATAATCTTGCATATATTATATGTAATAATGTTAAAATATGTTTGTGGCTAGATTTGCCAGTTTACTTCTCTAATTATATGTGCCAACAGAGAAATTAATTCTCTATTTTTTCTGTTGGTATTTGCTATTTACCTGGCGGTTTTCTTCCGATAGGAAAATTCGATCCTCCAGTAGTGTACGGTTCAAAATATTGACATTATGAGTGGAATCAAGTAACTCAGTTGGCAAGTCCTAATTTCTAGATGTGTAAACTTACTCTCTGTGGCAGAACCGTCCGAAATAGCGTACTTACGGAGGCGCTTGTCTTCCACCAGACACTAAGCACCCCGAAAGCAACTACAGCGAGCGGTGTCCGTCGAGCACACCCCGAGGGAGAACCCGAAAGATCCATATTTTTCCCAAGGATCCAATAATGAGAACGAGTTACAACACAAGTCCATCTCATACATTAGAGTTTCTTAAAAAGGTACATTATTACAATACCAAATACAGAGTGCGGAATGATAAACAACGGAATATTAAAAGATAACATCTAGGGATAAGATAACGAGGATTCCGTCTGAGCCCACCAGATGGATCCTCCACACAAGGAACTCCTCAAGCATCACCTACAACAGGGGTAAATAAACCCTGAGTACACAATATACTCGCAAGACTTATCCGACCAGTGGGAATACTTTCCCGACTCCAAGGAATATGCTAGGTTTTATGGTTGCTGGTTCTCTTTTAGCAAAAGCAATACTAATAGTAAGTCCTTATTGATACATTATTATCATCAGCCGTATTAAGTTTTCATGTAGTCAATCTATATAAGCACCTGTGCCACTTTCAAGCAAGAGTTGAGCAATCGATACTGTTCCTTCTCCTTTTTCTCTTCCAGTTCTTACTACGGTGCTAAACCGCAAACAAGCCATACCGGATAACCCGGCGATTCGTGAATCAATGTGCCCAGCTGGGTGCCCCGAAGACACACGCCCCGCTTGTACCCCAGGCACAAGCAGGACTAACCCACCACTCTCCTGTTCCGGGTGTCCAGGTCCCCGTCCAAACTTGGACTCCAAGCCCCCGCCTCTGAGTCCCGGACTTAGTGCGGTGCAAGGACCTCCACCACCTCCTTTTCCCATCAGTCGGTCCGGAAAGAGCCGGATCTGTGACAAGAGAGCAGCAAGCCTTCACTGCGCCCATACCCAAGTATGTGCTCGAGACAATAATCTGTGACTTGCCTACAGTCATATGCAACGACCGGTCCTTAATCGACACAGACAGAGAAAAAGTGTAACCGAGCTATGCCCTATTGGCCGCAGGACACAACCCCTCACACCCACCAGTACCAAATCCACATCCCTACCCGGTCACCATTTTCCTTTCCATTATCTCATCATGATATCATAGTTTAATCACCTATTTGCGAGTAACGGCAGGTTACTCACGCTATCGACATCCTGAGCATAGCAGCTATTCGACCTGTACTAGTAGGACTCATGGTGGATATATTTATGCTTGTAGTTTCCATAAAATGCCTGTAACGTAAATGCATATCATATAATATATTCAGTGATCATTTAAAAATATGGGTTATGCACCGGGGCTTGCCTTGGGCAGGTGCCGGGTCAGCAAGGTCAGTACCAACAGGCTCCTAGGCTCCCTCCTGTGCGAAGAGCTCCTCCTCGTACTCCTCGATCACCTCGTCGTACTCCGGCTCGCAGAAGGGTACGAAGTCTACCTGTTCGTGATCTACATGAAATGATGATGCAATGATTAACACTATGGCAACAGCCTCTCTAAATGCAAAAGTACATCTATTAAACTACTAAGTGAGATCTACCAACTAAAGTCTAAGCTACGTACCAGCACCACTAACAAGTTTGAACGTGACATACATTCTTACGGCGACTACGGATATTCCTACTCCTAATGCCAATTTACTATACATACAGTAAAGCAAGGATAATAACTACGCTATTAAGCAACTCGCTCTATGGCTACCAATTTTACAGCAAGTACATAATACCCTAGTGAACATACTATAAAATTTCTAAAACTAAAACTATTACCGATTTGCCACAAGAATTCCTACAAACATTAATCTACATAATACTAAGTCTTCTAATTAGAATTTATGAGCCTATAATCATAACAGTTAATTGTGAACTAACTATACTAACAGGTAGATGTCATTTTTGCGAACCTAACAAACTTAGTTTCACTATTTTTGGACAACCATGCAATTTACTACGATTTATCGAAGTTGGATTCATAACAGAAAATAAATAAGCATTTCTATTCCCAGGAAATAAGGAAAACCGAATTCTCCTTCGTCAGCCCACAACGCGCGGCTCGGCCCAGTACGCCATTCCGCCCGCGCGTGACAGCAGGCCACCGCGCGGCCCATGCGGAGGCACGGCCCAGACGGCCAACAGCCTAGATGTACCTTGACGACAAGTAGAAGCTACTGGAGGCGACACGGCGTGCAGAGGCGCAGTCACGAACTCCCTCCCCGGTGGTGGCCCTTGACCTGCAAAGGCGGGCGCGTTCCCGTAAGCAACAACGGAGGCAAAGCCAGCACGTGAGCCAGCGAGCACCAGGGAGTGCCCACGGATGCCTTCGCGTTGACGGTTCGGTCAGAGGTGGTCTGAGCAGAGCTGGCCACGTGCTCTCACGGCGGTGCGGTGGTGCCCGACGGTGGCACGACCGCCGCGGTGGTGGTTGGCCTGCTACGAAGCTATGGCTATGGTGCGCGGGGTGCTCAGGAGGGTACAGCGAGGCTATTGGTGTACTGAATCGTTACGAGAGGCACTGCGTGGCTGGCTTGCCGTCGAAGAGTGCCAGCACGGTCTTATGGACCCGGTGGCGCGGGATTATGAAATTACGGCCCTGTGCAACGGCATACATAGCAAGGTGGGGACAGAACGTAGCCAGATGCCTAACGAAGCCGAGCCTAAGACGAATTGGACTCTACTGCTATGGTTAAGGCGAATTGAGGAGAATCGCCTTGGCGACCAAGGAGACAGCGGAGCCAGGGGAGGTCATGGCTTGGCTTGTCTGCGGCGTCAACGCTCAGGCCAACATCACCACTACGGACAACGGGATAGGCAGGACGTACCCCCAGACGGCTGCCTGCACGGCCACAGCAGCAAAGCGACGGGCGCGGTATGGCACCATCGCTGCAGGCAGCGCCAGACAACCGACACAGAGCGATGCGACGCGGAGGGTATGGCGGGGCAGGCGGATGTCCTTCGAGCACATAGCCAAGGAGTCAACGGAGCAGAGCTGGCCTAGCCACTGGCAACATGTAGTGAATGACCTGGCGCTCTCCCAGCCAAGACAGTGTAGAGCAAGGCATGGCGCGGCAGTTTGGTCGGCGGCAGCAGCGTGGCCGAGGTCGGCAGTGGTTGGGGTCGCGGACAGCGCGGTGGCAGGCGACCTTGGCGCGCGATGCCAGAGCCGCGCGCGTGGCCGGCGGGACGGTGGACGTGGTGCGCGCGCGAACGCGGCCGGCACGGCAGAGCGCTGGCAATGCCAGCAGCGTGCCGGGCCAACGATGACCGCGCCTAGTGTCATTTCCAGTGACACACGCTTTTTAAAGCAAGCAGAAAACTTGTACACGACGCTCCAAAAGCCGAACTAGCTATTCGATGCACACTAGGGTACATTAAGCTATCTAACGGAGCCAAGATATCGTCCTACTGCTTAAGCCGATCGTTCCACAGAGCTCACCAAAAGTAGCATCGTCGGCCACTTCCAAAACTTACGCGAACGACGTTGAAACGAACGATTCCGCGTCGGACTCCAAACCCAGCCTACTCAAGGTACTAGCCAGCTATCCTTGTCCGACTACACCTATGTTATCATCATTAGCCAAACATTCTTTAGCCCTTTTAGTTTCCAGAACAATGCGATTACACAGTATTATACGAAACATAACCACTGACTCATGTTTCATATGAATGTTTCAAGTGCCGAACATTGAGTTATACATTATGTCATACACCTATGCACATAATTCAGATGCTTACAAAATGTTTAAGCAAAACATTACATTGTAACACCGGGGTGTTACAAATCTACCCCCTAAACAAAATCTCGACCCGAGATTTCATGTGCCTAGTGTGAGAAAGAGGTAGGGAGTACATTTGGCGCAATAACTAACTATCTGACCGAGAGAGAAGATGGGGGTAATTCTTTAATATGTAGCTCTCTTGCTCTCAGGTTGCTTCGTCTTCTGAATGATTTTGCAATTGCACCTTGTAAAATTTTATCACTCTGTTCCTAGTCACTCTCTCCTTCACATCCAAGATTTTTATAGGATGCTCCACATAAGACAGATCAGGTTGGAGCGGAAGTCCTTCTATTTCCACAGATTCTTCAGGAACTCGTAGGCATCTTTTCAATTGCGAGACGTGAAATACATTGTGAACTGCCGAGAGAATTTCAGGGAGTTGGAGACGATAAGCAACGGGACCACACTGCTGCAACACCTTGTATGGACCCACATACCGAGGGGCTAACTTGCCATGGACACCAAACCGATGTACCCCTCTCATAGGAGATACCTTGAGATACACATAATCCCCAGCTCCAAATTCCAAAGGCCTTCTCTGCTTGTCTGCGTAAGCCTTCTGCCGACTCTGAGCTGCCTTCAAGTGCTCACGAATTATATTTACTTTCTCTCGAGCCTCCTTTATGAAATCTGGTCTGAAGTACCCATGGTCTCCTACTTCAACCCAGTTTAGTGGCGTCCTACACTTTTGCCCATATAAAGCTTCAAATGGTGCCATGCGGATACTCTCTTGGTAGCTGTTATTATATGAAAATTCTGCCAGCTTCAAACAATGATCCCACTTCTCAGGAAAAGAGATGGTGCAAGCCCGCAGCATATCCTCGAGCACCTGGTTCACCCTTTCAGTTTGACCATCAGTTTGTGGGTGGTATGCCGAGCTTCTGAGAAGCCGAGTACCCAAACATTCCTGGAGTTTCTCCCAAAAATGAGAGACAAAAACTGACCCTCTATCAAAGATGATGGTGAGAGGAACTCCATGTAGGGTCACAATCCGATCAAAGTATAACTCCGCATACTTCTTGGCAGTGTACCTAGTATCCACCGGAAGGAAGTGGGCAGACTTGGTGAGACGGTCCATAATGACCCAAATAGAATCAAAGCCCGTGGAGGTGCGGGGTAAACCCACAATGAAATCCAGGGAAATATCCTCCCATTTCCAAACAGGAATGGGCAAAGCCTGCAGATATCCAGGAGTACGCATATAATCTGCCTTGACTCTACCGCAAATGTCACACTCCGCAACGAACTGGGTGATATCTTGCTTCATGTAGGACCACTAGTACCATTGGCGTAGATCATGGTACATCTTGTTGCTACCAGGGTGGATAGACAGCTTGGAATGATGGGCTTCTTGCAAAATCATTCTTTTCAGCTCTTCATTGGATGGAACCACCAGTCTATCCTTGTATCTCATGACCCCCTACTCATCAATGCTAAAATGAGGTCCACACCCTTCAGCCAGCAACTTCCTGATGTGCGGAATCTCTTCAGGGTCTTCCTTTTGTTCCCGAATAATTTGCTCCAGCAACTCTGAGGTCAATGCAATCTGAGCTAGCACCTCTGTGTGGTGGAGTGACAAGGGTATTTCCTCAACCTGATGCGACTTACGACTCAAAGCATCGACCACCACATTGGCTTTTCCTGGATGATAGTGGACTTCCAAATCATAATCCTTGATCAACTCTAACCATCTCCTTTGCCTCATGTTCAACTTAGACTGAGTGAAAATATACTTAAGGCTCTTGTGGTCAGTGAAGATATGCACTTTGTTGCCCAACAAATAATGCCTCCAAATCTTTAGAGAGTGAACTACATCAGCTAGCTCTAAATCATGAGTGGGGTAGTTCACCTCGTGCTTCTTCAGTTAGCACGAAGCATAAGCTATCACATGCCCATCCTGCATAAGCACACATCCCAATCCCGTCTTCGAGGCATCACAGTAAACATCAAAGGGCCTTTCAATATCTGGTTGGGCCAACACAGAAGCAGTGGTCAAAAAAGTCTTCAGGGACTAAAAAGCTTCTTCACAAGCTAGACTCCAATCAAACTTAGCTTCTTTCTGGAGCAGCTTAGTCATAGGATAGGCTATCTTGGAGAAGTCCAGGATGAAACACTGATAGTATCTAGCTAGCCCAAGGAACTGACGGATCTGGTGCATAGACCTGGGAGACTTCCAATCTAATACATCTTGCACCTTGCTGGGATCTACAGAAATGCCCTTAGGTGTCAACACATGCCCCCAAAACTACACTCAATCTAACCAAAACTCGCACTTGCTGAATTTAGCATACAGCTGGTGCTCCCTTAGTCGAGTCAGTACTAACCAGAGGTGACGGGCATGCTCTTCATCATTCTTGGAATAGATCAAGATGTCATCAATGAAAACTACCACAAACTTATCCAACTCCGGCATGAAAACTGAGTTCATCAGGTACATGAAGAAGGCCAGGGCATTGGTGAGACCGAAAGACATCACTAGGTACTCATACAACCCATACCTAGTAGAGAAAGCTGTCCTTGGTATATCCTGTGGCCTGATCTTGATCTGATGGTAGCCCGATCGGAGATCTTTCTTCGAGAACACCATGGCACCAGCTAACTGATCAAACAAAGTATCTATGTGGGGCAAAGGATACTTGTTCTTAACTGTTACCGCATTGAGGAGGTGGTAATCCACACACATCCGCAGAGTACCATCCTTCTTCTTCACGAAAATAGCTGGGCAACCCCATGGTGAAGAACTTGGGCAGATAAAACCTTTGTCCATCAACTCTTCCAGTTGCTTCTTCATTTCTGCTAGTTCTCTCAGAGCCATGCGGTACGGACATCTAGAAATAGGAGCAGTACCAGGCTCAAGCTCAATGGAGAATTCTACCTCACAGTCTGGTGGCAATCCAGGAAGATCTTCAGGGAAAACATCTGGGAGCTCACATACTACTGGAATGGAGGTAAGATTAGGAACGGCTTCAGCATGGGCAGCAACAGGTAAGACTGGTTCTGAGGGTATGATGAGAGACATCCTATCCTCAGAAGAAGGAAGCCATAACTCTACACTTCTTCTCTTCATATCCAATACTACCCCATACACCCACAACCAGTTCATTCCAAGAATAGCATCAATGCCTTGCCCAGGCATTATCATGAACTGTAGACGGTAAGTGTGGGTGGCTAATACCAAACTTACTGTATCCGTGCAGGTATTGATGAACATCTAAGAACCCGCAGTATGGATCTTATAGGCATACGGTATAGCCAATAGTGATAAGTTGTGCCGCTCTACAAACCCTATGCTCATAAAGGAATACGATGCACCAGAATCAAACAACACCAAAGCTGGATGGGATTCGATGGTAAACATACTAGCCATAACTATCTCCTACTGCACAACCTGCTGAGCATCTGTGAAGTGCACCTAACCAGATCTGCTGGGCACCTTCCTCTTGATGATAGTCCTCTTAATAAGCCTAGAATTTGCAGACGACTGAGAATACTGAGTTGCCTGCTGCTGAGGACACTCCCTGGCATAGTGGCCATCCTTGCCACACTTGAAACAAGCACCAGGCTTGTTCCCGAATCCCTAATGAGGTGGGACCTGCTGTCCCTGAGTCTGCTAGGGCTGCACCTGCTGTGGAGGTGCCTTGTACTGAGTAGCAGAAGTCTGCGACGTCTGCTGGGGTGACCAAAACGGAGGCCCGCCAGATGGTTGATAGGGCCCCTGCCTAACAACTTGCACCTTTTGAGTATGAGGGTGGCTGGAGGATCCAGCTGCCACCCGCTTCCGCTTCCAATCCGCCTGAGATGCCCGCTGAAAACCCTCAAGAGCAATGGCGGCATTCATCAGAGCCCTAAAGGTCTGATAGTTCCCCAGGTACAGTTTCTCCTGAAGGGCGGGAGTGAGACCACGACAGAAACGGTCCCTCTTCTTGTCATCCGTATCCACCTGACTACCAGCATACTGAGCCAAGTGGTTAAACTGGGTCACATACTCCATTACCATCCTGCTCCCCTGGCACAGCTCCATGAACTCGGTCACCTTTTGGTGGATAACACCAGCAGGTATGAAGAACTCGCGGAAGGCGGTGGAGAACTCCTACCACGTTGCTGGATGATCCAGCAGCTTCGCGGCCTGGAAAGTCTCCCACCAGGCACCTGCGGACCCCAAAAGCTGCTGGGACGCAAAGTGCACCTTCTGCTCGTTGGCCACTCCGAGCAGCCAAAACTTCTGCTCCAGCGTGCGAAGCCAGTGCTCCGCCTCCAAAGGATCGTCCGACGGCGTGAATGTGGGCGGGTGGGTCTTGAGGAAGTCCTGGTAAGAGGACTGTCCCTCAAGACGGCGAGCACCACCCCCATTCCCACCGTTGCCCCCGGGGCCTCCACGGGCAAGACCCACGACGGCCTGTGCCATAATCTCCATGGCACGAGCTGTCTCCTGACGAGTAGCGGCTAACTCCCGACGAGCAGCCAACAACTCCACCATGATCTCTGCGGGGGACATCGGCGGAGGCGGTGGTGGCGGCGGGAAAGGATGAGGAACCAAAGGTGGAACATCCCGAGCACTGTCACCATGGCCCTTGTTGGCCGCTCCCGAACTGGTGTTCCCGCATCCGGACCTCAGATTCATCTGTAAGAGAGACGAACCATCCATTAGGACACCCTCCCGATCAGAATCTAGGGTTTAAAGAGATGACATCACATTTAGTAAAGCATTCATTTAGTTAGTCCCACCAATCTACTACTTTCATTATACGTGAAGGGGGATTCCTAGTTCAAGTAAGATGCTATTATATGATGCATGCTTCGACCTATACGTTCACTCAAGCCAAAATATAGCGGCATTCGTAAAGTTTTCGGCACATCGCACACTCACTTTCCGTATACTAAGCAATTTCTTACGCAACGTAAGTCAGTGTACCTGCAAAAAACCGATTAGATAAAACCAGTGCCACTATCCTAGATATACCATATAGCTAGGGCTTATACTTTATATAACTTAACTTAATCGCATCCTACTTTTCGCAAAACTTTTGTTGGTCAAACTTTTAGTTTTGTAAAAGAGTGACGAACTCATGACCATTATTGGCTCCAGTACCAACTATGGCAGAACCGCCCGAAATAGCGTACTTACAGAGGCGCTTGTCTTCCACCAGACACTAAGCACCCCGAAAGCAACTACAACGAGCGGTGTCCGTCGGGCACAGCCCGAGGGAGAACCCGAAAGATCCACATTTTTCCTAAGGATCCAATAATGAGAACGAGTTACAACACAAGTCCATCTCATACATTAGAGTTTCTTAAAAAGGTACATTATTACAATACCAAATACAGAGTGCGGAATGATAAACGGCGGAATATTAAAAGATAACATCTAGCGATAAGATAACGAGGATTCCATCTGAGCCCACCAGATGGATCCTCCACACAAGGAACTCCTCAAGCATCACCTGCAACAGGGGTAAATAAACCCTGAGTACACAATTTACTCGCAAGACTTATCTGACCAGTGGGAATACTTTCCCGACTCCAAGGAATATGATAGGCTTTATGGTTGCTGGTTCTCTTTTAGCAAAAGCAATACTAATAGTGAGTCCTTATTGATACATTATTATCATCAGCCGCATTAAGTTTTCATCTAGTCAATCTATATAAGCACCTGTGCTACTTTCAAGCAAGAGTTGAGCAATCGATACTGTTCCTTCTCCTTTTCCACTTCCAGTTCTTACTACGGTGCTAAACCACAAACAAGCCATACCAGATAACCCGGCGATTCGCGAATCAATGTGCCCAGCTGGGTGCCCCGAAGACACACGCCCCGCTTGTACCCCAGGCACAAGCAGGACTAACCCACCACTCTCCTGTCCCGGGTGTCCAGGTCCCTGTCCAAACTTGGACTCCAAGCCCCCGCCTCTGAGTCCTAGACTCAGTGCGGTGCAAGGACCTCCATCACCTCCTCTTCCCATCAGTCAGTCCAAAAAGAGCCGGATCCATGACAAGAGAGCAGCAAGCCTTCCCTGCGCCCATACCCAAGTATGTGCTTAGGACAATAGTCTGTGACTTGCCTAGAGTCATATGCAATGACCGGTCCTTAATCGACACAGACAGGGAAAAAGTGTAACCGAGCTATGCCCTATTGGTCGCAGGACACAAGGTGGTGGCCATCAAGGAGAACAAGCAAGCCAACTATGGGGTCAAACGCTTTTGGGTGCCAAAGGAAATCATTTCAAACATGAAGAGCACCAAGAAGGTTTGGATCCCAAAAGGGAAGTGAGAAGTCCGTCGGACTTCGGGGAATTTGGAGACTTGGCAAAGTTTGGGTGCATTTCATGAGGTGCGTCATGATGGACAAAGTCATTGTCAAGTAGGTTAGTGAATACTATGGACCCAAATTCCCCTTCCCATGTTAGGTAACGAGATGTCATTACTTTCAATTAGTATTTATTTCAATTGGTATTATTTTTCAATTGATATACTCTTAAAGCATCTAGTTATCTTTCATGCCTATGTTTGCATTTACATGCTTAAATCTTTTGTCATGCATTCAATAGGTATAACATATGGTAGGCTTGCTCGGTTTCATTATCAACCCTTGGAGCAAACATATATGGTTTAAAATTGTTTAGGAGCACGGCACATAGCTTGTTTTACAATTATTTATTTAATATGTGCCAAAGTCCAAATTGTAGATAATCTCTCCCAAATATCATCTTTCTAGTGGTATTTTGATACTTAAATCAATGTGCACAAATTTTACAAGTATTCAACACTTGTGTGCACAAATTTAGGGGGAACTTAATCTACAAGTTGGATGATTTGAGACTAACACCTTTTCAAGCTTATCTTGTGTGTAGTAGTCTCATTGCAAGAAAAATAGAGTCCCCGGAGGAAAGCATTATACTTCAATTGGTAGAAATCAAATTGATTTTCACATGTGGTATTTCTAAACCGATATCACCATGTTGATCTCACTTTGATATTTATTTGCTTTCTCCATGCATTATATAGATTAACCTCTCTTATGCAATAAATTGCTAATTATGCATATGCTTTGCTTTTTATCATATGTATGCATAAATTTAGGGGGAGCTTAGTCTATATAATGTGATAGTCAAGTTTTGTGACCTATTCCATGCTAATCAAATCCTTCATTTGGTTCACAAAGTTTGACCCTCACTTGTGCTACTAATGTATTCCTTTTTGGGTGTTTGATGCCAAAGGGGGAGAATTTGAAGGACCAAAGACAAGCATTTAGTTACAAGTAGTAATGGTCCGAGAAAGGGAGGAAAGTGAATTATGGATTAGTCTAAATTATGGGAGAATTTTTTTTAGAAAGCTAGGCTTTAATCCATAATATCACATGGGGACATTTGCAAGGGCAAGACAAGTTTTTAAGTAAAGTTTTAATTGGTATCTGTCAATTAGTATCATATAACCTTGCCCTTTGCATTGCATCCTAGCAAGTAGGTAGTTTTTAATCTCCAAATTCTTATCATTTGCTTGCCTTGGTCGTGTTGTCATCAATCGCCAAAAAAGGGGAGATTGTAAGGAAAATGGACACTTGGCCCATTTACTTTGGATTTTGGTGTTTGATGACCAACACAACCAAATTGGACTAATGAATTTGCAAGTGTTTATTTTGTAGTTCAATAGGGTGCAAGACGTGACTTGGACGAAGGCGACGTGGTGATCCGATGATCAACACCTTAAGAAAGACCTTAGAAGCACAATAGAAGACCCAAGATATCAAGCAAAGTCCAAGCACGAAGATTGGAACCAAGCCGTACACAAGATCGTGAAGAAATGAGCTCACTGAGGTGACCAGACGCTGGACAAGCGACCGGACGCTGGGTAGAGGACTCGGCAGATAGGCGACCAGACACTGGACTGGACGCTGGTGGCAACCGACCGCACACAGGACAACAGCGTCCGATCGAGTACAGTAAGGTTCTAGAGCGGCAAATCTACGACCGGACGCCTCCAGTGGTAGGCGACCGGACGCTGATCAGCGTCCGATCGGTATATTGCCGGCTCAACGGTCGGGACGACCGGACGCGTCCGGTCAGGATGATTCAGTGTCCGGTCAGTAGCAGTTTCGTGGGAATTCAACCCCAACGGCTACTTTCTCAGTGGGGCTTATAAATACAACCCCCAACCAGCCATTTGGGGGGAGTGGAGCTGAGGAAACATAGCAAGGGTGTTGATACACCATTTTAGTGATCTCCACTTGCATAGTGCTTAGTGATTCATCAGGTGATTAGCGTAGGTGCTTTGCGAAGTGCTTAGGTTGATTAGACCACCACTTATGCGCTTGCTCTAGGTTTAGGCCTAGTGTTTAGTGAGGTTTGCATACCTCTTACCACTCGGTGCTTGCGAGCACCATTGTTGTACATCGGAGGGGCTTGAAGTCTTGCGAGATCACACCAACCGCGTTTATGGTGTGGCCGCCACCGTGTACCGGAGGGAACAAGGCCCACGGCGTTTTGGCCGGAAGCTTGATAGTGAAGACGGCGGGGAGCATCCGGGAGAGGCTTGCCGGAAGGTACGTCGGAGACCCACTTGCGCGTGGGGAAGACCCGAGGCTATCCACGGAGTTACCCGACTGGGAGCTTGGCCCTTGCGAGGGATTTCTTGCGAGGGGCTCCAACGAGGACTAGGGGGAAGCTTGCGCACTTCTCGATACCTCGGTAAAAATACCGGAGTCATCGACGGGAGTTTGCATATCTCTACCTTGCTCTTTAGCTTCCACATTTACATTGATTACTTTACCAACACACTAGCAAAACCATAGTTGCACATCTAGATAGTTTATCTATTGCATAGGTTTTGCTAGGGTTAGAAAAAGATGCCATAGTTTAGAGTTAGAATTTTTAAGTTGCCTAACTCACCCCCCCTCTTAGCGCGTCACGGTCCCTTCAGTTTCTTCCCCAGCGAGTAAGGGAATCGCTCCTCTCTCTTGTGTTGCCAGGGGAGGAACACTCTGTTGTTTCCTCTTGGTTGCTCGGTGTTTAACTGAACTCGGATCGCTCAGCCCCCCTCCTACGCACTGTTCGCCTAAACGGTCGTTTAGCCCATTTACACACCGTGTAAACGCTACACAGTGGTGCGCCGTTTCCATTTAATCACCCGTTTACCCCGTTTAATTGGCCGTTTAGCCCATTTAATGGGATGTTTTGCCCGAATAATGGCTAAACGGTAGGTGACCGACTGTTTACCGTTTAACGTTTAGGAAAACATTGCTCCTACGGGTGCCGACCTTCCCCTTATATCCTGAGGAAAGTGGGTACAAGGCGGTTTGGGGGCTACGGTCTATGATCTTCATGTACCGAAGTCTAGGAGGGTGCAACTATGGCGTGGATGGACCTTGGTGTTGTTGTGGAGTCAGGGGAGCCGCGGGCGCCACCTAACATCGTTGAGGCCCTGACGCTTGACTGCTAGGGGCTATGTACTGCGGTTCGGCCTCCATCGAGTGAACCTTCTTGAGGCTTCCTTGGTGGTGAAGGCGCTCTGGCTCAGGGGTTGACGAGCGGTCCCGAGACCCCAGCACCCCTAGAGCCGGTGAGACGGTTTGTCCTGTTGTGTCACGCCATCTGGGTGACCTTGTCGAGGGAGTGGTCGATAGCGCCTCGCGCCCGTTGATCAGGCCGGTGCCATGGAGCCCCCAAGCCTGCTAGGGCGCTAGATGCTCGGTGGGTTGGCTGACGCTCGGGACATCGATCGCTAGCCCAAGCGCTAGCTCGGGCTAGGATTGAGCTAGGGTAAGGCTCGGGTTGCCGTCTGTTAGGAGCCTGGGGCCTTGGCGAGCTTCCTGAGCCCTGAGCAGAGGCCATGGGTGTACTCGGGCTCTGCCAAACTCGTACCGGAGGGTACGTGCATGTGCAAGCGTACCCGATGGGTATAGCCCGTGAGCGATCCTAGAGGGATCGGTCGGGGGGTCTACCGGTCGGGAGTCTCTCTCCTGGGGACTTAACATATCCCTATGTTTGACTTTCGTTAGGTGCCCCTGAGCCCTTCATGGCCTTTTGGGTCGAGTCTGTGATGGCAACGAGGGGCTGACCACGATCTTCTATGACTGGGCCGATTGTCACAACGGTAGCCTCTACTAAAGAGGGTCGGATGCTCTTCTTGGTGCACTCAAGCTCTTTGTTGGGGTGCTTGGCTTTGGGGCCGAGTGTCGATAGATTAGAGTGCTGCGCGAGGGGAGTTTGAGCGAGGGCCCTGTGAGCCCGTCAGGGGATGCCGGCTCAGAGCCCGCGTGGTGTGCCCTGCTTACCTCGTCCTACCATGGGTCGAGCAATTGGGGGTGTTTGGGCCCAGGCCCCGTGTCGATCGATTGCTCAGCGTCCCATGCCCTTCGGATGGCCTAGTAGCAGGCCTCCTTGGCTCGGGCCACACACAGCGACGGTTGGGCTCGCTTGGGCACCGAGCTTGTTGGGGAGCCCTCGTTGGGCCCACTGCTCAGTGCCCTCTGCTCCGACCCTTGGACGCGTCAGAGGAGCATCAGTAGGTGCCCGTTGGTCGGGCCCCGTGATCGCCAGCAAAGGGGCTAGCGCAGCCCCCGAGGCCATCATAGGGCCTCCTTGCCAGTTGGTGGGGCGATTTCTCCACGCGCCCCTCCCTTTGACACCTTGTGTAGGTAGTTGATGGCGCTTCGGCCGCCGTGCCAGTTGGTGGAGTTAAGGTGTGTGGCGCCTGCACCGTTCCATGCCCCGTGAGGGGCAAACCGCTACGCTGCGTGGTGCGAATGATGGAGGAAGGGATGTGATGCTTCGAGCGTGCGGATCTGGGCTGTCGATGAAGCCGGGTGGACATAAGGGGAGGTGGGTCACCTCAAATCTTGCGCTGAGGTGTGCGCACGTAGTGGGCGGCACATCCCATCAGGAAGTGACATGAGCGGATGGGACGGGGTGTGACTGGTTATCAATGCCCCATCTAAACCCACGTGCCTGCCTTCATGCAACCGCTCGGCGTGCGGCCTGGGGATTAAGAGGCGTCGAGTCGGCCCCTGGGCTCCCATCCGCTGCACTTTTGATTGCCGATCGGAGGGTCGGCGCTGTTTGCAGTCCTTCACCCTAGGCTATAAATAGCCCCAGGGCACGGCGCTTTCGCACAAAGCATCATCGACAACTTCTTGATCCAGATCTGTCTTTGTGCAGCCATGGCTGTAGCATTGAAGTGCAACGTCGCCCTCCGAGTGAGCCTCCCCGTCGCTGGGCGGATCACTCCCACGAGAGTGGAAGGATTCCAACGAGGCATGGATGGCGGCGTGATGATGAGGGGGCCACGGCATGAGGGGGCCGGTACCCTTGTGCCGTCGAAGGCTCGAGGGACTATGTTGATGCATCATCACTTCATTCCTTATAAGCTAATAACTAGTACTAGTACGAGGAATCACTACAACACCGACCCCCATTTGCCAACGCATCCATTGCAACGGAAGGAGCAACCGTAATCCCGTAGCTAATGGGCCGACTGTCCAGTAATGGTCTTTTTAACTCGTGTGCCTACCCCGTTAGCCTCCCCCACGACTCCACCCTTCCCACGAGTTTTCCTGGTCGTCAGTTTTTCTCGTAGATCTAAAATCTAGCATCAACTGCAAGAATCGAGGTTCCCTCCTCTCATAAACAACACATTTGATCTGATCCCCTTGCAGTGATGGATCATTGGAAGATCAGGAGAAGATTGTTCTAGCGGCCTTCGACTTGAAACTTGGCAACGGCGGCTGTGGCAGGAGGCGCAACATGCGAGCAAATCAGTGCCATGACTTCACCGCATCATCGTCCCTAGATATGGGATATGGTAGGAGTTGGTGCCCTTACTCTACACTCTAACAGATCCATGTACGTTGATTTCATCTCCTTCCCATCCCATACTCTCCTGCTCCCATCAAAATGGATCTATTCATCCCATTAAGTTGTGGCCACTACAGGTCGTTAATGCTTAGATGAGTGCGGTTCCTTTTACGGTTGGTAACTAAATCTTGGTCACTACAGATCGGAATTGGATACGGCGTTTGCATCATGTTCTGAGTAGACAGTATTGTTTTCTCCTTATTAGATTATTCTTCAGTTCTGAAATTAACAAGTATGCAGTAATAATTCCATTATACTTAATGACGGATGACCTTATTCTATTGTCAACATTCTATATCTGTTTTTGAAATTTCTGACAATATTTCTTATATCCATTCGGGTGGACAGGTAGATAACAGGAATAAGAAAACGTCAATGTCCACAAAGAATTACTTCTCCGCGGTAGAGAAGAAGCAGTGAGAAATTTTCTCATTCTATATTCTTTTATATACATATGTACGGTAATTTTGCCTAGTTAATTAATTCGTTCATGAACTGTGGTAAACTGGTAATTATTGTAGCAGCCTCATACAGCAGATTAGAGATGCACTGACTAGTACTTAGAGATGGGGACAAATGGTTTGGTACGTGCGTCATGTACGTCAGTTCTATAATTTTTCCCTTCTCCTATAATATTTTTGTACAGGCTATATTTCTTATTAAATTCCTGAAATTCATTGTGATTACTATCAGTTTTAGTTATCTTTTTCGAACTTGTGCAGACAATGGTAAATCTTCTGATTTGTTTACGGTAATTCTATGATGTAGAACAACGAGCGATGAGGAGGTGATTGAAGAACAGATCTTGCAAGGTCATTGCGGGTATCCCTTCTTCAAGTATATACGTAAGGTTTCTTGTTTATATTTTGTCGTTGTTTGATTTGGATAATCATTAGTTTATATACTTGCGAACTGATCTCTAGTTTAATATTATTGGTAGCTATTTTGCTTTAATTCCACGTACAAAATTTATCTAGCTATCCAAAAATTCTGACTTAGTTCTGATGACAAGCAGTCAGTTCAATGTACAGGAGATGGACACTAGGCATGGGTGCAAGGCCCAAGACGTGACCTTATTCTTCTGTAATAATATACAACTTGCTATGTCACTATAGACAAAGGGTATGAATGAAACTTTCATCCTGTTCATTTGGCTTATAAGCCGTGCTTTTTCAGCCAACGAATAATATTTTTCTCTCACAACAAATCAGTTAACAGTATTTTCAGCCATGGTTTATCAGGCAAGCGAACATGGCATTTAGCTCTAGAAGAGCTGCTCAGGAACAGGTATATAGGCTCAGTTGTTTTTCTTCACTGAGATTTATAAATTCAAGGAAAATTGCGTCTTTCTAAATATGTTCTTAATTAATGAAGCACTCTATATTTTCGCGCAGGGCAAATATATATGATATTTTGGATGTTCAGATGATTATTTTGAAGGATGAAGAATAAGATTTCCCCTGAAGATTAGTATTTTAGGAGTGGTGTTACACTGGTGTATATTTATTTTCATTGTGGAACTTCATAGTTAGTGAACCATTGTATACAATTACAGATTATGACATTTTATTGTATCTATCGAATCGTTTACTTAACATCAATTATTTAATAATATCTTGAGTTCCAAAGATATATTGTTTTGTGCTTGTGGCTGTTGGATGTAAGATATCCAATTAATTTAGCAAGCTATTTATACTAAAAAATAGCATTTATAAATTGTAAAAACCAATCCTAGAAGCACGTGGCATATTCTGCCAGCAACACATATATATGTTGCTGCAGATTCGTTGCTAGCTTGCAACACTTATACCCCTCTTATCAACGCATATGTATGTGTGGCAGTAGACCTTTGCAACGTCACTTTAAGCAACGCATATAGGATGCGTTGGTATAGATCCCACCAACACTTATTCGGGTTTGTAGCAACACATATATGCGTTGCTAAAGTGGTGGTCCTCTTGTAGTGAATGAAGTTATTTCATCAAATTTGAGCCATGAACTCATGATGCACTATCTCATCTAGGATTGACTGGTTCCTCAAACCAAACACCCTAGATATGCTATGGTTTTTCCAACCTTTGACAGTTACGGTCATCGCTGCACCGTGGCCCCAAAATGGCCAGGATCATAATGTGACGGAAACAAATAAATTCTAATTTCCCAATAGTTCACTTTTCTATAGCAAATGTCGAACATCACGATGAGATCACCGCTCCGTTTGCCAAACATTTTCTCCTTTTGTACCTGTATACTTGTTGGTAGCAAAATATGATTGGCGAGATAAAGGTTACTCATACGGCAATTTTGTTTGGTGCATTGCCACAACTATGGCATGCCACTTTCTTAGCACCCTGTTTCACACGTCATAAACTCATCTTTTGTGCCAAACTTTGCCACAAGTGTGACTTCGATTTTGCTCGCCACATTTTATGTGACAGCCACAGTTTTCGCTGAAGGTGAGCCGTGGAAAACCACGGCATGAACCAACCAGGGCCTACGGCACCAATCAAACAGGCCCTCGGATCGAAGAAACTAAATTAGGATCAAATTGGGTTTGAAAAAGCAATTTTGGGCAAATCCTACAGAAACGCCGTCCCAGTTTGGGGCTAGCTGTGCACCGTCTGCCAACTACAGACAAAACTAACTGGCCCAGGCCGGTTTCTTCAGCCAGCTTTTGCAACCCCTTGGTACACCCACTACTAGAATCTCGCATTTTTCTGTGCGTGCAAAAACCCACAGAAAAATACGAATACCGGTGTACCCTCAGAAAAATACCCACAGAAATATATGGGTTCGCCGTCAGAAATAATTTTTCTGTAGGTATTACACGCACAGAAAAATTACGTTCGCCCAGATTAAAACTAATTTTTCTGTGTATTAATCCACACAGAAAAAATAAATAAACGCACAGAAAAACACGTTTTTCTGTCGGTCTAGGTGAACTCACAGAAAAATTCATTTCGCCCAGATTAAAAAAAATATTTCTGTGTAGCCAGCCTCACAGAAAAAAAGAGTTGAACACAGAAAAAAAAATTATTTTAAAATAGTAGCAACAACATATTAAAATATATATTTTCCATATAGTGATTTATGTGCATGACCAACAAGGTTTCATTCAAATAATACACAAATCGGTAGTTCATCATGAATGGAGTCAACACTTATGTCAAAAATAGAATCAGTCTGATCTATCAGCACATATATCATATACACAGATATGATATCTGATCATCTACATGTTCAACATAAATACTACAATGAATTCACAAATATGGATATCGAAAAAGAAACCAAACTATTTCTTCTTGTTCAACCAATTGTAAACTGCTTCACCTTGCACTCCATCTCTACCTGTGAGAACAGTCAACATGAATACTACAATGATTACACAGGAAAGTAGTCATTTCTGTTTCCTAAAGTATCCAGAAAATGGGAATACAGTATGTACCAGCAAAGGGGAGGCGAAATCTTTGAGATCAGAAAGGAGATCATCTTGCTCTCTCTCAAATAGTTCCTTTCCAAGTGGACCAACAGCTGATTCATTTACTGGTTTGTCATTGAATGATCTACAAACAAACATGGAAGTTACTTGAATTATTTGCAGGCACTTGAATGATCTAAGGTCAATACCAGAACAAGATTCAAATATACTATTGTTTAAGTAATGGAGAAATCCAGTAATACCCGAGTCAAGCTTTAACTCAGGTGTATTCAATACTTTCCCAAGAGACCACATCAATGCACCATAAACTCTCATAAGCTGCATGTCAATGAGAAAAGGACTATTAATATGTAGAGCAAAACAAAGAAAAATGTCCCATCACGAGTTAAGACACAAAAAGATCCACAAATACTACCTGTTGAGTGTCTACTTGATCTGCCTTGTTCAAAACTACACGTATTTTGTCATCATGTCCACGTAATGATCCAATGACACGTTTGAACTCATCGCTGATGTCAAGCTTATGAGGATCAAACAGAAGAAGAATAAGATCACACTTCGCAGCAAACCATGATGTCACGCCAGTGAACTCATAGCTGCATTGCGTGCGTTGCTTTTCACCAGAAAGAACACCAGGTGTGTCAACAAATGTGATATGCTCTAGCAGCTTCAAGGTAAATGTTTGGTATCAATTTCCAGATTACATGCCTTTTAGGTTTTCACTTGCATCAAAATTAAATCTTACTGGATGTCGCATCTGAGAGCACTCAAACTTGGATAAAAATGCAGTCCCAAATGTTGTAAGACCGCTAAAAGGCATGTCAGCTTGAACAGCAATAGTATTTCCAGGAATAGTCCTAGGTTATACAATTCATAGGTGGCACACAGGCAATTCATACTGCTTATACTGCAGTTACATTGGCCTAGGTTGAAAAAACTAAAATTGGACAAAAAGAGTGTGCCAATAGGTGCTTAGTATCTATTGCCAGTTTCACAAGCAAGAATTTGCATAAATCTAGCAATGATGAACTTAAACTTTAATATTGATTTGGAGATGTGTGCATTATGCTTCTTTTACATTAGCTAACATTCCCAACAAACCCTAAGGAATCAGAAACAATCATAAATATGATGGCTGGCGATATAATCGCAGCTCAGCATTTCATAGAAAATTTAGAAATTACTTCACAAATCATAATACGAAGTTTAAATCATTTGATGCACCTATTATACCTACAAAAATGACAGCATTTCTTTATATAGGGAAAGGTCTTAATATTGGCACAAAAATATCTCTGTTGCTTAATAATGCATAATAGAAACACAAGTACTGAGAGCTATGTTGTCTTACAAACATTTTGGTGGACTGTGGGCTTCCTTTTAGACAACTTACATGCGTCATATTGTTTCCAAAATTTCACAGAAGAAATACCACAAGACAGTGACCATCTCCAGAAATTTACCCATTATCAAGAGCAAAAGAACTCGAGAAATGGCTCAGATTTACCCATTATCAGTATGACAACTGCAACTTAATTTCACCTGGAGCTTAATTTAATTCTCTCTCTAATGAGAATTGAACTGGCCACAGAACTGGTTGCTTGTACTGGTACAAGCCATCCTAGTTAAGTAGCAAACAGAACAAAATATCCCAAGTACGAGCTCATAAGGTGCTAAAGTGCAGAAGTTCTCTAATGGAAACTTGATTCATCATAGCCACTCAAGAGTAGTACAAAACAAAAAAAGTCACAAGGCATAGTTATGGAAGGGGAGAGCAGCACGGCACGAGATTGGGGTTTCATAGCATCTCCAAGCTGCAGGATGCACCCCCAAAATATTTTTGAATGTGTCACCTCAGTTTTCCCATCTGAAACAATGTAACAAAAAAGCCTGAGAGAAGGAACTCACTTGGAACAAAGAGACAATGTAACACAAAGAAGCGCAGTATACCTGGTTGTCTGCAGCCCTGCCATTGGAGAAATGATGTCATTAGTACAGGGGAAAGAAGCAACAGAAAGGTTCTTATCCGATAATAATGCTGCTCTGAAAATATTTCCAGAACTGAATTTTTTGGATCCGATTACTTATCATTACTAAACTATTTTTTAAAAAAACTATCCTCATAGAAGGGCCTTTCAGCAATGCATGCTGCCCAGTGAATTCTGTGGAAGGGGACCTTCATATGTTTAGGAGATCAAGCTAGGAAGTTCAGCTGTCCTTAATTCTGTGGAAGAGCATCGCGGCACGAGACTGTCAAAAGATATTTGAATGCTGAAAATATTATAGTAGAAGCAGCCAGGCAGGCATGCATACTCGGGGAAGGAAAAAACAACAGCAAAAAAGCCATCAATCCCAAGCATGCTCATATTAATCCTAAAAATTGAATACTGATTATTGTGGTGCTCTAGCACCTCCTACTAATCCGAACAATTCGATTGCTGAAAGATGACAACTACTAATTGTTGTGCAATAACTTAAGAACAAATAACCAGCAAGATTATGCAACTGTATTTTCAATTCTACTACGAACCACATATCAATCTCATTAGATCTCTTTTTAATTTAGAAATATTAACTTTTTACTAAATATACAAATGTTACTACTGCTAGTCATCATATAAATTCACAGGTCTTATCCTTACTGGCACTTAAAGGCACTGGAATCACCAACCCACAAACTGAAATAAGTACAAACTATGCAATGTAAATATGTGTAACAAGATGAAAATATGTGTAACATAATTTTAAACAGATGCAACTATGCAAGCAAAAGCCTAGCAGCTAACAAGGCATACCTAGCACATTTTTTGTCAATGTAAATATGATAGTTTTCCATGAATTGTTACCCGCAGGCTAGGGTTTCGTGGAGCACAAGAACCGACGTGGACCGGCGGGAGGAGGCAGCACCGGTGAGCAGGCATGGCGCCGGCCACCGGTGGAGCCCAGCCGCGCTGCGCTCTCGGCTAGGGGGCTGTAGCTCGCCCCTGGCCCGCGCAGCCGTCCCCTCCGCCGCCGCCGGGCCCCTGCCGCCAGATCTCGCCGGTCGGGAGCGGGAGGGGAGGGGCCACGCCGGGGAAGAAGGTAGGGGAGGGGGGGAGAGGGAGGGGGCGGCACCGGCCACTGGATCTCGCCGGTGGGGAGCAGGAGGGGAGGGGCCGCGCCGGGGAAGAAGGTAGGGGTGGGGGGAGAGAGGGAGGGGGCGGCACCGGCCGCCGGATCTCGCCGGTGGGGAGCAGGAGGGGAGGGGCCGCGTCGGGGAAGAAGGTAGGGGAGGGGGGAGAGGGAGGGGGTGGCACCGGTCGCTGGATCTCGCTGGTGGGGAGCGGGAGGAGAGGGGCCACGCCAGGGAAGAAGGTAGGGGAGGGGGGGGGGAGAGGGAGGGGGCGGCACCGGCCGCGCCGAGGAAGAAGGGGAGGGAGGGAAGGGGCGGGATCCGGCGGAGGATGGGCGGGTGCGGGTGCGGGAGGAGGGGAGGGGAGTGTGGGGGGCTGGGGAGGGGAGGGGAGGGTGCGGCGGGGAAGAAGAAGGGGAGTGGGGAGAACGTGCGTGCATGAGGAGCCGAGCGGACGAGTCCGCGGCGGGTTAGGGTTAGGACTTCTGGGTTATTTTTCCGTGCGTGGGTTTGTTTTTCTGTGCGTTTTAAAATAACCGACAGAATAATAGCATTTTTTCTGTGCGTGCATTTTATTTTTTCTGTGCGTTTTTAAAAAACCGACAGAATAAGTTTTATTTTTCTGTAAGTTCTGATTTTTTCCGTGTGTGTATTGTCACGCACAGAAAAATTATGCAATTATTCTGTGGGTTTTCGTATTTTTCTGTCGGGATATTTTGAAACCCACAGAAAAATCATACTTTTTCTGTGCGTGCCGAAAAAAAACGCACAGAAAAATTCTTCACTCACAGAACAATTCGATTTTCCAGTAGTGACCTCAAGCTTTTCTGGCCAGCCTCGCTGATTGGATCTTCTTTCTTCACTGCGTGTCTTAACCATGTGTGGCCTGGGGCGATCAAGCCGGCCTCTTGTTGTCGTGTGAACTTAATCCGCGTCAAGAATACTAACGACAAAACCAATATGAAATCAATTTTGAAATGTGAGCTCTATAATAAGCTCAGTGCTGAAGTAAACTTAAGTGTTGTTATTGTAACCTTGGCATCAGGTCATAAGGGCCAAATCATCGATATATATAGGTGGGAGTGTTACGGCACCGTGACTTGCTACGGAGGAAGTAGGGAGGGGAGATTGCTGGCCGGGGCTGGTGACCCAGCGGCGAGCGGTCGCCGTGCTCGGCGCGTGGACAGGAGAGACAACATGACTCGGGGCTGGGAGCCCAAGGGAGATTAGATCTCAAACCCAGGCTGATCCATTCATTCGGGAATGTCTGTGCCATATAGGCAGCTTACAAACGTAACAAACTTTCCTAAATTCACTCCTTGCCAACAATTCAAAGGGAACAAAGCAAATTGACTTGATCAACTAAATGAACCGAGTGACCCGGCTTCAGGAGCCGTGGTGACCGCGCCCTGGGCGCTGTGCCGCTCGGCCAGCTTCCTTGGTGATCAGCTCTAGCCATTGGTGCGATCCCGACGGTGGTACTATTTTCCCACCATAACATCTCTCCCCCCCTTCGGGAACAGCTCGTCTGAGAGCTGAAACGAGGGGTGGGCAGTGCGGAACGCGTCGATCGGCTCCCATGTTGCCTCTGCTGCAGGCATGCCAGCCCACTGCACCAAGATGTGCCAGGCTCCACGACGTAGGCTGGAACGGAGGACGCGCTCGGGCTGCTGCAGAGAGCGTCCATGCTAGAGTGGAGGTAGTGTCGGAGTAGTTGCCGGGGGAGTGCCGATGAAGGGCTTGAGGACGCCGACGTGGAAGACGTCGTGGATCCGGGCGTTCTCCGGCAGTTGTAGACGATAGGCCACTGGCCCGACACGTTCCAACATCTGAAAAGGCCCATCGTATTTGGGGCCAAGCTTCTTGCGGGCGGCCAGAAGCAGGGACTGGGTCGTGCGGTTGAGCAGACGAAGCCAGACCCAATCCCCGACGGCGAACTCCAAAGCATGGTGATTAGCATCGTAATGTTTGCGTGCATATTGCTGCGTCTGCAGGAGCCGGTCACAGACTTCCGCGAGGAACGCGTCGCGTCGCGCGAGCAGATCATCGATGGCTTCGGTGTGAGCAGAGCCCTGCTCATATGGTAGCAGGGATGGAGGGGGCATGTCGTAGACAACCTGGAACGGCGATGTGTGCAGGGCGAAGTGAAACGAGGAGTTGTAGCAGAACTCCGCCCAGGGCAACCAGTCAAGCCAGTCGCGAGGACAGTCGCCGGTGATGCAGCGGAGGTACATGGCGATCACTTTGTTCACCGCTTTGGACTGGCCGTCGGTCTGAGGATGGAAGGCAGAGCTCACGCGCAGCCGTACCCTGGAAAGCCGGAACAAGTCTCGCCACACACGGCCTGTGAAGACGGGGTCGCGGTCGGTGATGATCGACTCCGGAAAGCCATGGAGCCGGACGGTATCGGCGAAGAACGCGCGAGCGACGGAGGCTGCCGTGTACGGGTGTCCCAGCAGGATGAAGTGCGCATACTTGGAGAACCTATCAACCACGGTGAGCAGCACACTCTTACCATGTACCTTCGGGAGTGCCTCGATGAAATCCATCGAGATGTCGGCCCACACTCGCAACGGCACTGGCAATGGCTGGAGAAGGCTGGCCGGGTGCAGCGCCTCAGTCTTGTTGCATTGGTAGGTGTAGCAGGCCCGTACGTAGTCGTGGATGATCCGGCGATCATGTTCGACGGAGAAATCAGCACGGAGGAGCTGGAGGGTCTTTTGAATGCCCTCGTGCCCCATCGTGTGGGCGAGCTAGAGGATGTCGGGCAGCAGCGGAGACGCCTCGGGCACAAACACTCGTCCGTGGTGGAGAATGAGACCCTCGCGGACACGCCACGCGTCGCTGTGATCGCCGGTTGCAGTGGCGTCCCTCAGGGCGCTGAGTTCAGGGGACGCCGTGATCTCTTGGCGTAGCTCGTCGAAGAGGTGGAAGGATGGGCTGGAGAGCGCTATGAGCGATGCGGATTCTAGACCACGGGCTATACCCTCCAGGCTGGGAGCAGCGCCTTCCTAGCAGGCCATAGCGTCGCCATCACGACGGGACAGAGCGTCGACGACCGTGTTCAGTCGGCCTGGTCGATATTCCACCCTGAAATCAAAGCCAAACAATTTGCTAACCAGTGGTGCTGGGGTATCGTGGAGAGGCGCTGGTCCAGCATGAACTTGAGGGCGTAATGATCTGTGCGCATGATGAATGCGCGACCCCACAATTATGGCCGCCAGTGGCGCACTGCCTGAACCAGGCCAATGAGCTCACGCTCATAGGCGGCGACTTTTAGGTGCCACGCCGCAAAGGGTCGGCTGAAGAATGCCAGTGGCCCGTCTCCCTGGTGCAAGATGGCACCAAAGCCAGACCCTGATGCGTCGCAGTCGACGATGAAGTCGTTGGCGAAATCTGGGAGTTGGAGGACCGGTGCAGTGGACAGGGCGGCCTTCAGCGCCGCGAAGGCCGTGGTGGCCTCCTCTGTCCACCGGAACCCTTCCTTCTTGAGCAGCAACGTCAGCGGGGTGGCGATGGCGCCAAAATCCTTGATAAAACGCTGGTAGTATCCGGTGAGACCGAGGAAGCTGTGCAGTCCACGCGCAGAACGTGGCAGCGGCCAGGCGGTGATAGCTTCCACCTTGGCGTTGTCCAGGGCCACGCCATCGGCCAAAATAACATGGCCCAAGTACTGGACCGACGAGGCTGCAAACGCGCACTTAGAATGCTTGACGTGGAGGTGGTGCGCGCAGGACGTCGAGGACGGCGTGGAGATGTTGGAGGTGTTCGGTCCAGGATGAGCTATAGATCAAGATGTCATCGAAGAAGATGAGCACACACCAGCGAAGGAATGGCTGCAGGACAAAATTCATTAGTGCTTGGAACATGGCTGGAGCGTTGGACAAGCCAAATGGCATGACCAAGAACTCAAAATGGCCATGGTGGGTGCGGAACGTCGTCTTGGCCACGTCGTCGGGGTGGACGCAGACTTGGTGATAGCCCGAGAGGAGGTCCAGTTTGGTGAAGAAGCGTGCCCCGTGGAGCTCGTCCAAAAGCTCCTCGACAACCGGAATTGGGAACTTGTCCTTCATTGTGGCGGAGTTGAGGACGCGGTAATCCACGCAGAAGCACCATGACGCGTCCTGCTTCTTGACGAGCAACACCGGCGTGGAGAACGGCGATGTACTTGGACATATGATGCCCTGTTTGAGCATGTCGGCACTGCTTCTCCAGTTCATCCTTCTAGAGTTGAGGGTACCGATAGGGCCACACCGCCACCGGTTCTGTGTTGGCCTTGAGGTAGATGTGGTGGTCACACGGGCATGCCGGGGGTAGGCCAGCCGGAGAGGCGAAGACATCTTCGTACGTGCTCAGCAGCCGATCTAGTAGTACCGGTTCGAGCCCACGCACAGAAAAATTATGCAATTATTCTGTGGGTTTTCGTATTTTTCTGTCGGGATATTTTGAAACCCACAGAAAAATCATACTTTTTCTGTGCGTGCCGAAAAAAAACGCACAGAAAAATTCTTCACTCACAGAACAATTCGATTTTCCAGTAGTGACCTCAAGCTTTTCTGGCCAGCCTCGCTGATTGGATCTTCTTTCTTCACTGCGTGTCTTAACCATGTGTGGCCTGGGGCGATCAAGCCGGCCTCTTGTTGTCGTGTGAACTTAATCCGCGTCAAGAATACTAACGACAAAACCAATATGAAATCAATTTTGAAATGTGAGCTCTATAATAAGCTCAGTGCTGAAGTAAACTTAAGTGTTGTTATTGTAACCTTGGCATCAGGTCATAAGGGCCAAATCATCGATATATATAGGTGGGAGTGTTACGGCACCGTGACTTGCTACGGAGGAAGTAGGGAGGGGAGATTGCTGGCCGGGGCCTGGTGACCCGGCGGCGAGCGGGCGCCGTGCTCGGCGTGTGGACAGGAGAGACAACATGACTCGGGGCTGGGAGCCCAAGGGAGATTAGATCTCAAACCCAGGCTGATCCATTCATTCGGGAATGTCTGTGCCATATAGGCAGCTTACAAACGTAACAAACTTTCCTAAATTCACTCCTTGCCAACAATTTAAAGGGAACAAAGCAAATTGACTTGATCAACTAAATGAACCGAGTGACCCGGCTTCAGGAACCGTGGTGACCGCGCCCTGGGCGCTGTGCCGCTCGGCCAGCTTCCTTGGTGATCAGCTCTAGCCACTGGTGCGATCCCGAAGGTGGTACTGTTTTCCCACCCGTAACAGGGAGACTATCGATCGGATTTGGCCCATCATTAGGACGTCCGGCCGGCATTGGTTTAGTCGTCCATCGGGGCCGGATTTGGCCCATCATGCTAAGGAAATACGTATGTATGCATATGTAGCAACCTGTGTAGTTAATTAGTTTCACCGCACGTATGAAAGTGAAACTGATGCTATAAAAATGTAAATGCACGCGAGAGGGATACCATACCAGGGAATTCCAGCAGCAAGCAAGCGCCTGCCATTTCTGTGGCGTACGTGGAGACGAGGAGCTCGACCTCCGACATGGCCGCCACTGCCAGTGCCAGCAAGACGAGGAGGGCGATCCTTGTGCTCTTCATCATGCTCTTCTTCATGGGCGCGCTCCACCACAACCACTATCAGAAAACCGAATATCTTTCTTCCTTGAGGGGTGAAATTGAACCCACAAGGACGATATATTATTATTACTTTGGGGGTCGTTTCAAACCTCCAAGAAAATACATGTTCTTCAGTGTTAACCCAAACCGCCAAGTTAATTCCATATGACTCTCAAGGTAATAGCTATATTTCCTTGACTCTCTACCCTTTGACGGTCCTTCCTGTGTGTTGGCCGCCGGGAGCTATTGAGTGTTTTCGACCCTTAAGCAGTGGCGGACCTAGCTCGAGATTTAAGGTAGGGCAGAATTAAACTATAAAGTTCTAGCTAAACAACAGCTACACGTATACCATAAATAAAAGTTGTAGAATGATAAACAAGAATCAAGATGTTACCCCTTTTAATACAGAAATCATCAATAGCGCGCACATGTTTCAACAGAGAACTATAGTACAAAACATGTCAATTTAAAAGACGAATCAATTAGAAAATAAAAGATAAAAGACTCGAGAAGCTTTTCTAATCTGTACAATCATTGAGTCGAATTGAGCTGCGCGTCCGAAGCGGCTACACGTGACGCTCGGCCGAGTGAGGGGCGGCTATCTCAGCCGCGTTGTGTCCGTGGAGTGCCCGTGCCTCTGGGTGCTTGAGCTCGCCATGCTGAACATCAACGGCCAAGTCTCCATCCACTTCGACACTCATCTTGAACACCGGGGGCGGGGCGACGGGGTTCTGGCCGCCCTACCTCGCCCTATAGGTCGATCCGGCTATTCTGTTTTGCGGCAGTGAACGGTAATTACTTAATTATTTAATCTTTTCATTACAAACACCGCACCGACCTGCTCGTTTTGCTAGCCAGGTAAAGAATTACTACATTGAAAAACAGTATATAGTCGGGTGTTTTTAACCATGCATTTTCTTTTGGTTTCGACGCTCATTTTGTTTGTTTATTTACGACAGTACTCACCGCCGCCGACCGCCCGGGCCATGCTGCTGCCGTCATCTTTGGCTGCATGCAGCTTCTTGTCAGTTGTTACCTACCATAGCACACACGATCGACGTGTTCAACTTCAGCAGCCAACCGTACCATGAATAATGTACTGTACCGAGGTTTATATACTTATGTATGACCCTGTTTATTTCGCTGAAATTTGGTTTATGATGATGCCTATACTGATTTGTTCACTACGGGAGAACGCAGATTTGCCGAGTGCCGCCAGCTTTGCCGAGTGCCAAAAATCGGGCACTCGGCGAAGCCACTCTTTGCCGAGTGCCGGACCGGGTGGCACTCGGCAAAGAGTGGCTTTGCTGAGTGCCACAGAGTGCCCGACACTCGGCAAAGGGCGGCACACGGCAAAAAAATGGCACTTGACGGCCGGGCCCGCCCACGCCATCAATTTTTTTTTTAAAAAAAAATTCTTTGCCGAGTGCCGGCCCTGGCACTCGGCAAAGAGGGCCTTTGCCGAGTGCCAAGGCCATGCACTCGGTAAAGATCCCTTCTTTGCCGAGTGCCACTTCCTGGCACTCGGCAAAGGACCTCTTTGCCGAGTGCCAGGGCTGGCACTTGGCAAAATATTTTTTTTTATTTTTTTTGACCCATTTTTTTGTGAGGCCTTCCCACATTATTTAAAACTCCATGTTCAAATTTGGGACAATTTTGACTTTTTTTGCTATATTTTGTTAGTTTTTTTTTGTTTCGTTGAATTTTATGGAATATTTCAAATTTGAACTGTAGGTGCATGGAATAATCGAATTTGGTCGTTCAAAAAAATGATATTCATGATATTTGGTGTATGTTAAGGCCGTATCCAGGAACTCACATGAAATTTCGAGCATCTTGTTGACGTAACATGACGAGGTACCTGCGGGAAAAGTGTATTTAAATTATATAAAATCCGAACGAAGTCCGAAAATGGCAAAACTTGTCGGGGCGTCGTGTTATCGCATGTAGAGTCTATGGTAAAAAATTGAGAAGGTTTCGAGCAAGTTGCGATGTTGGATGTCTAAAACCCACACATCTCCACATGTGATCACTTTCTGTAAAAGGCGTGTCTCGGACTTGTATTACGAGGCCCGCCTCCATGTGCACGTTGACTACAACGCCACCTACCGTAAGAGAAGAATCAACAAAACATAGGCGAGGAGACAGACAGAGATTCTGACAAGGGAGCAGTACCTACAGGTAAATAGAAAACATCTCCTGTTAATTTATTTTGAGATTAACTATGCCTAATTTGATCTTCTGATGGCTTGTAGATGATTCCAAGCTGGTGCGCCACCCACCCCGATTGTTGGGCTGCTATAGTGGACAAATGGATGGACGCGGACTGGCAGAAGGAGCACCAGGAGAAAAGCGACCAGCGAGCGCTGATGCCAGGTGCCCCTCACCATCAGGGCAGCGCTAGCCTCAGCAAGTATGCAAAGACATATGTAAGTCTGCACCATTTGTCTAATCTAGCCGCGTTCAATTCTGCATGATTTCTAACCACATGTTGTTGTCTTTCTTGCAGTCGGCGGCGCACGGTGGCCAGCCAATTGGCCAACTCACGGCGTATGCTCTAGCCCACATGGGCCCGCCAAGGTCCAACATCGAGTACAACCCGGATGCGGGCCCAGAGGCATACACCAACTCCAGCGTCCACACCCGCCTCAATTCTTACACGGAGGCGGCAAGGTCAGTCCACGGGCCGGCCTACGATCCGAGGACCGAGGAGCGCCTTGATCTTGAGATCGTGATGCGGGTGGGGGAAGGCAAGAAGCAAGGGCGGTTCTGGCTTGGCGACGACGTCCTCAACACGGGCTCTACTCCTCCTCTGAACCGCCTCCGAGCAGCGAGCACGAGCTCTAGCGTGCCCATAAGCCAACGGCGGACAACGGTGGTGGCACTCCAGGTAAGTATTCCAGTTTCATTCGTCGTTCTTTGACTTTTACGTTCCTTAGTTCTGCAATATTGAAACATTGGGGTCAAATGTTGCAGGCCAAGCTACAGCAACTTTGGGCCCAGCATGAGGCCCAGGAAGCTGAGCGGGCGGCTGAGCGGGCCGAGCGGGAGGCCGAGCGTCAGAGGCTACAAGCTGTTGAGGCCCAGCAAAAAGGTTTGCTCAGGTTCGTGCAACAACTTGGGGAGCAACAAGGTTGGCAGATCCCACTACACCTGCTTGCACCACAGCCACCACCACAGTCTACTCCGGTGAGTATGTTTTACTTTCTGTGCTCATGCTTAGTGTCAAACCTAGAGATGACCTTCATGTCGGATTTGTTGATGTGTGGGCCTTCGTGCCGGGTTAGTTGATGTGTCGGCCTTCGTGCCGGAAATGTGGTTGTCGGCCTTCGTGCCGGCGTTTTTCTTGCAGGTTTTGGAAACGTCCCCGTGCAGGGGAGGTGCTGCCGAAATTTTGAACTTTTCTTTAAACTCCTTACATTTTTATCTTGTCACTCACGTGCAATATCTTCTTTTTTTTTTGCAACGGACATCGGGGGCAGTGTCGAACCAGGTCGGAGGGTCGCCGGCATCGCAAGTCGGGCCATCCACATCCGGACCGTCACCGGGATCGCACGCTGGGGCGCAGTCGCCGTGAGCCGCTTGCGGAGTAGTTTCTATGTATCGAACTTGTGAACTTGTGGACTATGAACTTGTGGTTTGTAATAAATTGTGGATTTCAGACAAATTTGGTCGTTTGTAATATATAAATGTGGTTTGTAATTTATTGTTGTTGAATTGTGGTTTCTATTATATATATATGCATTGTTGTTTAAATGGAAAAGCAAAAAACAAAAAAAAAAGAAATTTAGAGGTGGCTTTGCCGAGTGCAATGACCATTGCACTCGGCAAAGAAAATTAAAAAAATAAAAATAAACAACACCCTTTGCCGAGTGTCGGTGCTGTGGCACTCGGCAAAGAGTTTTTTTTTTTTAAAAAAAATTAGACGGCGTCGGCCGACAGCGTCAAATCTTTGCCGAGTGCCCGAAATTTGGCACTCGGCAAAGCAGCCTTTACCGGAAAGGGATTCGACGGAGGCTCTTTGCCGAGTGTTGCACTCGGCAAAGGCTTTGCCGAGTACAAAGCTGCCTTTGCCAAGTGCAACAGGCACTCGGCAAAGAGCCCGCCTCCAGTAGTGGTTATCGCTAAAAAGTACTGTTAAAATAGCGCTGCAGAAAATAATAATGATAAAGCTGCACGCGTAAAAAGAAATTAAAACCGCGCCTATACCACTATGATTTATACGTCCTGTGCGGCTGTGCTAGCTTGTGATTTCAACATCGATCTTTTATTTCCACGCATGAATCGATTGATCGCTAGGCTGATAGCTATCGATCGCGGAGCGAACGAAAGGGATAATATATCTCGATAAGTAAGCAATGGATAATTCAATTGGATTATTGGGGAGAAGAATTAATTGGGGATTATTGGGGAGAAGAATTAATTGGCAGGGGTAGGACACAGGTTGTCACATACTTCACAAATTCACATGCCTCTACATACTCTTCACGGGTTTCCTCTCACTCATCGTCGTATACAACATCTGTTTCAAAAAATTATACTCCATGTACCGTATCTTTGTTCTAAGCAAACCTCTCTAACTTTGACTAAGTTTTTTTTAAACAAATAATAAATGTATTCTGATCGCGAACTAAGCGTAGCTCAGCTGATTCTGGTTCGGGAATCTGTTCACTCGGTTTCAAGTCTTCAACTTGGCACACCTGAATTTATTTTAGGATTTAACGACGCTATTCTTTCAGAGGTAGACGACATGCCTGTCGAATAACTAAGTCTCGCAAAAAAATGTATTCTGATCAAGATACGTTACATGCATGGTTTGATACAATTAAAATAATAGACGTTATTTATGTTGGTGCATTTCTTAATGTAAACTTATTAGTAGAGAAATTTGATTTAGGATATAGCTAAGTAATAAAATGTATAATTTGGAATTGAAGTAGTCGATGATACAACCATATCCTGTAGGTTAGCACGTACACTCTCTATATCTGATGACCCATTCTCTGGCCCATATACTCGTGGGCTTAGCTTAGCTCGTACCAAATATACATGATTTCTAAAAGAGCGACTTTGAGGATCCATTTCCTAATAATAACCTCCTGATCAGACGGTTATACAAAGGCAGCAGTTGTTATCAAAGTATCAACCATGACAAAACACAGTTGAGTACTTGAATATAATATGCTACTACTCCATAGGGCACCCAACAATGGTATAAGCATAGTACTAGCTTTATTTTTTTGCGAATAAATATATGAATGGCCCCACATGATACTATCGCATGATCTTAGAATATATGTATGAGCCTAGCATTTGATCGAGAGCTAGATTTTCTCTCTCTCTTCCATTAAAATATGAAAAAAAAAAACTTAGAGCTAGCTTATAAGTCATCCATCGCGGGTGCCTTAATTATGTTTGCAAAGCAGTGAGAAAAACAAGATTCCAATTATTCTAGTTCCCCAAAAACACAAGATTCCAATTACCCCTTGCTTTTGTTAATGCAAAACAGGGTTAAAAATAATACCTGCTAGCTATTTGAAGGTTTGTCGGGGACGCCCTAAGTGCCTTGTGGAGTAGTTCATAGCGAGATCTCCACAAGACACTTAGAGCGTCCCGACAAGCCTTTAAATAGCTAGCATGTATTATTTTTTAATCCACCTGGATGAGAGAGGGTGAAAAAGGATCTCACTACGATAGTTCAAGCAGCAGGCTCGCACGTCCTCCCAGAAATCAGCTGCCTCTGAGATGTGGCTCCACCTTCTCTGCGACGCGCATCCTCTTCTTTTCCCTCCTTTTTTTTACTCGCTCTGCCACCACGTCAGCTGACGATTCTGCCGCACCGCTGTCGATGCCCTTAGAAGCTCCGCATTGCTTGAAGAGTGAAATTCATAAGATGTTCTTAAATTTGTCACGCAAACGTTATCTAGATCCATGAACTTTGGTAAATATGTGATTTAGATCCAAATTACCCGTGCTGGTTACTGATGTGGCAGCCAAACATGTTGATTTCTTATTGATATAAGTCAAACCCGAAAGAAGAAAAAGAGACAGATCAGCCCCTTTGGCTGCTAGCACAATGCAAATCGAAGAAAGAAAAAAACATACTTTTTAAAATTCTTTGATTTTGACTTACCACCATAGAAATCTCCTTGCTTGCATGCCACATTTTTTAGAGTTCCAGGAGTCCATCGCACTTGCATCAGGAACGAGATTTAGGCGTTACTTGAAAGTCTCAGTTTGGTTTTAAGATGATGTTGAGCAACATGAAGGGCATGAGAGAAGAAGTGGCATAGGTATGTGATGTAGGGATGGAAACGGATCGGATTCACGTGGAATTGGAGATGTCACCTTTTTCAACATTTTAATTCATATCCAAATATGCATATGGATATTTTCGAATAGAACACAAAATGAATGTCTCAGATTCGGTTTTTTTATTTGGATATTTACTCAATTCAACTTAAAGTTCATGTTGTTAAATTCTACATACATGAACAGAGTGTTACTACTAACTTCATCGATAACCAAAGTGAAATAAAATCAAAGTACACTCATAATAATCTCCAATATAGAAGTGAACTAAATTAATGGATAATGGCCCCGTTCGCTTCGTTGAAAAAACAAGCTGAAATACTGTTCCGGTTGATTTGTTATGAGAGAAAAACACTGTTTCGACTGAAAAAACAAGCTGAAAAAGACGGATTATAAGAGAAGCGAACCTGGCCATTTTGATTTATCAACATTTTTATAATTACAAAATTATTACACAAGTAGAGATTAAAGTATGCGAGTATATACGATAATCAAGGATATCTTATAAAAAATAATATAGTCATCAATAAATATTAATGGGTAAATATATCAATTAATTAATCAGTATTTATATAATATTTATCATGAAATTATAAATTATATAAAATAATTTACATCAATAAAACATAAATGCAAATTTTGCTCAGGGACACCGTTTAAAAATTGTATATGTCGTTTAACACCACCAACTGCGTAATAGGCATAGTACCATTATGAAATTCTGGTTCTTTGCCGGTGGACACCGTACCTATTGTTTTAATCATTTCCACGCTCAGGGTGAGAGAAAACTTTCACGCTTAGGGTGAGAGAAAACTTTCAAAATGACGGTTGGATCCCCTAGACCTAGGCCAGACCTGATCCGGCTAGCTTCGTGCAGTGGTTGAACCAGACCATGTCGTCTTGAGGTAAACCCTAGCCCCAGCGCGGTCTGTCTCCTCAGTCCATGCACATGAGCCACCACCTCCGCCATTGTTGTCGCCACCATGGTGCTTGTTCATCGATCCACCACTGCCACAGCACCCGTCGACCCATCGCCGCAAGCAGGCACCTGTGGATGGATGTGTGAAGATGGTGTCACTACCAAAAGGTTAGCGCTTTCGGCCAAGTGTAGATTCACCTTCAAAAGGGTTGAGTGTAGCATGGGTTCTAAAGGGTACGCCCTGTTCTTCCCCTTTTTCTTCTTTTGCTTCAATGAGTGGGGTTTTTGCAACGTTGTACTTGTGGTTTTGCCCTGCGTATCTTAGTAGTTCTCGCGACAGATCTAGGGATTTCATGCTTGTTCTTATTGTCCATTTTTAGGATGGACAGTAGGTTGGCCTGCAAGATTTATGTGCAGGCAACAATGCATTTGAAGGTTAATACAACAAATTTCCAAGTAGTTGTTGATAGGGCACTTTGAATTTGAAGGACTTGACTGATGATGTAGCAGATAAGGTGACTCATGGGCCAAATCAGGGCATGCATTTGTCAGTTTTGAACAAGAACACCAAGTGTATCTCTCGAATCACCAAGTTGGGACTCGCCACAACGAGGACATGGGTTGCCGTCAAGCAACCATACCTTAGGGATATATCTTGTGTTCACTTGCCCCGTGGTTTGGTCTCTACTCACTTCTTCATTACATCCATATTCATTCTTGTGAGTAGTTGTAGTGTGCTTTGTTTTCTTGTGTAGCCTAGTGGTTTTTAGTTCTAGCTTTAGTTGTTCTTTTAGTAGCTATTGTTAGTTGTAGCTCTCTAGTTAGTTAGTTAGTAGTAGCTTGCTTGTTTGTGTGTTTCAACCTAGAGACCTAGCTACTAGACTTGTGTAGGAGACTTGCTTTGTGTGAATTAGAGCTAGAGCAACAAGTAGTTGCTCTTAACACCACCTTTTATACTAATCAACTTGCTCAAGTCAATTGTGATTTTGTAGGAAATGTTTATAGGCTATTCCCCCCTCTAGGTATCTAGATGCTAGCACACCTCGATGGCACAATCACCACATCGCCTTCATGTCCACAAGTTGTATGTGCCATAGGTATCCTTAGGGAGCCCCAAGTACTGCCCTAACATGTCATATAACCCACTCTAGCCAAAATTCACCCTCATACCTGTCGATGTTTGATGACCAGCAACACGTTACGGGGCTACCGCCCGAAACAGTAATTGATGGGCTTCAACGTATGCCGAACTCGACGATGAACGCAAAGACAACAATTTGTACTAGCATGTATAGGCTGTGTGAGATCCCTATGCTATCTTGTTTATGCTAGGTTGCTATGTCTCAGTCTAGGAGTCTTTTGCTTCCACTTGATATACTCCGATGAACTTCTGCTAACCAATATAATTGAAATAAAAAGATCGAGATGGTTTTGCACTATCACACCTGTCGGTGTTTTGGATCACCGGCTAGTAAATTTTGTGATTTGCGCGTCTGACCTGGATGGCTGTGCTCGGAGGACATAGAAATTTATACTGGTTTAGGTAGAGTGTCCCTATGTCTAGTTCGCTGCTGCTCATGTTACCGGCACTAGCTTGTAGTACGGGTTATAAATGGGGGAGAGAGGGAGCCGGTCCTAAGTCTCTGGTGGAAGGATCGTCTACTAGCTGTTGAGTCATGTGGGCGTTATGTCTTAGAGGCGTCGTGCCTTGCCCGCATCCCGCCCTTTTGGGGGCATCCTGCTTCCCCTTTTATAGACGAAGGGGAAGATACAGGTTACACGAGAGAGAGAGAGATAGGTGAGGAAAATAGAAGGCCTCTGTAGTCGTAGCACCCTTCCTGTCCTTCATGCGGGTCTCGCCGACCCTATAGATTATGATGGGGGCGGCTCCATGTCATTACTCTATTCATCACTGGTGCTATACACTGACGTCGTCAGCTGGTCATGGCGCTCCATCCCATGCGGTAGGCGGCATGGTTAATGAACACCCCCGTCGGAGGCCGTATGGGGATTAGGTAGCATAGCTCCGGTACGCCTGACGTTGTTGGCGACATGAGTCGTTAGGCATGGCCTGTCATGGCCGTGGGTCATGTTAGGACGCGCCTACTCCCTTTTCAGTGTTAGGAGTTTGACCTAGGGTCCGTACTCTAAGACCCATAGTAGTTGGGGGCGGTACGGACCCCGTCGGGTGAGGCGGAGTCCCCCTTCAAGGGGTCTAGCGAAGCAAAGTCTTTGCCTGAGGTATCGGGCGAGATGGAGCCCACGTCCTCGGGGTCGGACGGCATGGGGTCTACACCCTCGAGGTTGGGTGAGACAGAGCCCATGCCTGAGGGACCTAACGGAATGGAACTCGTGCCCTCGGGGTCAGGCACATTGTAGCCTGCACCCTCAAGGTTGACGAAGCGGATCCCATGCCCTCAGGGTTGGGTGACTCAGATTCTACGCCCTCGAGTCTGGGCGAGACCAAGATACACTCTTGACCATCTGAGGGAGTTAGCGTTCATGGCCATCAGTTTCCTTCTTTCGGATATCCCTAATCTTGATACCCAATAGTAGCCCTTGAGCCTATGGAGGAGTAGGATACTCCTTCAAAGGCTTTTTTAGATGGAAGGATTCCGAGGGTTTTGATCTCCCTTCGCAGCCCATGTGATTCTTGGTAGGTTGCAATTCCTCTCTGTTGTGATCGGACTCCTTAGGAGCATGCAGCTACGGGGCTTGAGGGGTCTGAAAAGATTTCTCTTAATTCTGATCCCTCCCTAGGATCCGATCGATCTGTCATTGATATGCAACCATGTACTTGGTCTCCTTGCAAGTCCAACTTCCCCTAAGCCCCACTCGTTGTAGGGGTCTGGTCGACGGGTCAGCTCGTCTTGTAATCATCCTCCCTCACGTGTTTTTTCGATAAAATGGACGGTCTGAACCGTGCCATGTTTTCCTCGATGGACGAATCATGGTGCTCGGTGAGCTATTAACGGGTGAAAGCATCTAGGCCCCTAGTTGGGTTTCGATGATTAATGACGACACGAGATTACTATGACTAACTTATGTTTTGTAGGGGCAAGTTAAGTTAGGTCATGGTACTAGAAATTGATTGGGCAATCATGGTTGTCATGCCGCTATCGATGGAAATCATTTTGGTTTTCAAAGGATGAACGACAAGGTTAAGGACGGACTAGTTCTAAGTGTCATTTGGTGTTGGAGAGACACTTAGAGTAGTTTAGGACTTTGTTTTTCCTTTGGCCATACTATTAAGGGGGGTATGGACTAGTAGCTTGACCTAGGTGAGTCTAATGGATTTGGTGTGGTGCACACTTATCAAACTTAGCACTAGGTAGCTCAGGAGTAGCCCTAAGATCAATTGGAGTCAACTTCATTCACGTAGGATTTCGAGTTGGAAGTGAATGGAGGGTCAAATGACTGATCGGACGCTGGTCTGGTTGTGACCGAACGCTAGAAGGTGAGTCCGATCAGTTCATTTGATCAAATACAGTCGTCTGGTACTGCTCGAACGCTGGTCTGGTTGTGATCGGCTACTGGAGGGTGTGTCCGGTCAGTTTATTTGATAAACTGTAGTTGTCTAGTACTGACCGAACACTGAGTGGAGGAGCAACAGACACTGGGGTGCCTATGTCCGGTCAACTCCAGAGAGGTTCTAGAGAGGCTTTTTCTTGACCGGACATGTCCGGTTGGTGCTAACCGGACATTGGGGTGCCTGCGTCCGATCGACTCTAGTAAGGTTCCAAAATGTCTTTTTCTTGACTGGACACGTCCGGTTGATGCTGACCGGACGCTGGTCAGAGTCAGGTTAGAGCTTAATGGCTCTCTCTAGCACAATGGCGGGTATAACTGACCGGTGTGTTCGGTCACCCTAACCGGAGCATCTGGTCATCCCGCAGAAGTGATGACTCAGCCTCCAAATGTTATGTTTTGAATGAGGAGGTATAAATACTTTCTCTAATCATGCATAGGAGGTCTCTTGCCCATTTGTTCATCTGAGAAACACCTTTGGAGTGCAAGGGAGAGCAAGAGCCTAGTGAGGTGATTGAGATTTGATAATCCAAGATTAAGGACCTCATTAGTTCATAGGGAGTAGCAAGTGTGTATCCACCCTTCTCATTAGGCTTGTCGTGGTCAAGTGAGAGTTTGTGCTTGTTACTCTTGGTAATCGCCATCACCTAGATGGCTCGGTGGCGATTGGGAGCTTGGTGATCATTCGACGGAGCTTGTGGATGATCCAAGTCATGTTGTGAGCGGTTGTGGGCGATTCAGCGCGACAGAGTGTCAAAGAATCAGCCCATAGAGAGCACTTGATCCTTGCGCGGATCAAGGGGGAGCTACACCCTTGTGCGGGTGCTCCAACGAGGACTAGTGGGGAGTGGCGACTCTCCGATACCTCGGGAAAACATCACCATGTTCCTTTCCCTCTCTTTACTTTGAGCATTTACATTTGAGCAATTCATTTCATGTCTTTACATTCCTAGAATTGCCATGCTAGAGTAGGATTAGAACCTAGGGTGCAAAACTTTTATGCTAGAGAACAATAGAAACATATTCTAGGCACAAGGGGTGAAGTGGGCTAAGTATAGGACTTAATTATTTCAAAAATTTAGAATTAGCCCAATTCACCCCCCTCTTGAGCATCTTGATTCTTTCAATAGGCTAGTCCGAGTGGGGCCCTGGCTTCCTGTTCATGGGGGTTCGACATGGGTCAGCTGGTGACCGACTCTAGATTCCTGGCAGCTAGTCCATATAGTTCTTGGGTCTGCTCGACCGGTCCCAAGGGCTCATTGCCTTTCTTCAAGGAAAAACCATGGACTGTGCACCGGCCAAGACTCGAACGTGGGTCAGGATGCCCACAACGCTTGTGCGCCTAAGTACTGGCCATTAGCGAGCCCATCCCTTACCACCCCTCACTCTAAAGGTGCCCTGGAGCGGTTGTGAACCCGTCAATGGGCCAATGTTCGAACTCCTAGGCCTTAATGGGCCGTGGGAGCGTTTTCAAATCTGTATCCGTACTTACCTACAACGGTTTTTGGCCCGTCAAGGGGTCGAACCGCTGTTCGGCATGCCCTTTGAGGAGTGGCCAGTGGTGGCATGTGCATGATTCTTAGAGAGGAGAAGTGATAGGGCATGGTGGGCGTGTCGATCTAGGCGGACGGTTCGCCTCCCGCTCTGCCTTCCCTTATAAATAGGGGCCTTTCCCTTTGCCTTTCGGTACGCGTAACTGCAGCCACACCTTCTCCGCTTCTTCGCTGCCGGTGCTTTAAATCTTTCATCCTCACTCTTGCACCACTAATGAAATCCTTGTTCCTCTGCCCTTGCTCTTCCACCGTCCACAAAGCTTTTGTTCCCCCACATTTGCCTCCCATGGAGTCGTGGTATTGTTCTGAAGTCACCCACGCACGCATGGAGGGCCTTGTCAAGCGCGGCCTTCTCTACGAGAGGACTGACGCAATGGAGTGACTTGTGCCCGGTCGTGAGGAGGTGCTGCTGCTGCCCGATGGCTACGTTGTGTCTTTCGTGCCCTTCCACGAGCGCGGACTCACGATTCCTCCCCACCCGTTCTTTCTAGGGCTGCTGCACCACTACCAGATGAAGCTGCAGCACTTGAACCTAAATGGGATCTAGCACATCACGTCCTTCATCTCGTTGTGTGAAAGGTACCTAGGAATCGAGCCCCACTTCAAGTTATGGAGATACTTCTCCATCTCCCTGTAAAAGAATAAGAAGAGGGACATGCCAGTGCCGATGGGATGCGTGAGCATCCACCTTCGGGGGCACTGAGCGGCAGAGTACATGCCCTGCCAGCTCTCCAGATCCAACAAGGGGTGGCATGCGTTGTGGTTCCATGCAAAGAACGATGCCGCCGCCCCTTTGCTAGATTTCACCGGGCGCCTGATCGAAGAGGCACCACTGGTGTGGTCGTGGGGGGCTCCCGAGAAGGAGAAGAGGAGGCTATGTGACCTTCTTGATGCCATCACGTTCCTTAAGGACTACGACCTTCATGGGGTTGGCATAATCAGGGCATATCATGTGAGGAGGGTGGTGTAATAGAACCGACCATTTATAAGAGCACAAGTACGAAAGCAATCATCAGAGTGATCAAACCGTCATACTTGAACCCATATAAACCCGGTAGTCAACTGAAACCACGAAGGATTTCAAACCAACTTGCATACAACCAAGATCATAGTAATTCAACATAACAAGCCACATGTTACATCCATTTCACAAGTAGTTCACAAGTACCTCATACATCAGAGTTCACATAGTTATTACAAAATGAGTTCACAAATAGCGGAAGCAAAGTAGTTTGAGACCATCACACACACTTAGTTCAAATACAAGCCAGTTCCATAGTCATATCCAGCAAAAGCAACAAGATAAGATAACATAGATGATCATGCCCATGATCTAGTCTTCATCCCCCGTAGGGTGGAGACAATACTTGTAGTAGCCGTTATAGAGCACGTCATCTGAAACAAGGGGGAATAAACCCTGAGTACGAGAATGTACTCAGCTAGACTTACCCGTCGTAAACCAAAAATAAATGACACCAAGGGGTATGCAAGGCTTTATCGGTGGATCTTGCTTGACAACCATTTTTCAATAAATGCTATAATGATATAAGAGCATAATTTAAATTATGAGTAAGCAACAAGTTATCAATATTAACCTATCAACTAGATTAGCACATGTACTAGAGCAAGCAACTGATTAACTCCAAACATTAGTAACCATATCCAGTATATTGTTGTAACATCATCATTATCGATTTAACCATCAAGTTACATTAAGTGCATCTACGTTGCCGCTGCTCAGTCAAGTTCTCACTATCCGGGAGAGACGGCGATTCGAATCGATTCCTATCCAGCTGGAGGGGTATTCCTAACACAAACTCAGGCATATCGCGCGAAGGTAGCCTTAGGTCACCTTTCGTACAACTCAGAAATCGCGGCTCTGAGCAGCGCCGCACCCTTAGGGAGTCCACTTTGTCAGGTGGTCAATCTCACCTAGGACTTATGCCAATAGCTCCCCATACATCCTTACTACCGCCAGGGTGCGCACTTTCAATTCTCGGTCTTCCGGCCTGAGTTGAGCTACTCGGCTTCACGGTCGGAATGAGTTATTCGGCCAACTAAGTGATAGGCATGCGTTCAACGTGACATGAGGATGTACAGTGAATTGGTCCTTAATCGACATAGACGAGGATAGATCCACACCCAAGACCTCCTTGCCTTGTTGCTTCTCTATCGACATCCTGCCCGGTCACAATTCATTATTAACCCATGGTTATTTTCCACGATAGCAAATATAGCCAACCGTGACCCAACATCATCCTAACTTGCAGGTGATAGGAAATCACCTGACTTTTACCAGTCTAAGCAAGGCTAAGCTTTGATTCGCTCCTGGACCTAAATAGGATTCAGGGTACGTTTACTGGACAAGGAATAGATATATATGCAACAAGTGTTTGCATCCGATTCCTATCACTTAATGCATCAACAAATAAAGATACTCAAAATAACCATTTTCAAAACATAGAAGACTTAAAATGCTCTAGGGCTTGCCTTTCAGAAAAGATGAAGGTTGGTGATTGGGACACTCAAGAACTTCTTCGTTGGCTCCTGAGCTTGTTGCTGCTCCTCCGGAAGTACTTGCTCGAATTCCAGAAGCGTGACTCCCTCCGGAACACCTATTGCATGCATATGCATAGTATAAGAATTATGCATGCACAAGAGATGGAAGATGATGATGAACTGTATAGCCATGTATAGATGGACACATGAAAGACACGATGATACAAGATCAACATCTATTTTACCAAGTTGGTGCATATCTCTTTTTAGAAAACAAGAACGACACACTCACCAAGCTCTAACAACCTAAGATAAAGTTGTTCATCTTCAGTAAGAGGTCTAGCACCTGCAACTAACAAGTTATTTTAATTAGCCTAGCATCTAACGCATCACATCGACTCATATCAAGCAAACAAGTTATCCATTGAAATCACAGTTTTCAGGCTGTAAACAGCAGTAACTAGTTTTACTCATAACTAGAGTTGTACTAAACCAAAAGACATGCAAAAAGATAATCTGGAAAGCTTATGAAATTATCTACATTTAATTTTTAATCACCTCAGCATGATTCCCAAGTTTAGCAGGTCAAATTTACATAAACACATAATTAGGAATAAACAAGACAGAGAGCAAGCAAAAATATGATCCAACTTTGAATGATTGTAACTCCTAAACTACTAGGCCAAATGCCACCAAATTTTAATAGGAGATAGATACATAGGTTATCTACAACTTTTGTATTCATCACTTTCCCAGCAACCCAAATTATCATGGTGAACTTTGCAAAGTTCCCAGAACTGTCCAGAAAGACATAATGGATGAAAATAATTATTAACTTACATTGTCAACATACAAATGGACAAAACCAACTTTACCAACTCATCACACATGTTGAAAGAACACCAGAAAACATAGTGGCCATTCCTAAATAAATTCTTTTCATACCTTTATTAATTTATTTAGATAATGAGGTTAATTAATAAACACATATCCAAAGTGTATAGAAAATCCCACAAAAATTATAGTAGTTTATACATGTCTCCAATAGACCACTGTCTAAATTTCTCATCATTTGAACAAGTATAACATCCTACACAAAAATGACAAGGCATAAAGGCTTAAAATGACATAAATACGAAACCCTAGTGAAAAGTGTCAAGCAATAGATTTTATATTTTTCATAACATCCTTATGGTACTAGGACATCCTCCAATAAATTTCATGGTCATTGGATTGATAGATAAATTACTAAAATTCACACAAGGATCATTCAATAATAAAAGGAAAATCTATAACTCAAAACTTATACATGCCCTGACCCTCAAATTTTTACCAGAGCTTCTATTCATTAAGAAGAGCTCACCAACAAAATTTCATAATTTTTGGAGCACAGGAACTCAAGATATAAATTAAACAATTTTGCATTCATTTACAAACACATTTCAAGTTTCAATTTAATTCTTCCAAAACTTCCACTACAATTGTTCATGTTATATTTTTCCTAAATACTACACTTCACCATGATCCTAACAAAATTGGAACCACCTAATTTGGATCTACCAAACTTGAGATATAATATTTTACAAAATAGCATCAAAATAAGCACAAATGAGCTAGCTTTCTGGATCTAAGTCACTGACACTCGGGACCCACATACCAGTGGACCCCGCATGTCATTGGCACCGAAATAGAGCACGGCGTGGGGTGGCGCTATCTCGTCGGCGGCGACTCCTCCGGCGAAGCTGACCCCACCAAGGTGTTCACCTCACTCTCCCGCATCGATTCACACCGGTGGTTAGCATAGAGGTGCACGGAATGTGGCTCGTCGCCGGCCATGGCGGCTTGGCGGCGCGGCACGATGGTGCGCCGGCCAGCTCTAACTATGGCTGGGCCAGGTGAATGGTTCTATGACACCATGGTGTTCAGGTGACACTACTCATGCTACGCTAGGGTTAGGAGATGCTCTTGGAACACCCTGCCACGGAGAGGTCCGCGCGGCAGCGGAGCTCACTCTGGTGAGACTCGCATGCCAGCGACGTTCGAGCAGAAGCGGCTAGGAGAGGTAAGGTTAGAGCAACAACAAGGCATGTGGGAGACAATGTGGAAGAAAGGGAGCATGGAAGAGCGCTAATCAGCAAGTTCCACGGTGAGCTCATGCTCTGGCGAGGCGCTGGTCATGGCGGTGGTGATAGGATCGACCAATGGGCCCTCACCTAGCCATGAACACGACTGTGAAGGGCTCGAGCGAGTAGAGCAGTGCAGGGCAGGCGCTAGCTCGGCGGCAATGGAAGAGGTGCGGTGCTTTGCTTCTGGCAAACTGGCGAGGCGAGGAGGCATGGATGAAGCAAAGAAGCGAGCCATCGGGCTCGTGGCATTGTCATGGTAGCAACAGCCTAACTAGCGGGGGCAGTGCCAGTGTACGACCACCACTTGGTGAGCTCGGCCTGACGCCGGTCAGCCATGATGGCCTGAAGCCGAACGCCATCAGAGCTCGAAACGACGCCTGACAGCGTGAGTTCAGCCCATCAAAACTCTAAATCGGTGGCGCGTTAGCAAAATATCCTTAAATCAAAGTTGTAGAGCTATGATAGGTGTACAATTGTTCTATAGAAACCTTTAGCTAATTCGCAAGGGATCATGAGTTACATCAAGCCAAAGTCAGCTCCAACAAACTGTAAATGCAACTATGACTTAGAAATTTTTCAGAGCCTCCAAATGAACCTCGAAACTGACTTGTGGGCCCTGTTTGAGCATGTTCTGCACATTTTTATGACTTGGCCTCTAAACAAAGTTTGTTCCTCATATAATTTGCTAAAACTTTACTTTAGGTTTCTCAGACATGCAAACACTCTAAGCTATACTTTTTAAACAGTCAAACCAAGGAGCTCTAGAGGTCAACACTAGTCAAACCATGACTTGGAAACTTAATTAGGCAAAATGCTCAACATGAACATTGTTCCTAATGACATTCTAAGTATAACTAAGTTGCTTAAGAGGATAATTAGCCACACCACACATTGGTCACCCAAAATCAAGCATCACATGTATTGAAACAAGGAAAAACAAGTGACTTTGTTACTTCTGTTTCAAAACCGTGTTTCATGTGTTTCATGAGTTTGTGGCATTGTACTAGCTAACCATGTTTCACTAAAGTGTGTTGCACATGTTGCACTTGAGGGTTGCACCCTATTCATTTCCTAAAACAAACACACATGGAATATAACAATATGTTGCACTATTTCAGAAGCATGTTTCATACAATCTAAGCTCATGCATGTATGAATGATGCTCATGTTTATGAAATGCAAGTGCAATTATGCAAGCCTAACACCTAGGGTGTTATAGCCCTCCCCCCTTATAAAAATCTCGCCCTAAGATTTGAAAAGCGTACCATTTTGAATAAAAGGTAGGGTATATATCCTTCAGATAATCTTCCCGTTCCCACGTTGCATCGCTCTCACTACCCTGGTTACTCCACATAACCTTGTAAAACTTGACCACACGATTCCGGGTTACTCTCTCTCTTGTATCAATAACCCGCACTAACCTTTCTTCATAGGATAGATCTGATTTCAACTTGATATTTCTAAGTGAAACTCTTTCTTCGGGAATACAGAGACATTTCTTCAATTGAGAGACATGAAAAACGTTGAAGATAGCTCTCATCTCGTAAGGTAACTCTATCTTGTAAGCTACATTCCCACTCTTTTCTATGATCAGATATGGGCCTACATACCTAGGTGCAAGCTTTCTCTTTACTCTAAATCGCTACACACCTTTCATCAGTGATACTTTTAGATAAACGTGATCACCCACTTCAAACTCAATGGGCTTTCTTCTTTTATCCACGTAGCTTTTCTACCTAGCTTGAGTGGCTTCCATATGTTTCTAGATAGTACGGACTTGTTGTTCAGCCTCTTCAACGAAATCAATGCTGTAGTATCTCCTTTCTCTAGATTCAACCCAGTTCAAAGGGGTTCTACACTTGCGGCCATACAACGCTTCGAACGGGGCCATCTTGATACTTTCTTGATAACTATTATTATAGGAAAATTCAGCCAAGGGTAACCACTTATCCCATGAACCTTTGGATGATATGACACAAGCTCTCAATATGTCTTCCAATATTTGATTCACCCGCTCCATCTGTCCGGAGGTTTGTGGATGATAAGCAGAACTTCTGACTCAGTTGGTGCCTAACATCTTGTGCAAATATTCCCAAAAACGAGCGGTGAATTGAGGTCCTCTGTCAGATACAATGGTTCTAGGAACACCATGGAGACGTACTATCTAATTAAAATATAATTCAGCATAGTCACTTGGTCGATAGTCAACTCTAACTGGTATGAAATGAGCAGACTTTGTTAAACGATCCACTATTATCCATATGGAATTAAAATTCTTTTGGGTTGGGGGAAGTCCAACAATAAAATCCATACTAATCTCTTCCCATTTCCATCCTGGTATAGACAATGGTTGAAGAAGTCCAGCAGGCTTCATGTGAATTGCCTTGACTCTACAACAATTGTCACACCTTGCAACATAGGCTGCGATTTCTTTCTTCATCTTGGTCCACCAAAATCGAGATTTCAAATCTTGATACATTTTGCTACTTCCTAGGTGGATAGATAACTTGGATGAGTGAGCTTCTTCTAAAATTTGGTTTCTAAGCTCTTTATCCTTTGGTACTACAAGTCTGTCCTTAAACCATAGAACACCCTTCTCATCAACACGAAAGTGTTTTGTCTCTTGTTCCTTCATCTTCCTTTTGATGTGGAACACCCCCACATCGGTTTTCTGAAGCTCGATGATTTTACTTTCTAGAGAGCAACTAAGGGTAATACTATGCAACACAGCAGGATGTAACACATGTGCCAAATGATAATCTGATTCCAAGAGAGAATTGCAATGAGATTTTCTACTCAAAGCGTCAGCAACAACGTTTGCTTTACCCAGATGATAATGGACTTCTAAGTAATAATCTTTAATCAACTCTAGCCATCTTCATCCTCGATAGGATCGAGTTCCTCCTCTTCTTCATCTTCTTTAGCTTCTGGTACTGTGACAACATTGGCATCTAAGTCCATGACATCATCATTAGCGAAGATCACCTATGGTCCTCCCACCATGGGGTACACTGGAATAGGATGAGGAATCAGATTGAGCTGATTATTAAGATGGTGAACATCAATCTGTAGTTCTTCAATCTGACAGAGGAGATCATTCTCTCTGATTTCTGTTCGAATTCCTATCATGATCCTAGCATTGTCCCTGGTTTAATCCAGACAGAGTGCGTCATCTCACTCATGAGTCAACTGCATGATCTGCTCATGGCTAGCATCTCTTTCCCTGACAACACATACAAACTGCTACCTACGGTTTTCCAAAGCACTCATAAGACCACCAATATCATTTCGAGCTGTCCTAAGCTCCTTACCATTCTTGCATGCATGCTTCTTCCATGTGAGCTGTTCATTCAGTGCCTGCCGAAGGGCTGTCAAGGCACTAACATAAGTGCCCTAGCGATCCTGAAACAGCTTCAGAATAGCCATCATAGCACTCATGGCAGGTCTCGAGCTCTGTGCCCTTTCTGCCTTAGTCATTACCAAGGGATCATCCTCAAAATTCAGCCACTCTACCTCAGACAGAGCTACTCGAGGAATGGACTTAGCTGGTCCGTCGATCAACTTGTCACCAAACTCCTGACAAATATCAAGTAGAACTTCCAAAGCTGCCATCTATGCCCCTTCCCAAGGGGTTTGTCCATCGACTTTGATGCTCCAACCAAGCCATCGGGGTCTGTTTGCGTGAGGCAGAACAACCACCTCAACGTCATACCACAGCATCCCACCTTCAGCCTCCCCTTGTTTCCAAGTATAACGAGGCGGCTCCGCATATCCCACTGAATGTAGCACTCTCCACAGCAGGGTTGGAGTGCCAAACATGTGTAGGAATGTGTCACTCCTGGGTGGTAGTGCTGGTACGGCCATCTGTAGTAACATTGCAACTTGGGTGTGAGAGGATTATCTTACAGGATGAGAAATCTATAACGGAATAATTAAAGATAAGGGAGGGAGTGATGCAAAAATGTAATGGCATGAGTGAACATGTTGCATGCATGTTTCGTATATCCTCACGAATCTTAAGAAAATTTTAAAATTGTAGTGACATAGACGGTGGCATACATACGTTCTCTCATATACATATCTAGTCGAGCAACACGTTGCGTTGTTAGTGTACCTGTAGACAAATTCATTGCAGCCCATCCCAACAAAGAGAAATAAGCACACAATGGAAGCAGTAAACTAAGATACTCTCCATATATATATATCCCCGGATATATATACTTTGGTATCCAGAGCTACCCGATAGATATACCCATAATTAAGTACCTTCATATGTACATGTATGCAACATGTAAACATTCCGGTAACCACAACTAACTCTCCCCTAGACCGACAGTTGGACGGTCATGCTCTCACAACTCACACTTACCTGGGCGTAGAGACAATTGATCCATACATTACCACCCAAGCGGATGGCATCCATACAATAGCACGCCGTATGGACGACGAAATAAAATGCAAGCAATTACCCCCCTAAAGTCATTACTTAAATAAGCCACCTAAAAGTCCTTATTTGGGCATAGAGGATATGACCACTAGCACGCTTAAGTAAAATTTCAGATTTGAACACACCTATATATAAGTAGCTATAAGTTGTCAAAACTGATTTTTGCAAACAAAAACCTTTGTTTTAAATACACATATGACATGTTTAATGTTGAATCTAGCTCTGATACCAGCGGTAATAGAACCGACCAATTTATAAGAGCACAAGTACGAAAGCAATCACCAGAGTGATCAAACCATCATACTTGAACCCATATAAACCCAGTAGTCAATTGAAACCATGAAGGATTTCAAATCAACTGGCATACAACCAAGATCATAGTAATTCAACATAACAAGCCATATGTTACATCCATTTCACAAGTAGTTCACAAGTACCTCATACATCAGAGTTCACATAGTTATTACAAAACAAGTTCACAAATAGCGGAAGCAAAGTAGTTTGAGACCATCACACACACTTAGTTCAAATACAAGCCAGTTCCATAGTCATATCTAGCAAAAGCAACAAGATAAGATAACATAGATGATCATGCCCATGATCTAGTCTTCATCCCCCACAGGGTGGAGACTGATGAGGACATGGCACCTTCGGATACGAACAATGATTATAAGGTGAGCTCGTTCCTATATTTGCATAGTGGCTTTGGTTATAATTCACTTGGTTCCACATGTACATGTCACTATTTGATTGTAGGTTCAAATGTGTTTCATAATGGAAGTTCATCAAAGTTGAACTTTTGGTTCGTCGGTAGCCCGACAATGCCTCATTGGGAAGGCCATAACTTATCCATCCGGAGTGCGATCGAGGTCAATGAGCACTTGATGGAAAGCTTGGTTGATAAGCTTTCAAATAGATCTGGTTCCATCTCAATATCACGTCGGCAAGGCCTCCAAATCACCAATATATTCTATCGCTGTTTCTGCTGGGAGCTACACTGTCGTTATGGGCTTGTTATTCATCCTTGGGACCCTGGCCCAAGTGGGAGCACACCCCAAGGACTTGGAGAACCCGCCAAGAAAGCCCTTGGACGTCCTCCTCCTTGGCCACCACCTTAGGAGGCCAGCAACGACGTCCAAGCCAAGCCAGAGGCCCAGTCCAATCCGAGTTCGAGTCTGCCTCGGCCATCAGGACCAGTCTGCAATAAAATGGACGCTCAGGACGCATACGAACTCCGTTTTTGATGATCCACATATGGATGGAAAGATAATTTGATAAGGAAGCCAATCCAAGTGGTTTCACATCAAAAGTTCTTCGGAATCAATGGGAATCGTCGAAACAAGTTAGCGTCCAGAATCTGCCAGTGCTGCGACACCTTCTTTGGGGCTGTTGGGCCTTGTAACGTGTTGGGACACCTTTAGGACGTGAAGAGGGATCCTTGGACGTCCCTTAGGCTATATAATCAGTAGCCACCACCTACTTTAGGGTTTGGGGTTTTGCTTAGATTATTCTGTCAAGAAACAGTTTCGTCGTTCTTCGGTTTGTGAGACCCCAACTCGTGAGATTAATCATACATCTGCAATTTGGTTGCGATCTTTCTTGTTCTTGCTTGTGTTCTTCGTTGCGCAGGCAGGGATTAGCCTTCTTGGTGAGGTCAATCTGGTCCGTGACTCGGTTGATAACCAGAGGAGCTGTGGTGCTAAGATTGTAGGATTCGATCTTTCGATCTGAAGCCGGATCGGTGTGTCATTCTCTGCCACAACGATAGTTACCATCACCTGACGGAAGATCAGGATCCCCGTCTCCATTAAGTGGTAATCAGAGCTAAGGTATACCATTAGGTTCACTTTTATCCCCTAGTTTGAGAGTTTCGCATTCGTCCCATAGTCCAGTGCCATACTTTTATTTCCTGTCCTAGAACCTTCTGCGCCATAGCCTTTGCATATTTCAGTTTCAGATTCCATTGTTGAGTTTGTGTCCTAGGTCAAAGTCTTGTTGCTGGTTTAGATTGTGTTCTTTTCTAGTTTGTGTTGATCCCTCCACTCGCCGCTATTTCGTATCACCATCAGTTTGTATCTTGTGTCCACTAAATCCCTGATTCGAGCAGCTTCCTTAAAACAGTCATAACTTTTGCATCCGAACTCGAAACGGGAAAAATTTTATATCTACGGAGAATGTCAGAAAATTTTAGATCTATTTCATCCCAGCGTTGCTGGGTTCGCAAAAATTAGATTTGCGAAATTCGATTAGGAAAATTGAGTTTCTGGGCCCACAAGTTTTGGTATGCTTTTTAGAGCACAGTCCTAATTTTCTATAGGCCACATCTTTTATTCAATTGAGCTCAAATTTTTTGTGGTTTATTCTTGTGTGCTCCTTGCTGAGAAAAAAATATCAAAAGAGCAAAAGCAAGAAAAAAAAGATTGGACAAAAAAATAAAAGAAAAAATAGTAAAAGAGAATAGAAGATATCGAAAAGGAGCACATAAGGAACACTCAATAGCTCTATTGTTTGTGGTACCTTTTGCCTTGTTCATATCCGTTGCTACCTTTAATACTTATTTCCTTTCATCCTTGTTTTCTCTCTTGTTTATCACAACTGGTGATAGGAACACGTATAGGCCAGCAACTAGGACAAGTGCTCTGGACATTTATTCAATATTGCTGTCTGTTACTGATTTGTGTGCCAGATATACATATTACTCTTTGTTTGCCTTCCAAGCTCCACAAATTCTTCAGATCAGTATAGAAAAAGGGCTTTGCAATCTCGGTACCACTGCCTCATAGGTATCATGAACCAGTCGCCAGTTGTACCGCCACTGCTTGCGTTGGTAAGAACTTTGTAAGAGCTTGGTAAGATGTTTTCACTTGCTGTGAAAAGTGACACCATTGCAACCACGTAGTTATTTGGTAGGGATAACGTTCACCGTTTGTTCCTTGTTTTTTTGTTTACAATGACAGGTTGTTCGTATCCACCGACTTATGATGGTATAGGTGCTGATGAGTACATGGAGTGGGAAATTGTCATCGATAACATATTTGCTACTCGCTTTATGTGTCCAAGGAGGAAGGTAAAAAATGCAGCTAGTGTTTTACGACATTTTGCTTTATCTTGGTGGGAGTCTTTAGATCCTTCTGATAAGCCTCAAACTTGGAATGATATGAAACTTCTTATGCGAGAAACCTTTGTTAATCCACCTCCTGTTTTGACTTCATATGATGAGGTGCACCATTTAGAGGAAGAGTCTGTTTTTATTCCTCCTGCTATGCCTAACCTTTTGCAGGACAATGTAGAAAAGAGCAAGGATGCCGTGACAGAAAATGAGAAGCTCACAGTCTCATGTGAAAATTCAGAACCATCAACTATTACCCCTGCTGAACATGAGAGCAAAGGTAATGCCCATGATGCTAACCTCACAGAAGGTGAGAGTTCTCTTGATGTGCTGAATTTTTCCACCAATCATGCTATGATAGAGCAAATTTTAGTAGAGCATTCGCTTGATTTACCTTTGTCACAAGATGATTTGCTTGATGTTTCTTGTGACAAAGATGACTTGCATGATGATATTTATGTTATACCCATGCAATCATTGAAGAATGATCACGCTATATGTGTGCTGAAAATGAGCACTTGTGCTGAAAATAGACTTGTTATTCATAATGCTAGTAAAGTTGATGAGCTGAAATTATTGTCTTCTTTAAATACTTTGGGTTACATTGAATTTGATGTTCCATGTAATCTTAGTTCTTTAGAGGAAAAACTTTATGCATATGCTAATTTGCCATGGTTCTCTAGACATACATATCATTTTATTGAAAAATATAATTGTAAAGGAGAGTATATGGTGCATCGTGTCTATATTTGTTCAAATCTGAAATCTCCTTATATTGTGCAAAAGTATGATCAACCAAAGGATTGCAATTGCTATAATCTTGTCATGTCGAGTTCCCCTAGTTTTGTTATAAAGAAACATGTTAAATTTCAAGAAGGGGAGCAATGTTGGCTACTACCAACAATGTTTTCTTCATCTAATCCCAAACTGAGGACGGTTTGTTGTCAAGAAGGGGAGGATGATGAGGACATGGCACCTTCGGATACGAACAATGATTATAAGGTGAGCTCGTTCCTACATTTGCATAGTGGCTTTGGTTATAATTCACTTGGTTCCACATGTACATGTCACTATTTGATTGTAGGTTCAAATGTGTTTCATAATGGAAGTTCATCAAAGTTGAACTTTTGGTTCGTCGGTAGCTCGACAGTGCCTCATTGGGAAGGCCATAACTTATCCATCCAGAGTGCGATCGAGGTCAATGAGCACTTGATGGAAAGCTTGTTTGATAAGCTTTCAAATAGATCTGGTTCCATCTCAATATCACGTCGGCAAGGCCTCCAAATCACCAATATATTCTGTCGCTGTTTCTGCTGGGAGCTACACTGTCGTTATGGGCTTGTTATTCATCCTTGGGACCCTGGCCCAAGTGGGAGCACACCCCAAGGACTTGGAGAACCCGCCAAGAAAGCCCTTGGACGTCCTCCTCCTTGGCCACCATCTTAGGAGGCCAGCAACGACGTCCAAGCCAAGCCAGAGGCCCAGTCCAATCCGAGTTTGAGTCTGCCTCGGCCATCAGGACCAGTCTGCAATAAAACGGACGCCTAGGACGCATACGAACTCCGTTTTTGATGATCCACATATGGATGGAAAGATAATTTGATAAGGAAGCTAATCCAAGTGGTTTCACATCAAAAGCTCTTCGGAATCAATGGGAATCGTCGAAACAATTTAGCGTCCAGAATCTGCTAGGGTGCTGCGACATCTTCTTTGGGGCTGTTGGGCCTTGTAACATGTTGGGACACCTTTAGGACGTGAAGAGGGTCCTTGGATGTCCCTTAGGCTATATAATCAGTAGCCACCACCTACTTTAGGGTTTGGGGTTTTGCTTAGATTATTCTGTCAAGAAACAGTTTCGCCGTTCTTCGGTTTGTGAGACCTCAACTCGTGAGATTAATCATACATCTGCAATTTGGTTGCGATCTTTCTTGTTCTTGCTTGTGTTCTTCGTTGCGCAGGCAGGGATTAGCCTTCTTGGCAAGGTCAATCTGGTCCGTGACTCGATTGATAACCAGAGGAGCTGTGGTGCTAAGATTGCAGGGTTCGATCTTTCGATCTGAAGCCAGATCGGTGTGTCATTCTCCGCCACAACGATAGTTACCATCACCTGACGGAAGATCAGGATCCCCGTCTCCATTAGAGACAATACTTGCAGTAGCCGTTATAGAGCACATCATCTGCAATAAGGGGGAATAAACCCTGAGTATGAGAATGTACTCAGCTAGACTTACTCGTTGTAAACCAAAAATAAATGACACCAAGGGGTATGCAAGGCTTTATTTGTGGATCTTGCTTGACAACCACTTTTGCATAAACGCTATAATGATATAAGAGCATAATTTAAATTATGAGTAAGCAGCAAGTTATCAATATTAACCTGTCAACTAGATTATCACCTGTACTAGAGCAAGCAATTGATTAACTCCAAACATTAGTAACCATATCCAGTATATTGTTGTAACATCATCATTATCGATTTAACCATCAAGTTACATTAAGTGCATCTACATTGCCGTTGCTCAGTCAAGTTCTCACTATTCGGGAGAGACGGCGATTCAAATTGATTCCTATCTAGCTGGAGGGGTATTCCTAACACAAACCCAGGCATACCGCGCGAAGGCAGCCTTAGGTCACCTTTGGTACAACTCAAAAATCGTGGCTCCAAGCAGCGCCGCACCCTCAGGGAGTCCACTCTGCCAGGTGGTCAATCTCACCTAGGACTTACACCAATAGCTCCCCACACATCCTTACTACCGCTAGGGTGCGCACTTTCACTTCTCGGTCTTTCGGCCTGAGTTGAGCTACTCGGCTTCGCTGTCAAAACAAGTTATCCGGCCAACTAAGTGATAGGCATGCGTTCAACATGACATGAAGACGTACAGTGAATCAGTCCTTAATCGACACAGACAGGGATAGATCCACACCCAAGACCTTCTTGCCTTGTTGCTTCTCTATCGACATCCCGCCCGGTCACAATTCATTATTAACCCATGGTTATTTTCCACGATAGCAAATATAGCCAACCGTGACCCAACATCATCCTAACTTGCAGGTGACAGAAAATCACCTGACTTTTACCGGTCTAAGCAAGGCTAAGCTTTGATTCGCTCCTGGACCTAAATAGGATTCAGGGTATGTTTACTGGACAAGGAATAGATATATATGCAACAAGTGTTTGCATCCAATTCCTATCACTTAATGCATCAACAAATAAAGATACTCAAAATAACCATTTTCAAAACATAGGAGACTTAAAATGCTCCGGGGCTTGCCTTTCAGAAAAGATGAAGGTTGGTGATCGGGACACTCAAGAACTTCTTCGTTGGCTCCTTCTTCGGGGGCCTGCACCTCCTGCTCCTCTGGAAGTACTTGCTCGAATTCCAGAAGCGTGACTCCCTCTGGAACACCTATTGCATGCATATGCATAGTATAAGAATCATGCATGCACAAGAGATGGAAGATGATGATGAACTGTACAGCCATGTATAGATGGACGCATGAAAGACACGATGATACAAGATCAACATCTATTTTACCGAGTAGGTGCGTATCTCTTTTTAGAAAACAAGAACGGCACACTCACCAAGCTCTAACAACTTAAGATAAAGTTGTTCATCTTCAGTAAGAGGTCTAGCACCTGCAACTAACAAGTTATTTTAATTAGCCTAGCATCTAACGCATCACATCGACTCATATCAAGCAAACAAGTTATCCATTGAAATCACAGTTTTCAGGCTGCAAACAACAGTAACTAGTTTTAGTCATAACTAGAGTTGTACTAAACCAAAAGACATGCAAAAAGACAATATGGAAAGCTTATGAATGTATCTACATTTCATTTTTAATCACCTCAGCATGATTCCCAAGTTTAGCAGGTCAAATTTACATAAACACATAATCAGGTCTAAACAAGACAGAGAGCAAGCAAAACTATGATCCAACTTTGAATGACTGTAACTCCTAAACTACTAGGCCAAATGCCACCAAATTTTAACAGGAGATAGATACATAGGTTATCTACAACTTTTGTATTCACCACTTTCCCAGCAACCCAAATTATCATGGTGAACTTTGCAAAGTTCCCAGAACTGTCTAGAAAAACAAACACACATGGAATTGAAAGGATCAAGATGCCCAAGAGGGGGGGGTTGAATTGGGCTAATTCTAAATTTCTTTGCAATAAATAAATCCTACGGTTAGCCCAATTAACCCCTTGTGCCTAGAAAGTATTTCTAAGTGTTATACCTCACAAAGGACTTGCAACCTAAATTCTAATCCTACTCTAGCATGGCAATTCTATGAATGTAAAGACAAGTATTGAATTGCTCATAGTAAATGCACAAAGTAAATGCTCAAAGTAAATGCTCAAAGTAAATGAAGAGAGAGAGGAACGCGGTGATGTTTTGCCGAGGTATCGGAGAGTCGCCACTCCCCACTAGTCCTCGTTGGAGCACCCGCGCAAGGGTGTAGCTCCCCCTTGATCCGCGCAAGGATCAAGTGCTCTCTACGGGTTGATTCTTCGACACTCTGTCGCGGTGAATCACCCACAACCGCACAACTTGAGTTGGGTCATCCACAAGCTCCCCGGATGATCACCAAGCTCCCAATCACCACCAAGCCATCTAGGTGATGGTGATCACCAAGAGTAACAAGCACAAACTCTCTCTTGACCACGACAAGCCTAATGAGAAGGTGGATGCACACTTTGCTACTCTTGATCTTCACTAATGAGGGCTCTCTTTGGGATTCTCAAAACTCAATCACCTCACTAGGACCTTGCTCTTCTTAGCACTCTCTAAGGTGTTTCTCAGCAGTTGAAATGAGCAAAAGTAACTATCGGTGCGGGACCCACGGGATACCCCGCAAGGAAGGGAGAAAAACTAACCAAACTAGGATTCTTCCCCTATAATCTTAGTAGTAGTATTATTCTGTAATCCTACTAGAAATTCTCCTTGTAAACTAACTAGGACTCTGGCCTCCTGACTATATAAAGGAGGGCATGGCTCCTTGGATCGGGGGTGAAACAGAACAATTGTACAACACAACACTTTACAATCAATCCAATGCAAAGGCTAACGCCGACTGGACGTAGGGCTATTACTCGATTAGAGATCGAGGGTCCGAACCAGGATAAATCAACTGTCTCTTGCGTTTACCGTCAAGTTCTGCATACGCTGAAGCCCGAACATACTGCCCCAGGGACCCCCGTGGCAGGCTATCGGTGGTCAAACATCGACAGCTAGCACGCCAGGTAGGGGCTTTCGGTGACTTTGCATCTGAGAGCTCGATGGACCTCAACAACATGATCTTCTTAAAGGGATCAACCTTCATCTTCGGTTTGTGGATCTACGAGGTAGGCAACGATGGCAAGCTCCAAAGCCGTCTCCTCGAAGATTTAGATCATCATTAGGACTTTTCCATTTTGGCGACAACGACAGATCAGCTTGCCGGAAGATTCGCGCAGCTCGTAATGTCCAATCCAACTTGGATTCCGCGACTTCACACATCCGATTCAAACTCAAGTTCCGCTTCTGAGACAAAGTCTTATCCGAGTTCTTTCGGAAAATCGAGTTCTTTTCTGATAAAGCTCCGGAACATGACATCAACCTATCAAAAATACTACTCGGAGTACACAGAGAGTACTTCAAAGAAGTCGGGTCCTCTTCCATTCAGACTCCACAACATGGCAACATCTTATCAGACATGGCCCAAAGGATCCACCTATCCCATGCTTAGAATGCCGCTGAAGGGAGCCCAAGAAGGTCTTGTTTTAACCATAACATCTCAAGACTGCATCATGCACTGGCTAGGTTCCATTCCTGAGGAAGACGGCACCCAACTAGTTGACGATACGACAACAACAACTCTACCCTACCAAGAAGGAGACTCGATCTATGATCTTGAAACCTCTACTAAAGTTATCAACATTTCTGGTAGTACGAAAATCAACAACGATGATAGAACAACTCGTGCTAGAGAAGTATTCATGATTCACCGTCCTCGGTCACCATTGATTCCCCCAGAAGCACCTGACATTAGGTCTTTAGATGAATCCGAATCCAACATATCACCATTTATCTAGGGGCACGATGGTGAAACTGAGAGTCAGAGGCAAGCCAGAGAGAGAAAGAACAAATTGAAACAAGGGCGTCAGTGCCATGCTAAGCAGTGAAAGGACACTTGGATCAAATATGAATCAGACCTAGCCGAGTACAATAGAAGAAAATCAAAATGAGAGGTCGAAGAAGGACCAGCAGCGAATACACCCTACGACAAGATCCGAGAAGCATTAGAAGAACTCAGAGCAACTTCACATCCCAATGAAAAATAAGAATAGCTCCGGGACTTTCTCCGATCAACAGTCCTTAGGACACGTGATGGAAGGGCAACATCTCATGAACAGGAAGATCAAAATCAAAGGAAGTCTACTTTCGAAAGACTTGGACCAAGTGGAAGTCACAACGGAGAGAGTCGAAGAAATCATAGCCAAAACAACCGAGTCGAACAACCAAGAAAGGCCAGAAGCAGAGCACCTACTCGGATAGCTACGCAAAACTACTCTCACCAAGATGACAGTTGGCAAGAAGGGGTCGCAGAATCAGAATATATAGAAGCCAGAACGCACGATAGATTCCCCTATTTGCTAACAGACTTGCTTCAATATGACTACCTCACAAGTTCAAGCTGTCCAACCACTCCAAGTATGATGGCAAGACCGAACCAAAGCAATGGCTCAGTATTTACTCACAATCGATTGAATTGGCCGGTGGAGACGATGACATCAAGACCTTGTTTTTTCCCATGGCCCTAGAAACTATGCCACTTCAATGGTTTGATAAATTGAATCCAGGATCAATCAGAAATTGGGAGGACTTTCAAAGAGCTTTCTGTGAAAATTTTGCGGGTATGATTACACACCCAATCACCCACATAGAGTTAAAAGGACTCAAACAGAAAGAAGGTGAAAGTCTCAGAAATTACTATCGACGATTTGACGAACTACGAGCTCAAGTACATGACATCACACAACGGGAAGTAATCGAAGCTTTCTCTCATGGAATCATGGCTAGGTGGCAATTTCAAGACTTCTGCAAAGAAAACCCAAGAAACAACGAAGAATTCAGACAAACAGTAGAAAGATGATTACCGTAGAGGAAAAGACACGAGAAAGATTCTTGGATAGAAACAACAGAGACAACCCGGACAGGCAAAATCATTGAAACAACAGACATTAGGAAAGAAAGCGTCGTCTGGACAACACAGTAGCAATGGCTGACAAATCAAAGAAGTTTTCAAAACCTAGAAGATATGATGACTTTGAGAACATACGTTGCCCCTTGCACCCCAATGGAAAGCATACCATCGGAAATTGCTACACCTTCAACGAAAGATACACGAAGAAAGATAGTAAGGGGAACAATAAAGAAGTCAATTAGAAAAAAGAAGACGACAACCATGAAGACAAGGGATTCCAAAAATCTAGGGGGACAGTAGCAGTAATCTTTGCCGGGGTTCCAGATTCCAAAAGCAAACATCAGGAAAAGCTAGCACTACGAACCATCATGGCAGCAGAACCCGCTACACCAAGATATCTCAATTGGTCAGAGTATCCAATCCAATTTTCAAGAGAAGATCAATGGACCAGCGTAGGAAACGCAGGCCATTACCCACTGGTTCTAGATCAAACCATTGCTGGTATGACCGTCATGAAAGTACTAATCGACGGGGGAGCCGGACTCAACATCATCTTTTCAGAAACACTAAGGAAGATGGGATTACAACTAGCCGGGCTGATTACACCAACAAGTACACCTTTTTATGGAATAGTACCCAGCAAGGTAGCCATGCCACTCGAACAAATTACTCTACCAGTTACTTTTGGAACTCCCTCAAACTACCATAAAGAGTTCATCAAGTTTGAAGTCACGGACTTCGATTCATCATATCACATGATCCTCAGGCGCCCGGTGCTAGCAAAATTCATGGCAATACCGCATTATCCATACCTGTTGCTTAAGATTCTAGGGCCTAACGGTGTCCTTTCTCTTTGGAGTGATTTAAAGCGTGCATTTGACTGTGATGTTCAGGCAATCCAAATTGCAGCAAAAGCACAAGCAAACGATGGAAGAAAAGAAATAGCCATTATTGCCGTAGAAATAAGCCAAGAAGAACTAGAGATACCGGCTAAAAAGCCCAGCATCCTTGCACCACCAAAAGAAGCCGACGTCAAGCAAATCGACCTAGGCACTGGCGATCCCTCCAAAACAGCAACCATCAGCGCCCACCTCTCGGCAAAATAGGAACTCGCGCTCACCAACTTTCTTCAGGACAATAGAGATATCTTCGCTTGGAAGCCGACCGACATGCCGGGGGTCCCAAGAGAGTTGGCTGAGCACAGAATTGATATCAATGAAGGCTCCAAGCCTATGAAGCAACGACTACGACAATTCTCACCCGACAAGAAGGTAGCAATTAAAAAAGAAATCACGAAGCTATTAGCAGCCGGGTTCATCAGAGAAATCCTTCATCCAGATTGGCTAGCAAACCCAGTTCTAGTATAGAAAAAGAATACAGACGAGTGGCGCATGTGCGTCGACTACACAGATCTCAACAAACACTGCCCAAAAGATCCATTTGGCCTACCACGCATTGATCAGATAGTTCACTCAATGGCAGGATCCGCCCTATTATCCTTTCTTGATTGCTATTCAGGATATCACTAGATTGCATTAAAAGAACAAGACCAGAACAAGATATCTTTCATCACTCCGTTCGGTGCCTACTGCTACAAAACCATGTCGTTTGGACTCAAGAATGCTAGAGCCACCTATCAAAGAGCTATTCAAACATGCCTTGGTGATCAGATCAGCGAAAATGTAGAAGCATACGTGGATGACGTAGTGGTAAAGACAAAGAACCTGGATGCGCTAATTGAAGACCTAAAGCAAACCTTCGAAAATCTGAAAAGGTGGAGGTGGAAATTGAACCCAAACAAGTGTTTATTCGGAGTACCTTTAGGACAACTACTCGGATTCTTGGTCAGTCTTCGTGGAATCAAAGCAAGCGCCAAGCAAATTCGAGCCATAACAGAGATGGGCCCTCCTCGAAGTGTCAAAGACGTGCAGAAGCTAATAGGCTGCATGGTGGCACTAAATCATTTCATATCAAGACTGGGCAAAAAAGGGTTACCTTTCTTTAAATTGCTAAAGAAGACAGACAAGTTTGAGTGGACAGAAGAAGCCAATGAAGCTTTCAAGAAACTTAAGGCATACCTCACCTCCTCACCAGTTCTCATACCTCCAAAGAAAGACGAAGACATGATGCTATACATTGCGGCAACTTCTACTATGGTCAGCACGGCGATAGTAGTAGAAAGAGAAGAAGAAGGGCGCATATATAAAGTACAACGCCCAGTATACTACATTAGCGAAGTACTATCAGAATAAAAAATCCGGTACCCACATGTGCAAAAACTACTCTATGCCCTACTGATCACTTCGCGCAAGCTTCGCCACTATTTTGAAAGCCACAAGATTACCGGGGTGACAGATTTCCCACTAGGAGACATCTTACACAACAGAGACGCAATAGGGCGCATATCTAAGTGGGCAGTTGAACTCGGTGCTCTCAACATCAATTTTACCCCACGGAAAGCAATTAAATCTCAAGCCCTTGCCGATTTTGTTGCCGAGTGGACAGAGATTCAACAACCTATGTCAAATACAATCCTTGACCACTAGAAGATGTACTTTGATGGATCACACAAGCTAGGCGGAGCCAGTGCGGGCGTTCTCCTAATTTCTCCAGACGGAAAACAACTCAAGTATGTCCTCCAGATATTATGGCAAGCTACCAACAATGAAGCAGAGTACGAAGCTCTCATCCACGGGCTACGAGTGGCAATTACCCTTGGAATCAAGCGATTACTCATGTACGGTGATTCGGCAGTAGTCATCAACCAAGTCAACAAAGATTGGGATTGCACCAAAGAAAACATGGGTGCTTACTGTGTTGAAATCCAAAAACTCAAAAACATTTCCAAGGATTAGAAATTCTACATATCCTACGCGATTCCAACATTGTAGTAGATGTCCTCGCCAAGCTCAGATCAGACAGGGCAAAGGTCCCACCCAGCGTATTCATAGAGGTGTTATCAGCTCCTTCTATCAAACAACCCGATGAGACAACTCCAGAACTCACAGCCAAAGGCAACCAGATTCTGGTAATCAACACTTCATGGACACAGGCTTTTATTGATTATATCAAAGAGAATAAGTTGCCAGCATAAAAATAGGAAGCTACCCGAGTTGATCGCAGAAGCGAGAATTACGTCCTAGTAGGAGACAAGGTCTACAAAAGAGCCACATCATCAGGAGTACTCCTAAAATGCATCTCATTTGAAGAAGGCAAACAAATCCTAGATGAAATACACTCAGGTTGCTATGGAAATCACGCCGTTTTAAGAACACTAGTCGGCAAAGCATTCCGCACCGGTTTCTACTGGCCAACCGCTTTGAAAGACACAGAAGAACTCGTCAGAAGATGCAAAAGTTGTCAGATGTTCGCAAGACAGGCTCATGTGCTAGCCCACAACCTCATCTGCATACCACCCGCTTGGCCCTTCTCCTGCTGGGGGCTGGATCAAGTAGGAACTCTCAAGAAAGCAAAAGGTGGATTCGAGTACATCTTTGTGGCAATTGATAAGTTCACCAAATGGATTGAATTCAAACCACTAGCAAAATACAGCGTAGCCAAAGCAGTCGAGTTCATCCAAGACATTATGCATAGCTTTGGCATGCCCAATCGAATCATCACGGATTTGGGTTCTCCCTTCACGGCCACAGAATTCCAAAGTTGGGCATAGGATTGTGGTTTCAAAATAGATTACGCATCAGTCGCACACCCAGAGGCCAATGGACAAGTCGAAAGGGCAAATAGACTCATACTAGCTGGATTAAAACCAAGACTGTATGAAGAACTAGTAGACTATGGATCAAAATGGATTGAAGAATTACCCAAGGTTGTATGGGGGCTACGGACTCAAATAAGCAGAGCCACCAGATACTCACCTTTCTTCCTGGTGTACGGATCAGAAGCCGTACTACCCGCAGACTTGATCTAGACGTCACCAAGGATAGAGCAATACGACGAAGGAGAAGCAGAACACACCCGAAGATTAGAACTCGACAGTACAGAAGAAGTCAGAATAAACGCTACCCTGCAATCAGCAAGATACCTCCAAGGACTAAGGCGCCACTACAACAAGAATACCCAGTCTCGATCATTACAAGTCGGAGATCTAGTACTAAGAAGAATACAAAAAACCAACGGACGCCACAAACTACTCAGTCCATGGGAAGGTCCTTTTATCATCACAAAAGTCATCGGACCGGGCACATACAAGCTCATAACTGAAGACGGAAAAGAAGTCAACAATACATGGCACATCAGTCAGCTACGAAGATTCTACGCAAGAAAACAACTCAAGGGAAAATATGTATACAAGACACAAGAGATCAACGTTCATAATCAACAAAAATAGCGCTCACCAAAAACATATGTATCATTGTGACATCAATATTCATGATCAATAAAGACGACTCTTTCTCGACAAACATATGTCTCATCATGGCTTTCCCCGAGTTGTTTCTTAAAAGAAAAATGGTTGAAAATACGCCTGAGCATCCCGGCCGAGAGCAAAATAGCTGAAAAGACGCTTGAGCCCGCCGATGAGGGTAGCTAACAAGCTAAAACCCGAAATAAAAAGCAAAATGGCTGAAAAGACGCCTGAGCATCCCGACCGAGAGAAAAATAGCTGAAAAGATGCTTGAGCCCGCCGATGAGGGTAGCTAACAAGATAAATCCCAAAATAAAAAGCAAAATGGCTGAAAAGATGCTTGAGCATCCCGGCCGAGAGCAAAATAGCTGAAAAGATGCTTGAGCCCGCTGATGAGGGTAGCTAACAAGATAAATAAAAAGCAAAATGGCTGAAAAGACACCTGAGCATCCCAGCCAAAAGCAAAATAGCTGAAAAGATGCTTGAGTCCACCGATGAGGGTAGCTAATTAGCTAACACCCGAACTAAAAAGCAAAATGGCTGAAAAGACGCCTGAGCATCCCAGTCGAGAGCAAAATAGCTGAAAAGACGCTTGAGCCCGCCGATGAGGGTAGCTAACAAGCTAACACCCCGAAATAAAAAGCAAAATGGCTGAAAATATGCCTGAGCATCCTAGTCGAGAGCAAAATAGCTAAAAAGATGCTTGAGCCCGCCGATGAGGGTAGCTAACAAGCTAACACCTGAAATAAAAAGCAAAATGGCTGAAAATACGCCTGAGCATCCTGGCCGAGAGCAAAATAGCTGAAAAGACGCTTGAGCCTGCCGATGAGGGTAGCTAACGAGCTAACACCCAAAACAAAAAGCAAAATGACTGAAACCAAGCCTGAGCATAGATCAGAGCAATTTCAAGACAAGACCCTCCAGCTACTTGTTCCAAATAGCAAGAGGCTCGGGGGCTACACTAGAGATACCCAAGAACACAAAGATCTACATATAACAAGTTGTTTACATGGCACAAAAGAAGGCCAGACAAGCACTCGACAGATCAAGAAAGGTTGTCAACACAAAGATCTACATATAACGAGTTGTTTACATGGCACAAAAGAAGGCCAGACAAGCACTCGACAGATCAAGAAAGGTTGTCAACACAAGGATCTATATATAACGAGTTGTTTACATGAGACAGAAAAGTACTCAACAAATCAAGAAAGTTTGTCAAGATAGCGCGCAGAATTGTTTACAAGGCAAAGACGAAAGCAAGACAAAGTACTCGACAAGTCAAGTAACTCTGACCAATTGGACAAATCATCCAAGGAATAAACAAGGCATCCAGGCAAAGAAGACATCAATAAAAATCTTCATTCAAAAAGAAGTATAATGTCATATTACAAGGCGCAAGCATAAAGGTCAATTACATCAAACGTCATCATCAGGAGAAGAGATAACAATGTTAAGATTATCTACAATTCTACTAGCTAAGTCTTCAACCTTAGGCTCCATCCTCTCGACGTCATCAATGTATTCTTGACTATCGGCTTCCTCTGCTATCTTGGACAAAGGCGCCATTGGAGCAAGAACCCAGACCTGGGCCAGGACATTCTTGGTACACAGTTGGGCGCACCTTTTCACAAACTCTTGGAAATGAGTTAGAATTCGAGGAATTACCTAAGCCCAAGATTGCCCATCATCCGCTGGAGTTCAGAGAACATCGGCTACTGAACGAAAGGATTTTCACAAAGCTTTCTAGTTTTAGGTAGCCGTCGCCAACTTGCCAGACAAGTCTTCAATAGTTTTTTAGGCCAGCACAAGATCTCTATCAGCTCCACGCCTAATCAACTTAGCAAGCGCAAGTTCCTCCTCAGCATGAGTAATTACCTCCTCAGCCTTGTTGTGACTAGAACGAACAAGAGTCTTCATTTCATCAATGCCCTCCGAAAGGTTCTGCTTTTCAACCTGGAGAGCTAGACAAGGCAACAAACAACAAGTCAGCAGAAAGGAGATTTTGAATGCAGAAGGAAACCAAAAGAACCAGCAATACCATTGCACTCTTTCTTCGTGGCCTCCAAGCTCTTCATGGCTTCCAAGTTCTTTAAAGCCTCCTAGAAAGCAGCATCCCTCTGCTTCTTGGTCTCAACAACCCGGGCACAAAGAGATTTTTCCTCCTTCTGATGCATTTGACGCTCAGCCTCCATCTCGGCCCAAAGGAGGTCAAGATCCGCTTTCAGGGCACTCACTTTGGAAGACAACTTTTTCTCATTTTTAGACAAGAAAAAGAAGCCGATATGATTATGAGAGAAGGACTGAGCAAAAAGAGACATAGAAAAACAAGACATAAGGACAGAAGAAAAACAAACATCCAAAGAAGGAATGGCGGAAAAACTTACCTAGAGCTTTTCTCCAAAAGAAGTCGCAAGGGTCGATAAGCTTCCCCAGGCAGCAGTTAACTTCGATAGTCGATGAGTGGCATCAAACTGTTGCACCACATCATCAGCAAAAGGCGGACCACCGGAGGCAAGAGAAGGAGAAGGAGAAGCCAGCCGAGGCGAAGAAGGCACGACCAGAGCAATCTCCTAGGAAGCCAAGGCCAATCCCTCAGAAGAATCCGCCGCAATGGCCACGGTCACCTCCGGGGCAACCAAGTCAGCAGCGGCATCGTCGCCAGAAAGCTTTGTCGCCCCACAACCACTTCACCGACAGTGCGCTGCAAGTTCTGACGCTTAGTACTCAGTGGCACAACAGAGGGCTGGCAAAATGTTGATGGAGGGACGAGGGAAGACGAAGGCCTAAAAGTTGATAAAGAAACTCGCCAATGAGAACAAGAGAAAAGGAGAACAGAAGCAAAGAGACAAAACCAGAATCCACTCACCTGGCTATCTTCTTCTTCGTAAAACAAAAAGAAGACCTCGCAGGAGGAACCACGGTAGCAAAAACATTCCTGCCACTCGGCGGCAGGAGCGGTGTAGCCGATACCAGAGCTATGGAAGAACTTGGCCCCAGAGCTGTAGAAGAACCCGGTGTAGGAGCCTCAGAAGAGCTCATACCCATCGACCGCTTACTACAAAAAGATCAAAACCAAAGTCAAAACAAAAAGAAGGTTTCAAGTGCAGGGAAATAAGAAAACAACTCACTGTCGCATGATAAGGGGCACATCATCGTCCTCTTCTTCCTCAGTCTCGACCAAGGCCACCATAGCGCCAGCTGAAAAAAGAACAAAAGAACTCGGTTCAAGACAAAAACAAGAAGACAAAGGGACATAGTGTATTAATATGCTCACCTAAGAGCATGCTAGCTACAACTGGAGTACTTGGACAAGTACTTGGCTGGTGAGACTTCTTGGAAGCAGGTAAACCAGATGAAGAACCATCCACTCACCCCCTCTTCGAGACACTACGAGGACCTCGAGGGACTGGACGGGGATCATATTCTTCATATATAGCAACAACTCTGGAAGAAACTCTAGGAAACACTGTGGTAATTGGGAACTTACTGGTTACAGAAGCCCCCAGCAAGGTTCTCCCCAGTATTCACCATGGCAGGGAGGACATCAAGGGGAATAGGGTCAACAAAGTTGCGCCCCAATTCCTACGAAAAGAATAAAACAACAAGACAAGGAAAATTAAGCAAAAATGGATATAGCACAAGAAATATAGAAAGAACCCACACGAAGAAAAAACAACTTACAGCCGAAGGCGGGTTGTTGGTAGAGTACTCGAAGACAGTAAGCGGGACAATGCTTGCTCCTTTCAGCATCTTCTGGAGATGCTCGAGTACCTCCTCGTCAGTCAACTCAAGGGCTAGGACCATGCATGAAGGATCCTCAGCCCTAGAGTACTCGAAGCCAAGGTTCTCCCGCTCCTTCAGAGGCTGAACCCGGCGATGGAGAAAGCTCGAGACAATACCGAAGCCAGTCAAACCCTACTGCTTTAGAGTGCTTATCCACTCAAGGAACGACTGGATTGCCTGGAGCTCGTTTGGTGTCAAGGAGTTCTTTTCCCACCGGTCATTAACCGAGGGACCAGATCCAGAATGTATGGTAAGAGAAGGAATCAAATTGGTGGCATATAACCAATCAGCATGCTAATCCCACATAGAATCAACCAGGTCATAGTCAAAGAACTTGTTTTTAAGACCCTGGCAAAACTAAATCCCATAGCCACCAAGAACATTGGTGTCTTCACGGCGGGGTTGAGGCTTCAAACGAAAGAAGTGACAGAAAAGAGAAAGAGAAGGAGGAATTCTAAGGAAAGCTTCACAAAGATGTACGAAAACAAAAAGATGGAGGACGGCATTAGGAGTTAGATGGTTCAGACTAACCCCAAAATAACCAAGAAATTGATGAAGAAAGGTGGAAGCAGGAAGGCAAAGACCGGCACGGATAAAGGAGATAAAAAGGATAATCTCACCAGGACCTGGAGCGGGGACCCGATGCTCACCTAGAACTCTCCATTCAGCAATGGCCTTGCTCTGGATTAGACCATCGCCGACAAGCTCACGAAGCCGGTCGTCAGTTGTTGTCGGAGCTGGCCAAGCTTTCTAGGCAGCCCTCATGGCCACGAACTCCTGGTTTTTGATCACGGAAAGAGACGACTCCTCGTCCACGAAGGTTGCCTGGGACTTGCTCGCAGTTTTTTTCCTACCCATGTACTAATGGAGACAAGAAGGAACTAGGGGAAGAGAAGGCTTGGACGGCGGCGCTAAGATGGCGGCGGTGGATTTTTGAAAGCTAGGATTTCAAGGCAAGAGAATGGCATTAAAGAAAAAGAAGATGAAGGGTCTTTAAATAGATTTTTACAGCGAGAAAAACGGCCCACCAGGCCCGTTAAAGCACCGTGTGAGAACGCAACGGTCCATTTACTGACACAACTAAAATGACAGAGGGCACAAATCCACACAATAATACAATTCAATGGGCAGATGTCAGACTTATCCATCCAGCACTATGGCGGAGTTATCAGATTACTGCAAAAAACAACCCGTCAACCATGAAGAAAAGAAGGGCCACCTCACAAGGAACATAAGAACTCGGTTCTTATAGAAAGAGCTTGGGAATCTCATGAACAACCAGGACTATAGTAGAAAAATAAATGACAACTCAGAAGACAAGATTATTTCCATTACAAGCAACTTCAAAAATAGAAGATTACAAATCTTACAAGACCCAACGAACTCGGTACCATGAAAAGCAACGTAGCAAAGAGGAACCCGGACACGGCTAGGCTTTGGAACGACTATGTGTCCCAAATTGCTACTTGGAAGGACAAACCGCTCTCGGCTACACTGTTTTCTTCAAAGGATGGATGTAGTGCATCCAAGGCAGAAATCAGCAGCACGGTGGGACAACATGGAGCAGAGAAGGCCGCCAGGCATCTGTCTACCCAAGATCGATGTGATGATGGATTTGGTGTTGATCTACACCGGATAGTCTCAGGACAGGCGATAAGGATCAACCCAGAACTGCCAGATGAAGGAACGAAGCCAGATGAAGGAACGAAGCCCACATCACAAGACTTCCTCCAACTACTGCCACGTACATCCTGGGACACTGCTGCTGCGGGATTAGCCTACCTCTAATCCCTATCACAAGACTCCCTCTAGCTACAGTAGAATAAACAAGAATTGCAAAATAACGCCCGGGGGCTGCTCTACTTCACAAACAACCATATTCATGACTACAGAGACTTTAGAACAAGCAACAAAATGCTCAATGAATCAAAAACAGCACTCTGGGAGGGTATTTATATATCAAAGGAGCGATGTACATGGACTAGGAGTACCAACGAAACAAGCCTAACAAAGGACAAAGTGAAAAGAAAAGGCTCAATAATGGAAGACTTAGGCGAGAGGGAACAGTACTCGAAGACGAGCATATTCAGAAGAATATACCAACACAGTACAACCCATGAACAAAAGGCATTTATGCTCAACCACCACCATACAACTACATCTGACAACAGTAGACTACTAGAGAATACGCCAAGAACCTGCATCCGAGTTCTTCCTAAACAAAACAACCCGAATATATGCTTGGGGGCTGCAAAAGGAAAGGTATACAGTTCTTTCGAACAACTCAGATTCAAGACCCTCCAACTTTTTGTCCCAAATATCAAGAGGCTCGAGGGCTACACTCAGTGAGTGCACTTTTTCCTTCAAAAAAGCGCACATCACTCAGAACACCTCTTTAAGACAGACGAATTCAAGACCACAAGATAAAAAGAACCCGGACATAGCTATATCCGAGCTCTTTTCGACAAAAAGAACTCGAACATAGCTAAATCAGAGCTCTTTTCAACAAAAAAACCGGGTATATGCTCAGGAGCCTTTCAACAAAGAATCAGGGAGATTTCAAGAAAAGACCCTCAGGAAAAGACCATCAAGCTCCTTGTGCCAAACAGCAAGAGGCTCGGGGGCTACATCCAAATGGGGGTACTTTTTTCTTCAAAACGAAGCGCTGCACGGTTTCACTCAAGAAAGCACTCGGACGATGCTTGTTCCTGCTCGACAAGACTTGAAGGAACAAGACAAGGCTTCTAGAACTCAACCATGAAGTGCTCGGGGGCTTGTCGGTGCGGGACCCACGGGATACCCCACAAGGAAGGGAGAAGAACTAGCCTAACTAGGATTCTTCCTCCGTAATCTTAGTAGTAGTAGTATTCTGTAATCCTACTAGGAAATCTCATTGTAAACCGAGTAGGACTCTGGCCTCCTGACTATATAAAGGAGGGCAGGGCTCCTTGGATCGGGGGTGAAAGAGAACAATTGTACAACACAACACTTTACAATCAATCCAACACAAAGGCTAACGCCGACTAGACGTAGGGCTATTACTCGATCAGAGATTGAGGGTCCGAACCAGGATAAATCGACTGTCTCTTGTGTTTACCATCGAGTTCTGCATACGCTGAAGCCCGAACATACTGCCACGGGGAGCTCATAACTGAAGACGGAAAAGAAGTCAACAATACATGACACATCAGTCAGCTACGAAGATTCTACGCATGAAAACAACTCAAGGGAAAATATGTATACAAGACACAAGGGATCAACGTTCATAATCAACAAAAATAGCGCTCACCAAAAACATATGTATCATTGTGACATATCAATATTCATGATCAATAAAGATGACTCTTTCTCGACAAACATATGTCTCATCATGGCTTTCCCCGAGTTGTTTCTTAAAAGAAAAATGGCTGAAAATACGCCTGAGCATCCCAGCTGAGAGCAAAATAGCTAAAAAGACGCTTCAACCCGCCGATGAGGGTAGCTAACAAGCTAAAACCCAAAATAAAAAGCAAAATGGCTGAAAGGACGCCTGAGCATCTCGACCGAGAGCAAAATAGCTGAAAAGATGCTTGAGCCCGCCGATGAGGGTAGCTAACAAGCTAAAACCCGAAATAAAAAGCAAAATGGCTGAAAAGACGCCTGAGCATCCCGGCCGAGAGCAAAATAGTTGAAAAGATGCTTGAGCCTGCCGATGAGGGTAGCTAACAAGCTAAAACCCGAAATAAAAAGCAAAATGGCTGAAAAGACGCCTGAGCATCTTGGCCGAGTGCAAAATAGCTAAAAAGACGCTTGAGCCCGCCGATGAGGGTAGCTAACAAGCTAACACCCGAAATAAAAAAGCAAAATGGCTGGAAATACGCCTGAGCATCCCGGCCGAGAGCAAAATAGCTGAAAAGACGCTTGAGCCCACCGATGAGGGTAGCTAACAAGCTAACACCCGAAATAAAAAGCAAAATGGGTGAAAATATGCCTGAGCATACCGGCCGAGAGCAAAATAGCTAAAAAGACGCTTAAGCCCACCGATGAGGGTAGCTAACGAGCTAACACCCAAAACAAAAAGCAAAACGACTGAAACCAAGCCTGAGCATAGATCAGAGCAATTTCAAGACAAGACCCTCCAGCTACTTGTTCCAAATAGCAAGAGGCTTGGGGGCTACACTAGAGATACCCAAGAACACAAAGATCTACATATAACGAGTTGTTTACATGGCACAAAAGAAGGCCAGACAAGCACTCGACAGATCAAGAAAGGTTGTCAACACAAAGATCTACATATAACGAGTTGTTTACATGGCATAAAAGAAGGCCAGACAAGCACTCGACAGATCAAGAAAGGTTGTCAACACAAGGATCCATATATAATGAGTTGTTTACATGAGATAGAAAAGTACTCGACAAATCAAGAAAGTTTGTCAAGATAGCGCGTAGAATTGTTTACATGGCAAAGATGAAAGCAAGACAAAGTACTTGGCAAGTCAAGTAACTCTGACCAATTGGACAAATCATCCAAGGAATAAACAAGGCATCTAGGCAAAGAAGACATCAATAAAAATCTTCATTCAAAAAGAAGTATAATGTCATATTTCAAGGCACAAGCATAAAGGTCAATTACATCAAATGTCATCATTAGGAGAAGATATAACAATGTCAAGATTATCTACAATTCTACTAGCTAAGTCTTCAACCTCAGGCTCCATCCTCTCGACGTCATCAATGTATTCTTGACTATCGGCTTCCTCTGCTATCTTGGACAAAGCGCCGTTGGAGCAAGAACCCGGACCTGGGCTGGGACATTCTTGGTACACAGTTGGGCGTACCTCTTCACGAACTCTTGGAAACGAGTCAGAATTCGAGGAATTAACTGAGCCCAAGATTGCCCATCATCTGCTGGAGCTCGGAGAACGTCGGCTACTGAACGAAAGGATGTCCACAAAGCTTTCTAGTTTTTAGTAGCCATCGCCAACTTTCTAGACAATTCTTCAATAGTTTTTTAGGCCTACACAAGATCTCTATCAGCTCCACGCCTAATCAACTTAGCAAGCGCAAGTTCCTCCTCAGCATGAGTAATTACCTCCTCAGCCTTGTTATGACTAGAATGAACAAGAGTCTTCATTTCATCAACGCCCTCTGAAAGCTTCTGCTTTTCAACCCGGAGAGCTGGACAAGGCAACAAACAACAAGTCAGCAGAAAGGAGATTTTGAATGCAGAAGGAAACCAAAAGAACTAGCAATACCATTGCACTCTTTCTTCGTGGCCTCCAAGCTCTTCATGGCTTCCGAGTTCTTTAAAGCCTCCTGGAAAGCAGCATCCCTCTGCTTCTCGGTCTCAACAACACAACCCGGGCACGAAGAGATTTTTCCTCCTTCTGATGCGTTTGATGCTCAGCCTCCATCTTGGCCCGGAGGAGGTCAAGATCAGCTTTTAGGGCGCTCACTTCGGAAGACAACTTTTTCTCGTTTTTAGATGAGAAAAAGAAGCCGGTATGATCATGAGAGAAGGACTGAGCAAAAAGAGACAAAGAAAAACAAGACATAAGGACAGAAGAAAAACAAACATCCAAAGAAGGAACGGTGGAAAAACTTACCTAGAGCTTTTCTCCAAAAAAAGTCACAAGGGTCGATAAGCTTCCCCAGGCAGCAGTTAACTCTGATAGTCGATGAGTGGCATCAAACTGTTGCACCACATCATCAGCAAAAGGCGGACCACCGGAGGCAAGAGAAGGAGAAGGAGAAGTCGGTCGAGGTGAAGAAGGCACGACTAGAGCAATCTCCCAGGAAGCCAAGGCCAATCCCTTAGAAGAACCCACCGCAATGGCCATGGTCACCTCCGGGGCAACCAAGTCAGCAGTGGCATCGTCACCAGAAAGCTTCGTCGCCCCACAACCACTTCACTGACAGTGCTCTGCAAGTCCTAATGCTTAGTACTTGGTGGCACAACAAAGGGCTGGCAAGAAGTCGATGGAGGGATGAGGGAAGACAAAGGCCTAAAAGTTGATAAAGAAACTCGCCAAAGAGAACAAGAGAAAAGGAGAACAGAAGCAAAGAGATGAAACCAGAATCCACTCACTCGGCTATCTTCTTCTTCGTAAAACAAAAAGAAGACCTCGCAGGAGGAACCACGGTAGCAAAAACATCCCCGCCACTCGGCGGCAGGAGCGGTGTAGCCGATATCGGAGGTACGGAAGAACTCAGCTAAAGAGCTATAGAAGAACCAAGTGTAGGAGCCTCAAAAGAGCTCATACCCAACGACCGCTTACTACAAAAAGATCAAAACCAAAGTCAAAACAAAAAGAAGGTTTCAAGTGCAGGGAAATAAGAAAACAACTCACTGCCACATGATAAGGGGCACATCATCGTCCTCTTCTTCCTCAGTCTCGACCAAGGCCACCATAGCGCCAGCTGAAAAAGAACAAAAGAACTCGGTTCAAGACCAAAAACAAGAAGACAAAGGGACAGAGTGTATTAATATGCTCACCTAAGAGCATGCTAGCTACAACTGGAGTACTTGGATGAGTACTTGGCTGGCGAGACTTCTTGGAAGCAGGTAAACTAGATGAAGAACCATCCGCTCACCCCCTCTTTGAGACACTACAAGGACCTTGAGGGACTAGATGGGGAACATATTCTTCATATATATCAACAACTCTGGAAGAAACTCTAGGAAACACTGTGGTAATTGGGAACTTACTGGTTACAGAAGCCCCAGCAAGGTTCTCCCCAGTATTCACCATGGCAGGGAGGACATCAAGGGAATAGGGTCAACAAAGTTGTGCCCCAATTCCTACAAAAAGAATAAAACAACAAGACAAGGAAAATTAAGCAAAAATGGATACAACACAAGAAATATAGAAAGAACCCACATGAAGAAAAAATGACTTATAGCCGGAGGCGGGTTGTTGGTAGAGTACTTGGAGACAGTAAGCGGGACAATGCTTGCTCCTTTCAGCATCTTTTGGAGACGCTCGAGTACCTCCTCGTCGGTCAACTCAAGGGCTGAGACCATGCATGAAGGATCCTCAGCCCTAGAGTACTCAAAGCCAAGGTTCTCTCGCTCCTTCAGAGGCTGAACCCGGCGATGGAGAAAGCTCGAGACAAAACCGAAGCCGATCAAACCCTGCGGCTTTAGAGTGCTTATCCGCTCAAGGAACGGCTAGATCACCTGGAGCTCGTTTGGCGTTAGGGAGTTCTTTTTCCACCGGTCATTAACCGAGGGACCAGATCTAGAATGTATGGCAAGAGAAGGAATCAAATTGGTGGCATAGAACCAATCAGCACGCAAATCCCTCACAGAATCAACCAGGTCATAGTCAAAGAACTTGTTTTAAGACCCTGGCAAAACTGAATCCCACAGCCGCCAAGAACATTGGTGTCTTCGTGGCGGGGTTGAGGCTTCAAACGAAAGAAGTGACAGAAAAGAGAAAGAGAAGGAGGAATTCCAAGGAAAGCTTCACAAAGATGTACAAAAACAGAAAGATGGAGGTCAGCATTAGGAGTTAGATGGTTCAGACTAACCCCAAAATAATCAAGAAATTGATGAAGGAAGGTGGAAGCAGGAAGGCAAAGACCGGCATGGATAAAGGAGACGAAAAGGATAATGTCACCAGGACCTGGAGCGGGGACCCGATGCTCACCTAGAACTCTGCATTCAGCAATGGCCTTGCTCTAGATTAGACCATCACCGGCAAGCTTGCGAAGCTGGTCATCAGTTGTTGTCGGAGCCGACCAAGCTTTCTGGGCAGCGCTCATGGCCATGAACTCCTAGTTTTTTAACATGGAAAGAGACGACTCCTTGTCCACGAAGGTTGCCTAGGACTTGCTCGCAGTTTTCTTCCTACCCATGTACTAACGGAGGCAAGAAGGAACTAGGGGAAGAGAAGGCTTGGACGGCGGCGCTAAGATGGCGGCGGCAATGGCGATGGTGGATTTCTGAAAGCTAGGGTTTCAAGGCAAGAGAAGGGCAGTAAAGACAAGGCTAACAAAGGACACAATGAAAAGACAAGGCTCAATAATGGAAGACTCAGGTGAGAGGGAACAGTACTCGAAGACGAGCATATTTGGAAGAATATACCAACGCAGTACAACCCATGAACAAAAGGCATTTACGCTCAACCACCACCATACAACTACATTTGACAACAGCAGACTACCAGAGAATACGCCAAGACCCTGCATCCGAGTTCTTCCTAAACAAAACAACATGAATATATGCTCTGGGGCTGCAAAAGGAAAGGTATACAGTTCTTTCGAACAACTCAGATTTAAGACCCTCCAACTTTTTGTCCCAAATAGCAAGAGGCTCAGGGGCTACACTCAGTGAGTGCACTTTTTCCTTCAAAAAAGCGCACGTCACTCAGAACACCTCTTCAAGACAGACAACTTCAAGACCACAAGATAAAAAGAACCCAGACATAGCTATATCCGAGCTCTTTTCGGTAAAAAGAACTCGAACATAGCTAAATCAGAGCTCTTTTCAACAAAGAAAATGGGTATATGCTCAGGAGCCTTTCAACAAAGAATCAGGGAGATTTCAAGAAAAGACCCTCAGGAAAAGACCCTCAAGCTCCTTGTGCCAAATAGCAAGAGGCTCGGGGGCTACATCCAAATGGGGGTACTTTTTTCTTCAAAACAAAGCGCTACATGGTTTCGCTCAAGAAAGCACTCGGACGACGCTTGTTCCTGCTCGACAAGACTTGAAGGAACAAGATGAGGCTTCCAGAACTCAACCATGAAGTGCTCGGTAGCTTGTCGGTGCAGGACCCATGGGATACCCCACAAGGAAGGGAGAAGAACTAGCCTAACTAGGATTCTTCCCCTATAATCTTAGTAGTAGTATTATTCTGTAATCCTACTAGGAACTCTCATTGTAAACCGACTAGGACTCTGGCCTCCTGACTATATAAAGGAGGGCAGGGCTCCTTGATTGGGGTGAAAGAGAACAATTGTACAACACAACACTTTATAATCAATCCAACGCAAAGGCTAACGCCGACTAGACGTAGGGCTATTACTCGATCAGAGATTGAGGGTCCAAACCAGGATAAATCGACTGTCTCTTGCGTTTATCGTCGAGTTCTACATATGCTGAAGCCCGAACAAACTACCCCGGGGACCCCCGTGGCAGGCTATCGGTGGTCAAACATCGACAGTAACTCCACACATGAGTGCGCTTCTATTTATAACGTGGGCTGAAAAATAAACCATTATGTGCCTCTGCGGGGTGACCGGACGCTCCGGTCATGTTGACCGGATGCTCCGGTCAGTAGACCCCAAACTCCAGTGTTCACAGTGTGACCGAACGCTGGTCAGCGTCCGATCAGCACTGACCGGACACGTCCGGTCATGATTTTCCCTCTCTAGAACCTTACTGAAGTCGACCGAACACTGCCTCTCAGCGTCCGGTCACTTGACCTCTTAGTGTCCGATCACACCAAACGATCTCACCTCAGTCAAATGAACGGACTGGACTCTGCGCCAGCGTCTGGTCCCCGAAGCTAGCGTCCGGTCAGTATTTGACCCTCCATTCACTTCCAACTCTCGATCATATGTGAATGAAGTTTGCTCCATTTGATCTTAGGCAAACGTAGGAGCTACCTAGCGCTAGTTTTAACAAGTGTGCACCACACCTAACTCACTAGACTCACCTAGGTCAAGCTACCCGTCCATACCCCACTTAATAGTATGGCCAAAGGAAAAGCAAAGTCCTAAACTACTCTAAGTGTCTTTCCAATTCCAATCGACACTTAGAACTAGTCATCCTTAACCTTGTCGTCCATCCTTTGAAAACTGAAACGATTTCCATCATGGGGCATGACCACCTCGATTGCCCAAATGATCTCCATTAGCATGACCTAACTTAATTACCTCTGCAAAACACACATTAGTCATAGTAATCTTGTATTGTCATTAATCACCGAAACCCAACTAGGAGCCTAGATGCTTTTAGGAATATAACAATATGTTGCACTATTTCAGAAGCATGTTTCATACAATCTAAGCTCATGCATGTATGAATAATGCTCATGTTTATGAAATGCAAGTGCAATTATGCAAGCCTAACACCTAGGGTGTTATAGGTGGCCCCGCAAATGGCACTCGTCCTCCTGCTATACGGGATGACGCTCGACATGCAGCTTGATGGGACTGTGCTCGCCCAAGGGCTGCTTCACGACAGTAAGGTCATGTAGCATATCAAGGAGGCGATGGATGAGTCTAACATCATGTTCCCAATCTCGAGGCACCCCACGATGCGGTCGGATGTGGGCTTCATCGAGCTACCGACGGGATTGGGCTTCCGAACCTCTGTTGCGCCGCTGTCAGAGCATGCGACTGTGAGGGCGGTGAACCACATCATTGATGAGAAGACGAAGAAAGTCAAAGACAACAAGAAGGCGAGGCAGTGGGCAAAGCTGGACTGAGGAAAGTGGCGGCAAGGCTCGGATAATGAAGAGGAAAAAGAAGAAGAAGAAGGCTCTAGGTCCCCCGTCTAATAGGACGACCTGGGTAGAGCAGACGAGGACCCGTCCTTGCTAGCGGGGCCCTTCTCGTGGTATGCCATAGGGCAGGAGGGAGAGGGTGCACCTTGGCAGGAGGAGGAAGGCACGCTCCCAGAGCCAGTGATGACTGACCGTCCTGCTCCGACAAAACCTCCCTAGCAGAGGGAGGACCCGAAGTGGCAACGCGCCAACGAGGAGTAGCCAAGCTCGAGAGGACCAACCCTAAAACATCATCGCCTGGTGGCACTGAGGTTAGTTTAAGAGCATCTCTGTTCTTTTGTTTTGATTGATTTTTGTAGCGAACTAATCGCTGTATCCTCCGTAGCATTGGAGGAAGTGGGACTTGCTTGAGGCCTGCGTCGAAGAAGACCCTTGCCATCCAGCTAACGCACCAGGAGCTGTCCGGCTCTGCATCGAAGGTGAGCAAAAGCGGTGCCAGGGTAGTCATGGCATCGACCGGAGGGGCGCAACCAGTGGATGCGTCCATGGGGGAGTGGACGGAGGAGGGCACGTCCGGGGTGCCTGTAGTAGGTGAGGCGTGGCTAGGTGCAGCCATGATGTCGGAGGCGGGGGTAGTGCAGCTGGAGCCATCCTCCGAATGGGTGGCCATGCCCATGGCAGGGCGGGGGGAAGAGGGCACACCTAAGGCGCCCTCAGTGGAAGCAGCGATGGGGCAGGCCTCCACGTCCATGCCGCACAACCCTCTACTATTGAAGGGGCCATTCCAGAAGAGCTGCCTCTACCAGAGGGGTCAGCGTTGGCTAGAGTCAGTGCGGAGCCATCCCAGTCTCTGTTCTAGGTGAGCGGCGACCCACACGCACAGGGAGGATCGCTGATCTAGTGGGCGGACTCACGAAGCCTAGAGGCGACACTTCTCGCCCTCGATGACGCTGTAGAGGAGAGGGAGTGGGGGAGCATCCACGTGGAGGTTGGGACCATGGTTAGCGCCCTATCCATCGCGCTGGGTTTGCTATGCAATGTCGTCGTCCTAGTTAGCCAGGTATGAGGCGGTCATGCTTGCGATGCTCATTTTCCCTTTCCGTGCTTCTAAGACTTGTTCTCTATGTAGGTCCTTATGGGTCATAGCCGGGAGAAGTCCCGATTCCTTCATCGTGAGAGGGGCGTTTGGGACCGCCTTACCGAGGAGGCATGATAGAATGAAGAGCTGGCCGCATAGCTCACTGCCACCCGCTAGGAAGTGGTCGAGCTTGCTCCTGCTGCCTAGGAGCTAGCTAACCTCTGGGTCAGGGAGAAGGACGCTCGCGAGGCTTGGGAAAAACTCATGGCGCTGATCGAGAGGGAGCGTGCGGATGCTGCTAAGGCTGAGCGGCTATGGAAGGAGAGGGAGGACCTGCTCTGGACCATAGAGGAGCTCCTCACGGAGTGTGACTAGGCCCGCTAAGAGCGCGCTGACGCCCAGCAGCGAATCATCCTCCTTGAGGGCGAGCTTCATGGGGAGAAGGACCTGAAGGTCGCTTTCGAGGGCATGTCTACCCAGCTCGCCATGGAGGTCGGTCAATGCCAGGAAGAGGTCCAGCACTTGGAGGCCAAGGTGACCCAGCAACGTAGTGAGGAGCACATGCTCTAGGCAGATGTGGACGGTAAGCTTCTGGTTTCCCCTACTGTCTTTCACTCTAGAATCCGTGGTGGGCCCTTTAACACGGTCAACGTGTGATTTTGGTAGGTCTCAACAATAGGCTTGGCATGGAGGTGGTGTAGAGCCATGGCTTGGGGAGAGAGCTCAATGAGGTGAATGCCTCCCTCCTGAAGAAGAGCGACAAGCACGACACCTTGTGCATCGCCGTCCAGCTAGTCTGCGCTGACCTCGAGCTAGCCCTAGCATAGGAGACGAGCTCGCTCATGGTCCACATCATCTGAATCATGGACCGGGCGTGCGAGATGGCAAGGGATGCACTCCGCTTCGGAGTTCATTAGTTGTTTGCGATCGCTTGTTCTCATTATGAGAACATCGATCTGGCGACGATGAGCCAAGGCTTTGCGCCCGGCTACTTTGAGCTCGAGCTAGAGGATATCGAGGAGTCAGTGGCCCCCTAGCACAAGACCTATTTGTCAGGACTGAAGACGAGGTCATCCCCCTAAGGGGGTAGTTAGTTAGGCCAAGTAGTGGTCTTGTAATAAATGGGTGAGTTTTTAAATTCTATTATGGTTGAACAAACTTTTGTTTGTTGTCCTTTTTTATAAAAAAGGTTAATATGTTTCGACCCTTTCTTGGTTAAGGTTGTAAAGCTTGGGATGCAGGCGAAATAACTCGGATCACGCTATTGAGCAAAAATACCATAGCCATTGGGGCGTAGGTTTCTTGCAGTCCAACCGGTTTTACTCAGCGTTTGTTTCCACATCCTTTACTTTGAGATCTTAATGTGAGGAGGGGTTAGATGTGAAGAATGTTTCTGAGTAGATATACTCTTATCAGCCCTCGAGTGATGCCCGACCCCTTGCCGCTGCTAGGGTCGAGCGTCACTAAAGATTAAGGAAATGATAGCAAAACTAATAAGAAAAAGTGTTTTCATATTTTAGAAACATTATTATTAAGTACATGCATAGCTAGGGGTAAAAGTGACATAGCTGTTCAATGTTCCATGCATTGGTGAAGACTTTGTCGTCGATGGACTTGAGCTTGTAGGTGCCTGGTCAGAGCACCTCCGCGATGATGTACGGTCCTTCCAACGGTGGAGAGAGCTTGTGGCGGTTCTTGTTGCTCTAGACGAGGCAGAGCACCAAGTCCCTAATGTTGAAGGCCTAACCCCACACCTGATGGTTGTGGTACCGGTGCAACACTTGCTGGTACTTGGCTGAGCGGAGGAGGGCAACGTCGTGAGCATCATCGAGCTGGTCCATGGCGTCCTTGAGGGACGCCTTGGCCCTTTGTTCGTTGTATGCCTTGATCCTCGATGTTCCATAGTCAAGGTTGGTTGGGAGACTACCTTGGAACCATAGACCATGAAAAAAGGTGTTTAGCCGGTCACCTGGCTTGGGGTCGTCCTCAAGCTCCAGAGCACCACGGGAAGCTACACAACTCATCGTCCGCCGAACTTGTTTAGCTAGTTGAAGATCCTAGGCTTAAGGCCTTGTAGGACCATGTTGTTTGCGTGCTCAAACTGCCCATTCATGCAGGGGTGGGCCATGGCAGCCCAGTCGATGTGGATGTGGTAGTCATCACAGAACCAGAGTAATTCCTTCCTAGTGAACTGTGTGCCATTGTCCGTGATGATCGAGATTGGGACTCCGAAGCGGTGGATGATGTCGAGGAAGAACTACACGGCTTGCCCAGACTTCATCACGGAGATTAGCCGAGCCTCTATCCACTTTTTGAACTTGTCTACGGCGATGAGCAAGTGCGTGTAGCAGTAACACCCCGGGTGTTTAAATACTAAAACTGCCATGTCATCATATGCATTGCAAGGCAATTGGTCATATTAAAAAAATTGTATGCACTCACTAAAATAAGTTTACATTTATGTTATAAGAATTGCTTGGTATTGTTTGAATCAAGTTCAAAATCTTTGTACTGATTTGAAATTCCGAAAACCTGATTTTCAGTATTTAAACCCTACCCTGAAAATCCATTTCAAAATCTAAGCATATTTTGGGGTTGAGCCCAAAAGCAAAAGTGTAGAGCTTGAGAAGTTATACAAAGTTTATTTTTGGAGTTTTTCAAGTTGTTTAGAAAAATTTGGAGTAATTCGAAAAGGCGTAATTCGTTAAATTTCCCTATTCGAATTCAAAAGTTCATTTCAAAATCTAGATCGAATTAGGAGTTGGTTATAAAAGCAAAGTTGTAGAACTTTTGAGTTTGAACAATTTTGTTTTTGGAGATTTTTGAGTTGTTATGACAATTTGAGAGTAATTTGTGAATTTTGGCGAATGGCAAAATTGTAAATACTATGAACAATGTTCATCGCCGTAGCTACACCGTCTACGACCTTCGGTTCACTTCTAGATGTGCACGTGGACGTCCTCGGCTTCGCGCTGGCGTTGGAAAGGCTCCTACGTGGCTTCCTTGCGCTTCTGGCCGCTCCTTAAGGCCTAAGCCGTCGCCGTTCTTCGCCGTTTCCTTTCCTCTATTTTCCCGGCGCCATTGCCGCAGCTCCGTTGAGCCCTCGCCGTCGAACTAGCGCCTGTGTCATCACAGTAGAGTGCTCAACAGCTTTGCCTCTTCCTTGCGCACCCATCCAACTGGTCGTAGTCATCTGACTTTGCCAAATTTCGCTGCGCGTTGTCTTTCTTCCCCACGGCCGATAGCATCTCCGTCGAGCGTGCCACATCGTGGCCAGCGTGTTACGGTGATCCTCTGCCCCTGCTGAGTCTTGTTTCAGCTTCGCCACGATGCTGTGGTACTCCATGACCCATTGATTTCTCATTTTGACCATCACAGCTCCCGGAACATCGCCACCGACGATGATTTGCTCCGCCGTGCCTGCTCGGAACGTCGACCAATCTCTTCGTTGCTCCTCCGACCCTGCTCGTTGCTTAGTCGTGTTCGGGGTGAGGGTGCTGAACCCTTCTATGGCTAAGCGTTTAACCTCTACCGTGCTTGCGTCGCCGGCGTAGCGCTGCCGTGCCGTTGTGCCCGCCATGGCCGGCGTAGTGCTCGGTCCAGTTCGTAGCTAGTCCAGCTTGTGCCCTAGAATAATGCGCCTAGTCGAGGGGAGTGTTTTGGTGCTTTGGCCGTCGCCGTTGGTCTCGCCGTCGTCGAGATATCACCGGTCAGCGCCGTCGTTGCCGTGGTCAGCGCGCGAGGTTAGGGACGACAGGTGGGGTCGGGTTGTCAGTGACTCAACGTTCAAATGGAATTTTTCTATTTTCAGATTTGAATGAATAGTGATGTAATTTGTTATTTTTGTGTAGATTATTTAGAGCTCCAAAAATTATGAAAATTTGTGTGTGACTTCTCTGTGATGTATAATATTTAAGAAAAATATGAAATAATGTTTTTCAATAGTTTTTGAATGTGATAAAAATTGCTCAATTTATTAATAAATGGATTTCCATGATTTTTCTAGGCTTATTTAATTGTCCAAAAATTATAAAATTTGTTTTGCCACTTACTTATAATGTAATAAACCTATACTAAAATTTTGAGCTCAATTAGAATAAGTTGATTTATTTCATAATTTTGAATTAAATAATTAATTCATAAAGCAAATAGTAACCTTTAATGATTTAGGTTTGTTTGAAATTTTGATTGAGTGATGACCTTGGGTCATTTGTTGATAATGATCCTTGGCAATTGATGTATGTGTTACGAAAAAGATTTAGTTTGTTTGACTTGCAACTGTACCGCGAAGGAAAGTTGTATTCAAATTGTTAATGTTTGCATCCATCATCGAGCATCATGTTTCGTATTCCGCATCATGTTAAACATGGCATTGTGATTACGTGTAGTGAACGAAGGTGAACACGTGGTAGTTAATCAAGTTGTTGAGGAAGTTAATCTGTCTGTTGAGGTCGGATCGAATAATTGTGAAACGTCGCAGGAACCGGACTTTTCCATCAACGAAGGCAAGCCCCGGATGCATACAACCCTACCTTGTATTTTACAAATTGATTTCGCTTTTCTTCTCTTTACTGCATTAAGAGATTAGGAGTCAAGTGAAAAACAAATTGGTGCATTACCAACCTTGTTATTCCATATTTACCATATTACCAGTTTTAAATTCGTATATGCCTAGTTTTGCTTAGCTATGCGTAGAACGATGAAAGTCGGGTGATTACCTGTCACCTGCGAACTTTAAACGGAATTTTGGGTTAAATTATTTTATCATGTGATATGGGAATGTGGAGTAATAAATCTAGACCGAGCGGACTCGGTGAGTGTGAGCCACCAGACATGGAGGTCTTATGAGCGGGTTCTTTCCGCCTGTGTCGATTAAGGCACGTCCGTTGTTGAATTGCATGAGGTGAGAATTTGTAGTACTAACCACATACTCCGGTAAGCCTGAACTTGGCGATTCTAGTACAAGAATGGCTACTCGCGCACTGGGAGTGGAGAGATGGCGGGAATAGCGTGTACCCACATGGCCATGGGCTAGATTGGTGGAGTACTGTGTTCTTGGGTGGTGCGGACCCGTTCTTGTTTAGAGGATCCGAGGATAGGTTGGTATATGGAGGTCAAGGATCTGCATATGTCGTGTGGTCTGGAATTCCCAGCTGGGTTTTTAATCGGTTTGAATCGTCGTTGCTCCTCGGTTATGGAGACTCAACTCACTGTTCATCATTGTAGTATTAATAACTGGAACTTGAGAAAGGTTTGCGAAAGAGATTGATATGAAGTTCATGATCTCATTATGGATCATGACAAATTCATATGTGGTACTTATAAAGTTTTACCTTTGAAGTAAAGAATTTTGTTAAAGAGCTTTTACGCAAAAGAACTTTGATTATTATTAAAGCCATACCTTGAATCCCTGAGCCTGCATTCCTAAGTTTATCAGTTTTTATTTCGGTTAAGTCTTGTTGAGTACTTTTGTACTCAGGGTTCGTTGACCCTTGTTGCAGGTGAGCCTCATGAGCAGATCTGTTTTGGATCGTGCTGCATGACAGTTGTTCCTTGTGATGACGATGAGAAGTAAATGTGTGGCCCTTGGGCAGGGCAGTTTCATTATGTGTTTTGTATTATATTATAATGCCACTCCACTATTTCATTTTGTAATAAACATCGAACTTAGTTGCGAGGTTTGAAACTACTGTTTTGTAAATTATGTTATCGTAAGACTTCCACTGTTTTACTCTGGTATTGATATTTGAATAAATGTTGTAATACTGCAATGACTCTGTAATGTGATCCTGCTCAGAAATCGTGGATGATTCGGGGTTCCCTGAGGACACCCGACAGACTTCTTAAGTTACCAGGAACATATGCATAGTTGTCAAAGGTCGATGGACAGTGACAAGTGCATGTGGGTCCTATAATTTAGGAGGTTCTGCCACAGAATAGTATCAGAGTGATCGTTACAAGGTTTTTGTTGTATTGTTTTACAAAAACTTCAAAATGATTTAGATGACTAAATTTAACTTGATAATTTGGTCCAAATTGCTTCTGACTTATCTTATTTCTTTCTCACCATTCCGTATTTGATTAAAAAGGTTTTGTGTGGTGGAGTAGTAACCTTACTATGCCCTATATAAAAATAAATGTTGTTTATGTGCATTATAAACTTTGATGTTTTTGTTCGTAAGAACGATTCATGCATCATGATTAATTCACTCGTTACTTCCTTCACCTCTTAAGTCTGGAGTTGAGTAGTGAGTCTGGTTTGAGTAATGTAATCCATCTTAGCTACTTTTAGACTTTGATCAAATGGTCTTACTTGGATTAAATTGGCTTCCTACAGTATGGCTCGTGCCAAGATGATGCCCCGTAAGTCCACTAGACCCAAAGGAGTTCCTCGTCACCAACTTGCCCCTAGAAATGATGGTGCTAGCAGTAGCAGTTCTAGGCCTGATTCCCAGGCAGAGATACAGAGGATTTTTGCAGAATTAGCACAAGCTACTAGAGATAGGGCTTTGGATGCTATACAGGTAGGAGAATTACAGGATCAATTGAGGCGTCTCACCACCGCACACAGGAACTACGAAAGCATGTTAGTTCATACAGTGGAGGGAAGAAATGAAGCTTGGCACAGGGAAAATGTAGCTAGAGCTAGAACTCATGAGCTAGAATTCTATGTAGAAGATTTAGAAGAACATAATACCTATCTACATGAGGAAGTTCATAGGCTTAGCAATCTACTAAATCCAAATCATGAGCCCCAAGCTGATGCCATGGATCCCAGGTGTCATCCTTGCCGATGATAACGAATCGGAAGAGGAAGAAGAAGAAGATCCTGAAGAATTAGTAATGATCAATGAAAGTGATGATGAAGGTGGTAATAATTCTGGAATGGATACCGAGCCTGAAGTTTGAAGTAATCACGGAAAGGAGTAGAGTTGTATAATAGTTAGTTATAGTTAAGTTATGTAGTCTTGTTTTGGTACTTATAGGTTCTGGTGTTTATATTAGTAAACCATATGTAATGTGTCTGGAGTAAGCTTTTGTGCAATTCAATAAAGGCTTGTGAATAAAGTTTGGTTTATTATGAGCAGATGCGTCGTACGCGGGGTTCGTATGTTCCTGGAACTTCACAAGATGAGGATGGTATTCCAGATCCGCCACTAGTTCCAACAAATCTGGCTGATGCTATAACCGCACTTGTCAATGTGACGGCCGAAAATTCTCGTTTGCATCATGAGATAGCTCTAAGTAATTAGAATCAGATGCAAGGAAACCGTGGTCACCACCATAACAAAACAGGAGGCTACATATGTTGATTTTACAGACACAAGACCATCGGTGTTCACCAAGGCAGATGAACCATTGGAGGCTGATGACTGGCTTCGAACCATGGAGCAGAAATTTGACCTTATTCCATGCACGGAGTATCAGAAACCTGCATTTGCCGCCCAGCAACTTAGAGGAGCAGCAAGTGCTTGGTGGGCGAACTTAGTGGCTATGCAACCAGCTGACATTCCAATAACATGGGCTGAGTTCCGTACTACCTTCAGAGCCCATTATATCCCTGAAGGAGTGATGGCTATGAAGCTAGATGAATTCCTTGCTTTGAAGCAAGGAGATCAAACCATGATGCAGTATGTGGGAAGATTTAATCACCTATCACAATATACATCAGAACATGTCAATACTGATGCAAAGAAGAAGAGGTGGTTTATGAGAGGTTTGAATACCAAGCTGCAAACAATGATGACAACTTGCACCAATGTCACGTATCATGAGGCCATAAATATTGCCATTGCTTCAGAGTCAAAGTATCGGCAGCATAAGGAGCTCAAAAAGAAAAAGAGTATGCCGTCTGGATCTTTTGGGGGAAATCAGAAGAGGCAGAGGGTGATTTATCATCCAGTACATCATAATCGTCCTCCTTACCGTCCGCCACAGTCTCAAGCTAGGCAACAGTCAAATGTCCGTCCTGCTATAACCTATCCGAATTCACAGTCGCCCAATGCTCCTAGTGGCAATGCTCCAACGTCCCAGGGTCACAATTATCCATGTTACAATTGTGGAAGGACTGGTCATTTCTCCAAGGAATGTCCATACCCTAGACAGGCTAATCAAAATTATCAGAAGGCCCCTGAAAATCAACAATAGGGTCAGGCACCAAACAAGAACCCCAATCAGAATGCTCAGAAGGGCAAAGATGAGAGGAAGACAGGACGGGTGTTCTATATTCAAGCTGGAGAAATTTCAGAAGGGGAGCCAGTGATGATGGGTATGTTTCCTATTGCCAATCACCCTGCAGTTATACTTTTTGATTCTAGCGCATCGCATTCATTCATTAATAGAACATTTGTCATGAAGTATGAAATTTCAATTGGGGCAACAAAGGAAAGTTTCTTTATACAGTCGCCCGGGGGACGTCTGTGTACTAAGGAAATGATATACTAGGTACCCGTAAACCTGGGTGGGCATATTTTTCCCACTACCATGATTATCCTTAAGGATCAGGATATAGATGTAATCTTGGGAATGAATTGTATGTATCAGCATAAGGCTGTTATAGATGCTTTGAATAGGACATTAAGGGTAAGTTTGCCTGATAGTAATTCTCAACTTCTCATCCAACTTCCAACCCTAAGAAGAATCAGTGGGCAAGGTTTGTGCAACTGCTGTCAAAGAAATTAGAGATATTCCGGTAGTGTGTGAATTTCAGGACGTGTTTCCTGAAGATTTACCCGGTCTACCACCTGATAGGGATGTACAGTTTAACATAGAGTTACAACCTGGAACAAGCTCTGATTTCTCAGAGAGCTTATAGGATGCCACCTAAGGAATTGGCTGAGTTGAAGACTCAGTTACAAGAATTGATTGAAAAGGGGTTTATCCAACCTAGTTCATCACCTTGGGGATGTCCTGGCAATTTTTGTGAAAAAGAAAGATGCGACCCTGAGGTTATGTGTTGACTATCGTCCATTGAATGAAGTGACCATCAAGAATAAGTATCCATTACCTCGAATAGATTTGCTTTTTGATCAATTGGCCGGAGCTAAAGTTTTCTCCAAGATAGATTTGAGGTCAGGATATCACCAAATCAAGATAAAGCCTGAAGATATTCCCAAAATGGCATTTACCACAAGATATGGATTATATAAATACTTGGTAATGTCTTTTGGTTTGACAAATGCTCCAGCTCATTTCATGTATCTGATGAACTCAGTATTCATGCCTGAGCTAGACAAGTTTATAGTAGTGTTTATTGATGATATTTTAGTATATTCCAAGAATAAGAAAGAACATGCGGAACATCTCAGAATTGTTCTGACCCGCTTGAGAGAACATCAACTATATGCCAAGTTCAGCAAGTGTGATTTTTGGCTAAGGAAGTGCAATTTCTTGGACATGTCTTGTCAGCCGAAGGAGTTGCAGTTGATCCCAGCAAAGTGAAGGATGTGCTTGATTGGAAACCGCCAACCACAGTTCATCAAGTTCGGAGTTTTCTGGATTTGGCATGGTATTACCGTAGGTTTATTCCAGATTTCTCTAAAATATCAAAGTCCATAACTGAATTGTTGAAGAACCAAGTTAAGTTTGTCTGGTCATCTGAATAGTGAAAAGGCTTTCCAGACTTTGAAAAGACTGTTGACTACTGCACCAGTACTAGCCCAACCTGATATCGAAAAGCCAGTTTGATGTTTATTGTGATGCTTCAGGTATTGGTATTGGATGTGTGTTGATGCAAGAAGGCCGAGTCATTGCTTATGCATCCAGGCAACTTAAGCAGCATGAAGAACACTATCCGACTCATGACCTAGGAGTTAGCAGCTATGGTTCATGCTCTGAAGATTTGGTGGCATTACCTGCTTGGTAATACGTGCCATATGTATACAGACCACAAGAGCTTAAAGTATATCTTTACCCAGTCAGAGTTGAACATGCGACAAAGAAGATGGTTAGAACTGATTAAGGATTATGATTTGGAAGTACATTATCACCCGGGTAAAGCAAATGTGGTTGCAGATGCCCTCAGTCGCAAAAGTCATTGCAATTGTCTGACAGTGAGAACAATGGGTTTGAATTTATGTCAAGAAATGGAGAAGTTGAATGTAGAAGTAATTCAATAAGGAAGTTTGACCAACATAATTGTTGAAGCCACTATTCGAGATCAAATTATTGCTGCTCAGAAGGAAAACAAGGGTATAGCCCATATCAAGGAAAGAGTCAAGAGTGGAAAAGTGGAATGCTTTAGCATAGATGATGAAGATGTGTTATGGTTCAAGGATCGCCTGGTGGTACCAAAAGTTCCTGAGTTGCGGCAGTCAATTCTAGATGAGGCACATGCTACTAGGTTATCTATCCATCCGGGAAGCAACAAGATGTACCATGACTTGAAGCAAAGATTTTGGTGGACTAAAATGAAAATAGAGATTGCTAGATATATAGCAAAATGTGATACTTGTCAAAAGGTGAAAGCTATACATTTGAGGTCTGCTGGTGAATTACAACCATTACCTATTCCATCTTGGAAGTGGGAGGACATCAGTATGGATTTTATTGTTGGTCTACCCAAGACATCAAAAGGATTTGACTCAGTATGGGTTATTGTAGATTGACTCACTAAGTCAGCACATTTTCTTCCTGTCAAGACTATATATCCTATGATCCAATATGCCAAGATGTACTTAGCAAGAATCATGAGTCTCCATGGAGTACCCAAGACTATTGTGTCAGATAGGGGTACACAGTTTGTCTCTAACTTTTGGAAACAATTGCATTCTTCATTGGGTACCAAACTTCTGTATAGTACAGCTTATCATCCGCAGACTGATGGACAGACTGAAAAGAGTCAATCAAGTGCTTGAAGATATGTTAAGGTGTTGTGTCCTTAACTATTCCAATAAGTGGGATGAATGCTTACCTTTGGCCGAGTTCTCATACAACAATAGTTATCACGGAAAGCATTAGAATGGCTCCATTTGAAGCACTCTATGGTCGTAGATGCAGAACATCGTTGAGTTGGTCTGAGCCTGGAGAAAGAAGATTCTTTGGAGTTAACCTTGTAAAAGAAACAGAAGACAAAGTTAGGCAAATACAGAGTAATTTGAAAATAGCTCAGTCCCGCCAAAAGAGTTATGCGGATAGAAGACGGAGACTATTGGTATTTAACAAAGGAGATTTTGTATATCTGAAAGTATCACCAATGAAGGGGGTTACCTGTTTTGGTGTTAAAGGAAAGTTGGCACCCCGATATATTGGACCATATCAAATTTTAGAGAGGTATGGAAAAGTGGCATATCGCTTGAAATTACCTGAATATCTCGTAGTTGTGCATGATGTGTTCCATGTTTCTCAATTGAAGAAGTGTCTCCGAGTGCCTGAATAGAATGTTGAAGTTGAAGGAGTGGAACTAGAACCGGATTTAACTTATTCCGAATATCCTATCCGAGTGTTAGATCAAAAAGATCGTGTTACTCGAAGATGGACAATCAAGTTCTATAAAATACAATGGAATCAACATTCAGAAGAGGAAGCTACTTGGGAATCAGAAGATTACTTGTTAGAAAAGTTTCCAGAGTTTCTAGCGTCAATATAGAATAGAGTAATGTTAGTTGAGCTCGGTTGCTACAAATTGTGATTTGTAAAGGAACCTCAGTTGTTTTATGGATAAGTTTTGGGTGTTTTTGGACTGACACATTTCCTTTTCCATTACTTACTCTATGGCTTTGAATCTCAGGGCGAGATTTCTTTTAGGGGAAGGATTGTAACACCCCGGGTGTTTAAATACTAAAACTTCCATGTCATCATATGCATTGCAAGGCAATTGGTCATATTAAAAAAATTTATGCATTCACTAAAATAAGTTTACATTTATGTTATAAGCATTGCTTGGTATTGTTTGAATCAAGTTCGAAATCTTTGTATTGATTTGAAATTCCGAAAACCTGATTTTCAGTATTTAAACCCTACCCTGAAAATCCATTTCAAAATCTAAGCATATTTTGGGGTTGAGCCCAAAAGCAAAAGTGTAGAGCTTGAGAAGTTATACAAAGTTTATTTTTGGAGTTTTTCAAGTTGTTTAGAAAAATTTGGAGTAATTCGAAAAGGCGTAATTCGTTCAATTTCCCTATTCGAATTCAAAAGTTATTTCAAAATCTAGACCGAATTAGGAGTTGGTTATAAAAGCAAAGTTGTAGAACTTTTGAGTTTGAACAACTTTTGTTTTTGGAGATTTTTGAGTTGTTATGACAATTTGAGAGTAATTTGTGAATTTTGGCGAATGGCAAAATTGTAAATACTGTGAACAAGTGTTCATCCGCCGTAGCTACACCTGCCGGCGAACCTTCGGTTCGCTTCCAGATGCGCGTGTGGACGTCCTCAGCTTCGCGCTGACGTGGGAAAGGCTCCTGCGTGGCTTCCTTGCGCTTCTGGCCGCTCCTTAAGGCCTAAGCCGTCGCCGTTCTTCGTCGTTTCCTTTCCTCTATTTTCCCGGCGCCATTGCCGCAGCTCCGTTCAGCCCTCGCCGTCGAACCAGCGCCTGTGTCATCACAGCAGAGTGCTCAACAGCTTTGCCTCTTCCTTGCGCACCCATCAAACTGGTCGTAGTCATCTGACTTTGCCAAATTTCGCCGCACGTTGTCTTTCTTCCCCACGGCCGATAGCATCTCCGTCGAGCGTGCCTCGCCGTGGCCAGCGTGTTACGGTGATCCTCTGCCCCTGCTGAGTCTTGTTTCAGCTTCGCCACGATGCTGTGGTACTCCATGACCCATTGGTTTCTCATTTTGACCACCACAGCTCCCGGAACATCGCCACCGACGATGATTTGCTCCGCCGTGCCTGCTCGGAACGTCGACCAGTCTCTTCGTTGCTCCTCCGACCCTGCTCGTTGCTCAGTCGTGTTCGGGGTGAGGTGCTGAACCCTTCTGTGCTAAGCGTTTAACCTCTACCGTGCTTGCGTCGCTGGCGTAGCGCTGCCGTGCCGTTGTGCCCGCCATGGCCGGCGTAGTGCTCGGTCCAGTTCGTAGCTAGTCCAGCTTGTGCCCTAGAATAATGCGCCTAGTCGAGGGGAGTGTTTTGGTGCTTTGGCCGTCGCCGTTGGTCTCGCCGTCGTCGAGATATCGCCGGTCAGCGCCGTCGTTGCCGTGGTCAGCGCGCGCGGTTAGGGATGACAGGTGGGGTCGGGTTGTCAGTGACTCAACGTTCAAATGGAATTTTTCTATTTTCAGATTTGAATGAATAGTGATGTAATTTGTTATTTTTGTGTAGATTTATTTAGAGCTCCAAAAATTATGAAAATTTTTGTGTGACTTCTCTGTGATGTATAATATTTAAGAAAAATATGAAATAATGTTTTGCAGTACTTTTTGAATGTGATAAAAATTGCTCAATTTATTAATAAATGGATTTCCATGATTTTTCTAGGCTTATTTAATTGTCCAACAATTATGAAATTTGTTTTGCCACTTACTTATCATGTAATAAACATATACTAAAATTTTGAGCTCAATTAGAACTAAGTTGATTTATTTCATAATTTTGAATTAAATAATTAATTCATAAAAGCAAATAGTAACCTTTAATGATTTAGGTTTTGTTTGAAATTTTGATTGAGTGATGACCTTGGGTCATTTGTTGATAATGATCCTTGGCAATTGATGTATGTGTTACGAAAAAGATTTAGTTTGTTTGACTTGCAACTGTACCGCGAAGGAAAGTTGTATTCAAATTGTTAATGTTTGCATCCATCATCGAGCATCATGTTTCGTATTCCGCATCATGTTAAACATGGCATTGTGATTACGTGTTGTGAACAAAGGTGAACACGTGGTAGTTAATCAAGTTGTTGAGGAAGTTAATCCGTCTGTTGAGGTCGGATCGAATAATTGTGAAACGTCGCAGGAACCGGGCTTTTCTGTCAACGATGACAAGCCCCGGATGCATACAACCCTACCTTGTATTTTACAAATTGATTTCACTTTTGCTTCTCTTTACTGCATTAAGTGATTAGGAGTCAAGTGAAAAACAAATTGGTGCATTACCAACCTTGTTATTCCATATTTACCATATTACCAGTTTTAAACTCGTATATGTCTAGTTTTGCTTAGCTATGCGTAGAACGATGAAAGTCGGGTGATTACCTGTCACCTGCGAACTTTAAATGGAATTTTGGGTTAACTTATGTTATCATGTGATATGGGAATGTGGAGTAATAAATCTAGACCGGGCGGACTCGGTGAGTGTGAGCCACCAGACATGGAGGTCTTGTGAGCGGGTTCTTTCTGCCTGTGTCGATTAAGGCACGTCCGTTGTTGAATTGCATGAGATGAGAATTTGTAGTACTAACCACATACTTCGGTAAGCCTTAACTTGGCGATTCTAGTACGAGAATGGCTACTTGCGCACTGGGAGTGGAGAGATGGCGGGAATAGCATGTACCCACGTGGCCATGGGCTGGATTGGTGGAGTACTGTATTCTCGGGTGGCGCGGACCCGTTCTTGTTTAGAGGATCCGAGGATAGGTTGGTATATGGAGGTCAAGGATCTGCATATGTCGTGTGGTCTGGAATTCCCAGCTGGGTTTTTAATCGGTTCGAATCATCGTTGCTCCTCGGTTATGGAGACTCAACTCACTGTTCATCATCGTAGTATTAATAACTGGAACTTGAGAAAGGTTTGCGAAAGAGATTGATATGAAGTTCATGATCTCATTACAGATCATGGCAGATTCATATGTGGTACTTATAAAGTTTTACCTTTGAAGTAAAGAATTTTGTTAAAGAGCTTTTACGCAAAAGAACTTTGATTATTGTTAAAGCCATACCTTGAATCCCTAAGCCTGCATTCCTAAGTTTATCAATTTTTATTTCGGTTAAGTCTTGTTGAGTACTTTTGTACTCAGGGTTCGTTGACCCTTGTTGCAGGTGAGCCTCATAAGCAGATCTATTTTGGATCGTGCTGCATGACAGTTGTTCCTTGTGATGACGATGAGAAGTAAATGTGTGGCCCTTGGGCAGGGCAGTTTCATTGTGTGTTTTGTATTATATTATAATGCCACTCCACTATTTCGTTTTGTAATAAACATCGAACTTAGTTGCGAGGTTTGAAACTACTATTTTGTAAATTATGTTATCGTAAGGCTTCCGCTATTTTTACTCTGATATTGATATTTGAATAAATGTTGTAATACTGCAATGACTCTGTAATGTGATCCTACTCAGAAATCGTGGATGATTCAGGGTTCCCTGAGGACACCCGATAGACTTCTTAAGTTACCAGGAACATATGCATAGTTGTCAAAGGTCGATGGACAGTGACAAGTGCATGTAGGTCCTATAATTTAGGAGGTTCTACCATAGTAGCCCTCGGGCGCTCTTTTGAGAGGCCCATCCAGATCGAGCCCCTAGACCATGAACGACCACATGATGGGGATCGTCTAGAGTGGTTGGGCCAACAGATGGTTTTGATGAGCATAATACTGGCACCCTTGGTAGGTGCACACAATCTACTCGGCATCAGCCACTGTGGTTGGCCAGTAGAAGCCCTATCGCAACATGTTTCTAACTAGGGTTCTAGATGTGGCCTGATGTTCACAGACCCCACCGTGAAAGTCCTTTAGTAGTTGCCTCCCTTGTTCGATGGGAATGCAACACTGCAGGATCCTAGTGAGGCTTCACTTGTAGAGCTCCCCCTCGATAATGATGAAAGACTTGGCTCGGCGTGCGATCTGCTAGGCCTCTGTTTTGTCCATCGGGAGCACTTCGCAGTGGAGCCAATCGAGGTACGGGGTCCTCTAGTTAGCTAGAGGGTTAGGCTCCACCACCAAATCCTTGCCGACCTTCATGACTTCGGGGTCAGAAGGAGCAGGCGGGTGGCCAGCCCCTAAAAGCTCTAGTTTGGTTTTGGTGAATTGATGAAACCCTAAGTGCTAACCTAGTTTATCAAAGTGATTATGTGATAGGTAGCACTATTCCAAGTGATGAAGCAACAATGAAGATCATGATGATGGTGATGCCATGGTGATGATCAAGTGCTTGGACTTGGAAAAGAAGAAAGAGAAAAACAAAAAGCTCAAGGCAAAGGTGAAATTGATAAGAGCTTTTTGGTTTAAGTGATCGAGACACTTAGCGAGTGTGATCACATTTAGGATTGATAGCCATACTATTAAGAGGGGTGAAACTCGTATCAAAATGCGGTTATCAAAGTGCCACTAGATGCTCTAACTCATTGCTTATGCATTTAGGATCTAGTGGAGTGCTAACACCCTTGAAAACTTTTGTGAAAATATGCTAACACATGTGCATAAGGTGATACACTTGGTGGTTGGCACATGTGATCAAGGGTGGTGAAGTTCAGGGTCAAAAGGAGAAGTTTTGTATTGACCAGACTCTACCTTGGGTAGTGACCGGACTCTGACCCTGCATCTGGTCAGTGGCGCGCAGTGAAGGCTACCCTCGGTCCCTTGACCAAATGCTAAAGAGAAAGAGGGGCCAGACGCGCAGGGGGTGCATCTTGTCACCTAGTGACATACACTGACGCAAGCAATAGAGAGAGGCTAAGCTGATCGGACATAGGCCTAGGTCCAGTCATGAGCCACTATACGTGTCCGATCGTTAATTTCCTGCCTCTAGAAACCTTACTAGAAGTGATCGGATGCTAGGCTGACTGTATGTCCGGTCCTACACTACAGTGCATTCCGGTCGCAACTTAACATGTGGTGCATGAAGCTTGACTAGCCGTTAAGATCGGGCACTCAGCATTTGAGGTTGATGACATGTGGTGAGCATTGGGTGATCCGGACATGTTGGGGTCCTACAGTCCGGTCAACCTGACCAGACGTGTCCTGATCAGCCCATGTTTTAGAGGAATGAGGAGCCAATGGCTCTATTTCATTGGGGGCTCTATTTAAAGGCGTGTGGCTAGCTCTAGCTCACCCTCTTGGCCATTTACATTGACATAGCAACCTTGTGAGCTTAGGCAAAGCCCTCCCACTCATCTCCATCATTGATTCATCATCTTGGTGAGATTGGGAGAGAATCCAATTGCATTGCTTGAGTGTTTGCATCTAGACACACTTGGTGTTCATGTGTTTTGCTGCGGGATTCACTTGTTGCCTCTTGGTGGTTGCCGCCACATAGACGGCTTGGAGCAGCGAGAATCGTTGAGCGGAGGTTGGTGATTGTCTCTGATTTTGATCATGGTGGTTGTGAGGGGTTCTTGACCTTGCCCCAGTGGAGAGCCAAAAGGTACTCTAGTAAATTGGTCATGGCTTGTGTGATCCTCATCTTGTGTTGGTTGTACGGCACCCTATTGAGGGTTTGGTGTGTGATGCCAATTAGCGCATGAACCTCTAAGTGAGTGAATCGCCACAACAAGGACTAGCTTATCGGCAAGCAAGTGAACCTCGGTAAAAAATCATTGTGTCATCATTTGATTCTGAGGTGATTGGTCTTCATTGGTATTCATTCTTGTGATTGATTGGTTCATTCCTCGACTTGGCGGTATAACCATCTTGCTCTCTCTCTCTTTATATTACCGCAGACTAGTTGTCAAGCTCTTTAGTGTAGCTAGTCGTGAGAGCTTGTTAGTTTGGTTAATGTGGCTCTTTAGTTAGCCTTTGAGAGCACACTAACTTAGTGTAGTGACATAGCCATTGTGTGGATAGAGACTATAGAAACTAGAATTATGGTAGGTGGCTTGCATTTTTAGTAGGCTAGCGCAACACTCGCTTCGCCTCATATTTGTCTAACTGGTTTGCTAAGTGTTGTTGTAGAAATTTTAAATAGGCTATTCACCCCCTCTAGCCATTAGGACCTTTTAGCCCTCGAGCCTAGGGCAAGAAGCTCGTCCTTGGTCTATCCCCATTCCTCGTAGCTGACTGAAGGCTTGTGTTGATCACTAGTGAAGACACCCATCAGCACCGGCTCTCGACTGGACACCATCTTTGCCAGCATGTCGACCGCCTTGTTGAGCCGCCTCGGGATGTGATTGAGTTTGAGGCCATCAAACTTGTCCTCTAGCTGGCGGACTTCTTGGTAGTAAGCAGCCATCTTGGTGTCATGGTAGCTTGACTCCTTCATGATTTTACCGATGACCAGCTATGAGTCGCCTCGGACGTCAAGCCATTGGATGCCCAACTCAATGGCGATGCATAGGCCATTGATGAGCTCCTCATATTCGACCACATTGTTGGAGGTAGGAAATGGTGGCGGACTATGTACTTCATGCGTATCCCAAGGGGCGAAACGAAGACTAGTCCCGCGCCGGCGCCTCTCTTCATCAGTGACCCATCAAAGTACATCATCCAATACTCTTGGTCGATGGCTGCTGGCAGCATCTGGACCTCAGCCCATTCTACAATGAAATCATCTCGCGCTTGGGATTTGATGGCCGTCCAAGGGGCATATGAAATGCCCTGACCCATTAGCTCGAGTGCCCACTTTGTGATTCTCCGTATGGCATCCTAATTTTGGATGACCTCGCCGATAGGGAAGGACATCACAACCGTCACTGGGTGTGACTCGAAGTAGTGACATAGCTTCCTCTTGGCGATCAGGTCGACATACAAGAGCTGTTGGATTTGTGGGTAGCTAGTCTTAGAATCGGACAAGACCTCACTAACAAAGTATACGGGGAGCTACACTTTAAGGGCGTGTCCCTCTTCCTCCTGCTCTACCACCAGGGTGGCGTTGACCACTTGTGTGGTGGTCACAATGTAGTGCAAAAATAGCTCTCCATCGGTCAGCGGGACCAGAATCAGGGCTTTCGTTAGGATTTCCTTAATTCTATCGAGTGCCTCTTGAGCCTCGGGAGTCCACACAAACCGGTCAATCTTCTTCAAAAGCCAGTATAGCAGGAGGCCTCATTTGTCGAGGCCTGAGATGAAATGGCTAAGCATGGTGAGGCATCCCATGACTCGTTGTACCCCCCTTAGGTTTTAGATCGGGCCTATCCTTGTGATGGCTATAATCTTCTCTAGGTTGTCTTCGATGCCACGCTCAGAAATGACGAACCCAAGTAGCATGCCCCTCGGAACCCCAAAAATGCATTTTTAGGGTTGAGTTTGATGTCATTTGCTCGTAGTTTTACGAAGGTCTTCTCCAGGTCAGCTATGAGCTGGTCAGTCCATTTGGACTTAACGATGATGTCGTCTATGTAGGCCTCAATGGTTCGCCCAATGAGGTCTCTAAAACACTTGAGCATACATCGCTGGTATGTAGCTCCCATATTTTTAGACCGAAAGGCATTGTGACATAGCAAAACGATCTGAATGGGGTGATGAAAGAGGTCGTGAGCTGGTCAGACTCTTTCATCACAATCTGATGGTACCCAAAGTACATATCAAGGAAGCAGAGGGTTTTGCACCCTAAGGTTGAGTCGACTACTTGATCTATATGTGGCAATGGAAACAGATCCTTTGGACATGCCTTGTTGAGACCCGTGTAGTCAATATACATTCTCCATTTCATGTTCTTTTTTGTACAAGGATGGGATTGGCTAACCACTCAGGATGATACACTCCCTTGATGAATCTGACTGCTAAAAGATTTGTGATCTCTTTGCCGATGGCCCTGGCTTCTCCTCATCGAAGCGACGTAGGCGCTGCTTCAACGGCTTGGAGCCTGGCCTAATCTTCAAGGTGTGCTCAGCAACTTACCTTGGAATGCCCAGCTTGTCTGAGGGCTTCCATGCAAAGATGTCTCTATTGGCATGGAGGAAGTCGACGAGCGCACTTTCTTATTTGGAGGAAAGCATGGTGCCAATATGCACCGTCTTGCCATCAGAGCTGCTAGGGTCTATGAGGACCTCCTTGATGCCCTACACAGGCTCAAAAGATCTAGCCGATCGCTTGGAGTCGGGCGCTTCCTCGGTGGTCCCCTCCTTGATGACCGTGAGCTCCTCAGAGGCGATCATCACCGAGGCATGCTCACAGCACTCAACTTCGCACTCATAAGCGTGCTAGAATGAGGTGTCGACAGTGATGACTCCACACAGGCATGGCATCTTAAGCTTTAGGTAGGTGTAGTTGGGGACGGCCATGAACTTCGTGTTGCATGGTCGTCCTAGGACAGTGTGGTAGGTTCTATGGAACCCGACCACCTCGAAGGTGAGGGTCTCTGTCCTATAGTTGGTCTGATCCCCATGGCATCAAGCATCTTCACGTATATTATGTTGGGGCCACTGCCTCCATCCATTAGTACCTTGGTGAGCCGCTTCTTGCCGATGATCAGGTTGACCATGAGCGGATACCTTCCTGGCTATGGGATGCTTTCTGGGTGGTCGAATCAATCGAAGGTGATGGCGGACTCCAACTACCAGAGGAAAGATGGCGCGGCTGGCTCGACCGAGTAGACTTCACGGCGCGCAATCTTTTGGCGGTGCTTGGAGTCGTAAGCCGCTGGTCCACCAAAGATCATGAGGAAGCCATCTATGGTCGGAAAACCACCATCCTTCCCCTTAGCGTTGTCTGTCGCCAGCTCTAGCTTCTTCCTCTGGTTCCCCTTGTCAGAGCTATCGGATAGGAAGTGCTTCACGAGGGCGCAGTCCTTGAACAAATGCTTGATGGGGAAGGCATGATTCAAGTATGGCCCTTCAAGAAGCTTCTCGAAGTGCTCGGGGGCATTGTCAATGGGTGCTCGTCCACCTTTCTGCTCAGCAATGGCCATGAGTGAGCCCTCGTGCTGCTACTTGCTCTTCTTCTTGTTGGGGCGGTTGGAGGTGCCCTTGCCGACATCCTCGTCCCACCTCGCCTTGCCCTTGGAGCAATCAAAAATCACTCCGACCGCCTCTTCGCCTGAGGCATGGCTAGTCACAATGTCAAGGAGCTCCTTGGTGGTCTGAGGGCCCTTACATCCTAACTTGTGGACTAGGGACTCATAGGTGGTCCTAGACAAGAAGGCTCCGATGATGTCGGCATCGGCGACATCAGGCAACAATTGCATTGCCTAGAGAAGCGTCGGATATACTTGCGGAGAGTCTCTCTGGACTTCTATTGGCAATTTTTCAGACCCCAATGGTTCCCAGGGCACGTGTAGGTGCCCTGGATGTTTTTCACAAAGGTCTCCTTCAAGTTCGCCCAACTTTGAATCCGGTTGGGCGAAAGGTGCTCTAGCCATGTTCATGTCAAATCGGCCAAGAACAAGGGGAGGTTGCGGATAATGAAGTAATCACTATCTATGCCACCGACTTGACAAGCAAGCCGGTAGTCCTTGAGCCATAGGACAGGGTTCATTTCCCTGGAGTACTTTGTGATGTTGGTCGATGGTCGATACCGCTGTGGGAAAGCCATGTTGAGGATGTGCCGGTCGAAAGCCTGGGGCCTCGACAAGTCAGGGCTTGGGCTCCGATCTTCACCGCTATCATAGCGTCCGCCATGACGAGGATGGTAGCCACGGTGGGCCTCCTCTCTCTTGTCACCCCATTTGCTCCTACAGGTGTCTAGGGTGTTATGTGCGTCACGGTTGGGCCAAGACGCTCATGCACTGGGACCATGGCAAGCCCCCTACCATTGCACGGTGCCTAGTGGATAGATACGTCCTGGCCATGATGTCATGAAGACACGCGTTGACTGGCATCGAGCTCACGTCGCCGAGACAGCAAGCTTTTTGCCTGCTGCACCACCGTGTGTTTGAGCAGCGCTCGTATCTCATGATGGGCTCGATGGTCTTCGGGTGTCATGGGCTCTAGGAGCCCTCAGAGCAAGGCCATCATGGCAGCTATGTTCTGGCTCACTCGGGCGAAGTACAGGAGGCCTCCATCATCCTCGACAATCCTTCGGTTTTTGTCACGAGCGATGGCGCACGCACGGCCACCGTCTCTGTGGCGTTCAATCTCATAGTCGAGCTACATGCGCTCCTGCTCTAGCTAGAGTCGCACATCCTCAATCTCCTTATGTCGCCCCCTCAACTGCTCTACTCACGGGCCCTTGCATCTTCCTCAACATCGTCGTTAGGGTCGTTCGTAGGAGTAGCCCCTCCCCCACGGATGTTTTTGACGCACCCCTCAGGGGTGTCAGCCATGAAGCATTCTCGTGAGGGGTGATGGCTTTCCCTACTGAAGTCAGAGTCAGAGATCGTCTCCGAATCTCCCATGAGAAGGTCATGGAAAGATTCCGTGACACAATCCATCATACCCATGAATTCATCGTCCATGGGGGACGGGTGCATGCGCTACACCGCGAGGTGACCAATGGTCCTCGCGACGTTGCACAGACCAAACGGGAACGCTATAGGGGCATCCCGGGTGAGGCATTCCGGGGAGAGTGGTTCTCCTCCGGCAAGCTACGTCATGACGTTGGCGAATGAGAAGGTGAGACAGCGTAGGTCCTCCCAGGATGGTCGGGGTCCTAGGAAGGCCTCGAGCTGGTGCTCCAGCCTCTCGTAGTCGAAGCCAAGGAGCTGGTCGCTCCTGGGAGAACATGGGCCTTCAGGGCGTGCAGCTGCAGCTCCTTGAGGGCCTCGATGGTTGCATCGAGGCTGGTGGAGCGAATAAGTTGGACGGGGGTAGGAGCCCGTGCCAGCTTTCCCTCCACGGTGACGAATAAATCCAGGCTCCCAAAGCGCACGTGCGCGCCCGGGACGCAACCCATGCCATGGTTGGCCATCTATGGCCTATTGTGGACAACAAGACACGCAAAAGGCCCCTACCTGGCGCACCAACTGTTGGTGTTTTGGATCACTGACTAGTAAATTTTGCGATTTGCACGTCTGACCCAAATAGCTGTGCTCGAAGGACACAAGGATTTATATTGGTTCGGGCAGAGTGTCCCTATGTCCAGTTCGCTGCTGCTCGTGTTACCGGCACTGGCTTGTAGTAGGGGATACAAATGGGGAGAGAGGGAGCTGGTCCCAAGTCTATGGTGGAAGGATTGTCTGCTCGCTATTGAGTCATGTGGGTGTTATGTCTTAGAGGCGTCATGCCTTGCCTGCCTCTCGCCCTTCCGGGGGCGTCCTGCTTCCCCTTTTATAGACAAAGTAGAAGATATAGGTTACACGAGAGAGCGAGAGAGATAGGTGAGGAAAACAGAAGGCCTCTGTGGTTGCAGCACCCTTCATTTCCTTCATGTGGGTCTCGCCGCCCTATAGATCATGACGGGGGTGATTCCATGTCGTTACTCTGTTCATCACTAATGTTGTACGCTGATGTCGTTAGCTGGTCATGGCACTCCATCCCATGTGGCAGGTGGAATGGGGGTAACAGACACCCCCTCAGAGGCCATATGGGGAATAGGTAGCATAGCGCCGGTATGCCTGACGCTGTTGGCGATGTGTGTCCTTAGGCATGGCCCATCATGGTCGCGGGTCATGTTAGGACATGCCTAATCCCTTTTTGGTGTTAGGAGTGTGACCCAGGGTCTATACTCTAAGACCCATAGTGGTTGGGGCAGTACAAACCCCGTCGGGTGAGGCGGAATCCCCCTTCGAGGGGTCTGACGAAGCGAAGTCTCTGCTTGAGGGATTGGGCGAGACGGAGCCTGCGTCCTCAGGGTCGGACGGCACGGGGTATACACCCTCAAGGTCGGGCAAGACGAAGCCTACGCTCGAGGGACCTAACGGAATGGAACTCGCATCCTTGGGGTTGGGCGCATCGTAGCCCGCGCCCTCAGGGTCAGTGAAGCAGATCCCGCGCCCTCAGGGTTGGACATGACAGGGCTCTCGCCCAAGGAGTCGGGCGAGATAGAGCCCATGCCCTCGAGGTCGGGTGACCCGGATCCCGCGCCCTCTAGATGGGATGAGATGGAGCCCATACCCTTAGGGCCGGGCGAGACCAAGATACGCTCTTGACCATTCAAGGGAGTTAGCGTTCATGGCCATCAGCTTCCTTCTTTCGAGTATCCTTAATCCTGATACCCGACAATATCTAGACTGCTTCTCATTGCACTTGAGTTGAACTAGAGCAGTGTAGTGTATGACCAAAATTGACGTTTTGAGCTCCTAATTGACTTGACATAGGATCCACCCAGTTGAAAAGTTTGGCAAGATAGTGCTTACAACCTCTCGCATTCACATGCCTTATATCTTACTTGTGAAAAATGAATGAAATGAAAATTTGATGAAAAACACAAGTTTTGAGTTCATTTTGTGGCATGATGGTTAGACACTAGCTTGGGGTAGCTCACCTTGTATAGATTTGAGAGCACTTGTTGATTTCCTTATACATGCTAAGTGCTAATTCTGTGGTGAATGCTTTCTCAAGACTAAAATTGGCTCAAAATGCTTTTCAACTCACAATTGAATACTATGATCAGCTTGAGCATACTGCTAGCACTTGGATTAATTGTTTTACTCACATGACAATGTCACTTAGAGCATCTTTCATTTTGAATGATCTACTCCTGAAGCTCCTACATTTGTGCATTCCATAGATACTCATAGCATGTTTTGAGGGGGAGTTGCAATTTTTGGTTAATTGATGTGTGCATGTATCAACAAGGGGGAGAGTTAACACACATAGAGCTTGCATTGTTGCATTTGGAGAGTGAATGCATCATTTCAGGGGGAGTTGCATTTGAAGCTGGTTTGCTAGTTGTGTTGAGCCTTTGCCTCTTCTGGAGGGACTAGCTTTGGTTTCCAGCTTTGCAGTTGCTCTAACTTTGGTGAGTTCTGCTTTTCTGCTTAGCTAGTGGTGTTGAGCCTATTCTACGTCTTCTTGAGGACTAGTTGTGTTTTGTTTAGTTGCGTCGAGTTAATTGCCCTTTTCTTTGGGGACCAAGCTTTGCTCATTTCAAATGACCCCATTTTGACTTTTCTTTGGCTTTTGGTCATTTGAGTGAGTTATACCCTTTTATTTTTGCTTCTGATCCATTTTCGTGTGTTGGTGTTGACAATGAACTCATTAAGGGGGAGATCACAAACATGAGGTTGATATGTGCCCTTGTGTGTCGAGTTTGTGAGTGATTGTCAGAGATGAACAACTTTGGTTTAGTTTGGAGATTAACCATGGCGTGAGTATGTGTGTGTAGCATGTCTCTTGGCTGTGTTAGTGCGCAGGTGCGGAGCTCGAAGATGGTCGATAGACATGGTGATGGTCAAGTATACACGTGCTTGTGCCGACGGACTAGGAGCGGTGAAGGATGAACGTGAGGCTTGATGAGGGACCAAGATGGCCAGAAGACTGATGGTGGTGGCTGACACTTGGGGACATCAACAAGCAAGAGGACATGCAGAGGAGTAGACCGTGTTCACTAAGTCAAGATGGTGGATGACCAAGTCAAGCAGGATCGCTGAAGGACTTGGTGATAGGGCGGTCGAGGACGACGGTGACACGTGTCGAGAGAGTGGAGGAGGTGTAGCATATACACTTCTCCAGTGGGGTTTGGTGGTTTCATCCTTAATACCATCAGAGGACGGTTTGGTGGTTTGGGCCTCAAAACCAGGCGTGGACAATTTGGTGGTTTGGACCTAAAAACCACCGGCGGAAGGTTTCTCAGGTTAGCCCACAAAACCTGGTTGGAGTTCTAGCAAGAACGGGAGGAGGCACATGGCATCATCGCGAAGCTTGCATTTAGGCGAAGCAAAGTCACAAAGTGTGTGTGGCCGTTGGATGCACCGATCAAGACTTGGACTATTTTGCCCTAGGGGTTAAGTGGTTCTTGCTAAACTTCTAAGGGTGTGTTGGGAATGTGTAATAGCTCTATAAATAAGTTAGAGGCTGCCCCCAACCAACCATCTCTTCAGTTTTTTATTTTCAGTATCACTCTCTAGGTTTCTCCGTCTCTAGTTTCTGTTGTTGAGATCCACAGTTCGGCTGTGCTTAATCCTTTCATTGTAATGTTTCCTCTATAAAGAATCAGACCTGGTTGATTCAGAGAAATAAAGAAATCGTTCCACTGAGATCCGAGTTCTTGATTCTAAGATGATTTCAATTTGCTTTTGAGTTTTTCCTCTCCCAAACCCTCTGCTCCTGAGTTTTGGGTGATTTCGTTTTTTGGGGCACACGGGATTGATTGGGGTGGATGGATATGTGCTATGACACCTGAAGAACACATCTGCCAGTCGGTTTGAGCAGAATCAGTCTAAAGATTTCTCGATCTACGGAGTTTCCTTGATCTTTCGAAGCTCAAATTTTTTGGACAACTTGGTAACTCCTGAGAGAAGACGTGTGCAAAATTGCAGCTCAATCCGAGGCCGTTTGATCGAGTTTTGACTTTTTCTTCATTGGTTTCCAGGCTACTCTAAACTTCCACGCCAAGTTCCACCGCGTTCAAACGCATAACTTCTGCTCCCGTGCGCTGAACTTCCGCGACCTGTGAGCTGAAAGTGTTCTTCTGAGGTTGCTGGAGCTTTTCCATGATTTTCTCTTTCTTCCGATTGTTCTGTGGGTGTCCAGCAGTACCCAGAAACTTTTCTCGGTCTCCATGTCACCAGTTGACTTAGAGGATCTTGAGTTGGACTCTTACTTCATTATGATTGAAGTTGAGAGCTCCGTTTTTGGGTTTTGGAGTGTTCCCGTGTTGCCAGTGGTTTACCGTCATGTTGTATGTGTCCCGCTGTGTTCTTTGGTCATTATCGAGAACATCCAGCCACCAGTTTTGCTCGTGGACATCATGTTTGCCATGTTTGGTGTTTTTTATGGTGATTTTGGGACAGTCACTTCAAGAGAAATTTTGATTTGGTTCCCATTCACCTCCCTTTGTCTCCTAGTTCGGTCTTCAGGATTTCCTTAACTAACTCTATCGGAGACAAAACAAAGCATTGGAATTGGTTCTTGGCTTCTCTTGCCTCCGTTTGCTGAGCGCCGAGCTACATATGGTTTTGTACTTTTGTTGGAGTACTAGTTCCATTTGCTTGCCTCACAATGTGGTTCTTTGCAAGGTTTGTATATATCGAAAAAAGCAAACATTTGCAAGGTTTCTAACTTTGTATTTATCTGGAAAGAAAAGCGCCGTATGTCTGCTCGGCGTGACCGTGTCATTTGCAAAACGGGTCCAGGCCGTTTTCTTCGGCCTGGGCCTGAGGCCTAGCAAAAACAAGCCTAGTTCGATTTCAAAATTGACGTCGGTTGTTTTTTTTAGCATGAAACAGCGGGTGCTCAGCCTTTGCATTAAGTAGAGGTGAAAAGGAACAGGTACATCAGGTATACATGCTGGTTAAACATTCCCAGCCAAGAGAAAAAGGAAATAGTTAGAAGCTAAAAAGAGGGAAAAAGCAGGTGCTCTGCCTTTGCATTAAGTATCTGTTTACATGTTCTGACTCATGCGCCATGGCATATAGCAAAATGTCTTGTTGCGAAATCGAATTACTGCCGTCTGCCTGACATACCTGGGGGATCTAGCAAGGAATGCCATCGGATTTGGCCCATCAATAACGACGTCCGGCTGGCATCGGTTCAGTCTATCGAAACAAGCTAAGGAAATATGCCCGTTTTAATCTGTAATTTCACCGCACGTATGACATATGTGGTATGAAAGTCATGCTCGGCTGCCTGGCTGCCTATAAATATGTAGAATGCACGCGAGAGGGATGCCATACCAGGGAATCCCAGCAGCAGCAAGCACACACACGGTTGGTCTCTCGTATACTAGCCACCTGCCTCCCATTTCTGAGGCGTACGTGGAGACGAGGAGCTCGACCGACATGGCCGCCACTGCCAGCAAGACGAGGAAGGGCGATCCTTGTGCTCTTCATCTGGGCCGTGGCCATGCTCTTCTTCATGGCCGCCCTCCACCCCAACGGTAATTAATTGATCTTTTATAGCATGCATACGGTCGTGTTTAAATTCAGGGGCTAGCGTTTAGGGGTGATGTCACATGAAAATATTTGGATAGTAATAATAAAACAAATTACAAAAGTCCTCAGTAATCCGCGAGACGAATTTATCTGTCATTGACGCATTGTTTAATGTAGCACCACATTGTCAAATCATGGACTAATTAGGCTTAAAAAATCGTCTCGCAAATTAATCGTAATCTGTGCAATTAGTTATTTTTTAGTCTACATTTAATACTCATGTGTCAAACGTCCGATATGATAGGGACTAAACTTTAGGGGAGAAACTAAATAAGGCCGTAGGTGGTGTTTTTCACCATTTTCTTTTGTTTTCGACGCTGATTTTTGTTTGTTTATTTACAGTACTCACCGCCGCCGACGAGATCTACTGCAGGTGCTGCGCTGCAAACAGAGAGTGTGAATTCGACCCGACGTGCTGCTATGACGGTTGCTGCCGCGTGAGACATTGACTGATGCATGACACCAAACTTGTTATCCCAGATATACGCCCGGGCCATGCATGCTGCTGCCGTCGTCGTTTCGCTGCTGCTTGTTAGCTGGCGTGTTACAGGCTTACAGCACGACGTCCGTAGGTGTCCAACTTCAACATCATGAGTTCCTGACTAGTTATGGATGGATATGGATATATGAATGAATAAAAGCCAGCAGCGGCCCATGAATGTACCGAAGTTCATGTTTGTCATTTTAGCCTTATTTTAAATAAAACTTTCCAACTTCGACCGAATCTTTATAAAAAAAAATCACTAACAACGGTGAGTACCAAACACTATTACACAATTGGTTTTCGCTTATTGGGTGCTATTTTTTACTGGTGTTTTTTAAATTGTAGACACCACTACAAATAAAACTGTGGGTCCAGGCCAAAAACCGCTAGTGTAAGTAAAGTGAGACAAAGCGACAACTATATTTTTTCTTGTGGTATCAGGTTGTTGCCATAGCTCCCCAATTCATGCTGGAGAACTGAAGAGAAACTAAGGCTTGGTTTTGCTCCCTTGAATCATGCATGAAGTCTCTAGTCTTCACTAGTGAATATCCATTTTCGACTCCAAAATGGCAAGTTTCAAATTGTGAACACCAATAGGAACCTCCCCACAAGAAAATCCATCGAGAAGGTCATCTAGTCCTCCCCTGGGCTATCTAGGTGCCAACAAACACAAAGTGTAACAAGCAACACCAAAATGATTGCCAAGCCAAGAACACTAGGTGCACTCAAGGTACACTCTCACAAGAAGCAATCTAGGCTTGGATCTATCTCTCATATTTCACAAACCCTATCAATATATGCCGGATGTCTAGGGTGAAAGAGCAGCTCCAAATAAGCGATCAATATGTAAAAAAAAGCACATCATAGACGCGCGTTCAGGCACATCGATCACAGATGCGCTTCGGAGCGTCTGTAATAAAGCGTCTGCAATAAGGGCTTATTACAGACGCGCAAAAGTGTGTTTGTAATAAGCTTATACTACAAACGCGTGTTACTAACACGTGACTGTGATATACAAACACGCGTCTATGATTAGGTTTATGACAGACTGGTGGGAGTAAAGACGCGTCTATAGCAACCCCTTACCAGAGATGCGTGTTACGAAGATGCGTCTGTAATAACTTTTTGCTACAGACATGTGTTCTTAAAACACGTATGTAGTAAGAATCATACTACAGACAGAATTTATAAACGCGTTTGTATTAAGAATCATAATACATACGCTTGTCCTTAACACGCGTCTGTAATGTTGAACCTTACTACAGACGCATCTTCACTACACGCTCTGTAATTTGGCATATAACTACAGATGTGTCTTTACTACATGCGTCTGTAGCTATTCGACCTGTGAGCTGAGATATGGAAAACACAACACGCGTCTGTCGTCCAACTACAGATGCATCTTGTGAACACGCGTCTATAGTAAGCGCTTATGACGCATGTTAAAACTCTGTCGGACCAGTGACCTCGGTCGGTGATTTACTACAGACGCAGTTTTTTACATACTGTATAGAAAGCACATATATAGGGTGTGAAGTCCATGCGAGCCATTGGACAAAGTCTGTAGACACATACACCACTAGATGATTCACCGGGTCATGGAGTCACACTGGATCATACGATGCCAGTTTCCAATGGTCAGAAGGAAATATGTCAGAATATGCCGCACTGGATGATCCATCGGGTGTCACGAAGTCACAACCGGATCATATATATATATGGCGCATCCCAATGACTTGGCAAACCTGACACATAGTTGAGGTGTTAGGTCGAGATGGCGGACTAGACAGAGGTGAATAATCGTTTCTAAACTTAATCATGCTGGCTAACTAAAGCAAATATGAAATTAAACTATTTAATCTAGCCTCAACTACACTCGTCTATCTAAATTATAGAGCACCTTACAAATGATCCTAAGCAAGGTGTATCTTGACTAGCTAGTGAGAGCTCTCCTATACAATTCTAGTTAGCAAGGTTAAACAAACCTATACAACTAGTCAAGCAAACAGACGGAGGCTCCTATACATACTAGTGAGCAACAAGCACAAAACATAAGCTACACTAGCACTACACTTTCACCACTCAAGCTACGCAAGCTAGAGAGCAAAGCTACTTAGCTAGACAAGCTAACTAGCACAAGAGCAATAACTACAACACTAGCACAAGTAATGAACAAGAGGATATGAGTTCAGCTAAAATATCTAAGGGCATGTTAGGGGTTGTGTAATAACTCTATAATACGAGGATGGCTGCTCATAGTAACCATCCCATCTCTCCAGCTGTTATTTCCTTAGGTTTCCCGGTTTTTAGTTTTCATTCCCCTAAGCACTAGTAGGACATCCACAGTGTAGAGAGTGATTCCTTTGCTGTGTAACATGGCCTCTACAAGAACCAGATCTTGTTGGCGCTTGAAATAAAGCAAGTTGACCTCTAAAATTTGTGGCTAAGATCTGAGTTCTTATCGAGTTCTTGTTTTGTTTCAGTTTTCGCTCTTTTGAACCCCCTTCTCTTGTATTTTGTGGGATTTCATTTTTTAGGATTTGAGACTGATTAGGATGGATGGATATGTGCTAGGACCCCTAGGGAACATGTCTACCAACTAGATTTGGTAGTTTCCTCACGAGCACAAAGTTTGGGGATTTTGACGAAAGTTGACAAAACCCTGATCTTGGAGAGAGATTTTTCGATATATAGAGTTCCCTTGATCTTTTGGAGTTGATCTTCTGGGGATAGTTTCTAAACATCCTAGGGAACGTTTCTACAAGATTCTAGCCCTATTGGACTTCGTTTGAATGGATTTCACCTTTTGGAAGTTTGGTTTTCGACTGTTGAAACTGCCGAAGTAGGCTGCTTAGCCGACCTAGCATCTAGGCTAGGTTGGGTTGTCATCCTAGCTTGGCTGGGTTTGCATCTAGGCTAGGCTAGGTTAGGAAGTAGGCTTGACCAGGTTTGGATGTAGGCTAGCTCGACTTTTGCAGTGACCTTGCCCGCTTTTGAGTGTTTATGAGCTCTCAGTGTCCGATTCAATTTTTGTCTTTTCCATGGGTCTTCTATGGTGCCCAGGAACTTCTCCAGATCATCAAACCACCAGTTGGTTTGGGTGATTTTGGTTTGGGGTCTTTCTTCATTTCCATTGAAGTTGAGAGTGAAAGCTCTAGTTTGGTTTTGGTGAATTGATAAAACCCTAAGTGCTAACCTAGTTTATCAAATTGATCATGAGATAGGTAGCACATTCCAAGTAATGGAGAAAGTGGTGAAGATTATGATGATGGTGTGACCATGGTGATGATCAAGTGCTCGGCTTGGAAAAGAAGAAAGAAAAACAAAAAGCTCAAGGCAAAGGTGAAACTTGATAGGAGCTTTTTTGGTTTAGTGATCGAGACACTTAGCGAGTGTGATCACATTTAGGATCGATAGCCATACTATTAAGAGGGGTGAAACTCGTATCGAAATACAGTTATCAAAGTGCCACTAGATGCTCTAACTTATTGCATATGCATTTAGATTCTAGTGAGTGCTAACACCCTTGAAAATATTTATGAAAATATGCTAACACATGTGCACAAGGTGATACATTTGGTGGTTGGCATATTTAATCAAGGGTAGTGAAGTTGGAGTTAAGAAGGTGTTGTCTCGAGGTGACCGGACGTTGCTCCAGCAGCGACCGGACTCAGTAGCCGCGTATGGTCAGTGGCGCACAGTGAAGGCCACCCTCGGTCAGAAGGTGACGTACGCTGACGTCAGTCACGAAGCGGTGGCGCATAGAGGAGAAGAAGGACCAGACTCTGGCCTGGGTCCGGTCACATCTAAGCGGACGCGTCCGGTCGCAAAAAATCCCTCTAGATGCTCTTTGGAAGTGACTAGACTCCTCATTGTTGGAGTGTCCGATCATTCCATCGGCATGTCAGGTCGCTAGGTTTGTGCCTCGAGCGAGGGCGCGAGCGAACGTTGGGCGGCCTCATCCGATCTCAGCGTGGTGTGTCCGATCGTTCATTAATTTTAGCGCGTGATCGAGTTGACCGTTGGGATCGGATGGCGCACATTTGAAGCTATGACATGTGGCAGCGATCCCATGACCGGATGTAGGGGGCTGAGCGTCCGGTCGATCTGACCTGCGTGTCCGATCACCACACAGTGAGCTACCCGTGGTGCCCAACGACTCTATTTCGAGGGGGCGCCTATATAAGGCATTTGACCGGCTCTAGTTCACACCTTTGGCCATTTGCATTGATATAGCAACCTTGTGAGCTTAGCCAAAGCCCTCCACTCATCTCCATCATTGATTCATCATCTTTGTGAGATTGGAAGTGAATCCAAGTGGATTGCTTGAGTGATTGCATCTAGAGGCACTTGGTGTTCGTGTTTCGCTGCGGTTTTCGCTTGTTACTCTTGGTGGTTACCACCACCTAGATGGCTTGGTGCAGCGAGGATCGTCGAGTGGAGGAAGGTGTTTGTCTCTAGCTCCGATCGTGGTGATTGTGAGGGGTTCTTGACATTTCCCCGGTGGAGAGCCAAAAGGTACTCTAGTAGATTGCTCGTGGCTTGTGTGATCCTCATCTCGTAGCACATGAACTTCCAAGTTAGTGAATCGCCACAACGGGGACTAGCTTGCCGGCAAGCAAGTGAACCTCGGAGGAAAATCATTGTGTCTTGATTGTCTCCTTGGTTTTTATTAGTATTTATTGATTGATCACTTGCCACGGCAACATACCTCTCTACCACTCTCTTGTATTACATTGTGTCTTTACTTGTGTAGAGCTTGTGGTTATTGAAACTAGTTAGTGTAGCTCTTAGTTGTACTTCTCTTGCTAGCTTGCTCACCTAGGTGTAAATTAGTGACTAAGCCTTGTTGTGATATACTGGAGCTCATAGATTTTAGAATTGGGTAGGTGGCTTGCAACACAAGTGTAGTGCTAGCGCAAAATTCGCTTCGCCATCTTATTTACTAATCACTTACCTTAGTGTTGTTGTAGAATTTTTAATAAACTATTCACCCTCCTCTAGCCATTAGGACCTTTCAAGTGGTATCGGAGCCGTGGTCACCATGATTTGAGGCTTAACAACCTTTGGTGTCAAAGTGGCTCAAATCAACAACACCAAAAAGCCACCGTAATTTGATGGCACAAATTATCCTTATTGAAAGTCAAAGATGACCACTCATATCAAGTCAATCAATAGAAGTGTGTGAAAGGTGGTGGAGACTAAAATTAAGATAGCTGATCCAAAGAATCACACCACGGCCGAAGAAGTGCTTCTCCAAAACAATGGCATTGCTCTTAGTGTTATTCATGATGCTATTGATGAGAGGACATTTGAAAAAAATCAAGAACATCGAAATGGCTCATGAAGTTTGAAAGAAGTTGGAAGAATCATTTGAGGGTACCAAGGCAATAAAGGGTGCAAAGGCATACATTCTCAAGAAAAAAATTGCTAGCTTCAAGATGAAGGAAGATGAGAGTGTGTCGGACATGTTTCATCGGATGGAAGTGCTTATCAATGATCTTAAAGCACTTGGTGAGAAGGTGGAAGACAAGGACTTCTCTCATAAGTTCTTGAGATGCTTATCCGCAAGATTTGACATGTTGGTCACCTTGCTTGTGAGGACTAATTTAGACACAATGACACCAAACTAAATCTTAGGAGATACGTGGCCAACACTGACTCGGCACATGCACATATGCATGCAGCCACACATGCCACAACCAAACATGGCATGGTTTATTCCAACAAACTCCCCCTAAACTACGTCTCACCCTACAAAAGAGCGTCGGTTCATCAGCGGCATCGCCAAACAATGCCTAATCTACATGCATGGATGTGACTAAACACGTTAACAAATAACGTGACTCAACACAAGAATGCATACACGAGACCAGGTGGAGCACGCACATTGCATGGACTCTACACACATCAGCACGTCGCACACATGAACGGAGTCGACCCTATCAATGGACTCCAACACGAGCTCGAACACGCGCGTCATCAATGACTCAACCTCCCTTGGCTCCAGGATCTCTGCCATGCCGCCGATGACCCACTCCACCATGACCATACGTGCTGCTGGGTGTGCCATCGCCGGGGCTTCTAGGGCTCGAGTCTCCAACCTTCTTTGATGTCGACACCTTCAGCTGGCTCTCCTCTCCCTAACCATGGCTTTGATACCAATTGTTGGAACCAAGTCACTCTAGCTCATGCTGGACGGAGCTAGAAGATGGACAGTAGGCAAGATAGATTTTTCGGCGACGAACGCCACGGTGCCAAACGCCCGTATCTTGGCTTCTGTTAATCAAAACATGACTCAGAGCAACTCACACAACGCTTACATGCTGGCTTTATAGCCCACACCGACACAACACCCATGCAGCCTTGCCGATCAACACGCGCACGAACGCTTGGTGCTGGTGACGGCCATAAGCCACTCCACATGAATCAGGAGTGTTGTAGATCTTGCGACCTCTGACTTCCTAGAAGTCGGATTCCAGGTTGCGCGTGATGGAGCTGTTGAAGACTTCACGGTGATGGCATTCCCGTTCTCGATCTGTCCTCCTTGAGGCGTCTTTGTTCGGCGATGTATCGCTCGTGTTCTTCTAGGCACAGAAGCATGGCTACTGACATTGCTTGTTCTTCTTCTGTCGACGAGCCTTATCGGCCTCTAACTCTCCAACAACACTAGCCGCGTCAACAGAGACTCGAATTCATGTTGGACCGGCCCTCCGGCTTATGTTGGGCGTCATTGCTGGTCATCTTTGCCTCCATCTCTTCCTCCAAGTTCCTCGTGACCCTCTCCAATGTTCCTAAGAAATATAACATCATTAGGTAGTAGTCTATTCTCAAAAGTATGAAAAGGATCACTTAAGAATGAGCTCACCTCTAAATTTGGCTGGCGTATTCGAGCTCGGGTCATTGGACCTTGCTTATTGTTTGGAGGATCTTGCTTATTGTTTAGAGGATTAGCAGGTGCATCCGAAGGAGTGATGTCCTCATGAACTGTCCTTAACTCGGATAATCCGATTGTCAAATTCCACTGAAAAATGGGAATCACATGGAATATACCATAGTGATAGGGATTATATCTGACCAATTCAACTAGTTCTGGTGACTACACATATGCACAACCCACACAAGAAACAGGAGCAAGTTTGGCCACTTTGACAGGTTGGTCTACCTAAAGGGTTGCCCAACCCCCTCTAGAGCCCAAATGCGCTCAAACTTGGCACAGAGGCTCCTTACTCATCATAAGGACTAAGCGAAGTGGTCTTGTAGCCCAGAAAGATGATACGATGACCATATGGGTGGTCGCTCTATGTGGCAAAACCTCCTAAATTATAGGGCCCACATGCACCTGTCACTGTCCAATGACCTCTGACGATTATGCATATGTTCCCGGTAACTTAAGAAGAATGTCGGGTGTCCTCGGAGAACCCCAAATCATCCACAATTTTCTGAGCAGGATCCCATTACAGAGTCATTGTAGTATTACAACAGTTATTCATTAATTTACATCAGAGTGAAATAGCGAAAGTCTTACAATAACTTAGTTACAAAACAGTCGTTTCAAACCTTACAAAATAAGTTTGATTATTATTACAAACCATAGTAGTGGAGTGGCATTAGTAACATAATACAAAACACACAATTAAAGTGCCCTGCCCAAGGGCCACACATTTACTTGTTGTCATCGATTTGAAAAACAGTCATGCAGCATGGTCCAAAGCAGACCTGCTCATGAGACTCACCTGCAATAAGGGTTAACGAACCCTGAGTACAAAAGTACTCAACAAGACTTAACCGGAATAAAAACTGATAAGACTCAGGAATGTAGGCTCAGGGATTCAAGGTATGGCTTTAGCAATAATCAAAATTCTTTTGCGTAAAAGCTCTCTAACAAGATTCTTTCATTCAACATTTAAATCTTTCTTAAAATCATATATGAATCTGCCATGATCCGTATTGAGATCATGAACTTCATATCAAACGCCTTCTCAAATCTTCCTCAAATTTCATTTATTAACTACGATGATGAACAGTGAGTTGAGTCTCCATAACCGAGGAGCAACGATGATTCAAACCGATTATAACCTAGCTGGGGATTCCCAACCACACGACATATGCAGGTCCCTGACCTACATATACCAACCTACCCTTAGATCCTCTAAAACAAGAATGGGTCCACGCCACCCTAGAATACAGTACTCCACCAATCTAGCCCATTGCCACGTGGGTACATGCTATTCTCGCCATCTCTTCACTCCTAGTGCGCGAGTAGCCATTCTTGTAATAGAATAGCCAAGTTAAGGCTTACCAGAGTATGTGGCTAGTACTACAAAGTCTCACCTCATGCAATTCAACAACGGATGGTTCTTAATCTACACAGGCGGAAAGAACCCGCTCACAAGACATCCATGTCTTGTGGCTCTCACACACCGAGTCCGCCTGGTCTAGATTTATTACTCCACAAGCTTATATCTCATGACAACGTAAATAACCGACCATATCCAAAAACCCTTTTTTATCTCACAGGTGACAGGTAATCACCCGACTTTTATTTGTCTAAGCATGGCTAAGCATAACTAGGCATTCTTGAATTAAAACTGGTAACAAGGTTGATATAGAAAAAACAAGGTTGGTAATGCACCAATTAGGTTTTCACTCAACTCCTAATCACTTAATGCAGTACTTGAAAGCAAAAGCGATATAAATTTGTAAAACACAAGGTAGGTTTAAATGCATCTAGGGCTTGCCTTATTGTCGGAAAAGTCAGGTTCCGAAGATGTTCCACAGATATCAAACCCAGCCTCAACAGGTGGGTTAACTTCCTCAACAACTTGGTTGACTACCACATTTTCACTTTCGTTCACTACATGTAGTAATAATACCATGTTTAATATAATGCGGGATATAAAACATCATGCTTGACGATGGATGCAAAAATTAATAACTACTTAATAATTATGAAATAAATCAACTTTCTCTAAATGAGCTCAAAATTTTTGTGAAGGCTCATCACATGATAACTAAGTGGCAAAACAATTTTCATAATTTTTGGATAATTATTTAAGCCTAGAAAAATCATGGAAACCCATTTATTAATTAATTTGAGAAATTTTTATCACATTTAAAATGTACTGAAAAATAACATTTAGTATTTTTCCTAAATAGTTTACATCTCAAAGAGGTCACACAAAAATTTTCATAATTTTAGGAGCTATAATTAATTCTACACAAAATAAACAAATCACAATACTATTTAATCATTTCAGCAAAATAGAAAAAATCATTTTCCATTAAACGGTCACTGACACTGGGGTCCCACTCGTTAGTGAGAGCAGCGCGACGACGAGGTTCTGACCCATGATTTCTCACCACCGGTGAGGTCTCCGGCCACGACCGAGGCACTACCATGTTCCCCACATCACGGCGCATCGATTGGTGATACTAGCTGAACTAAAAACGGACTGGTCCGAGCTCGACGCCGGCCATGGCGGCTCGGCCGAGCAGTGCACGGCGGTGCCACGGTGTTCTAGCAGCTAGAGCTCCCTCAAACTACTCGAATAGCATCAGCGGCTCACCTAGATCGGGCTAGAGCACTTGTTTGACTACGAGCAGCAAAGGGCGCGTCTGTCGACGTTGATGGCAACGGCGGCAATGGCAAGCACGATGTTCCGGTGGCTGCAGTGGACGAAAGGATCAATCAACAAGGCACATAGCGTCATGGCAACACAGAGAAGCTATAGCTCTGCTTAGCAAGGACAGAGACGCACCGTGGAGTGCTGGCCACGGTGAAGCGAGCTCGATGGTGACGCTGCCGGCCGCAAGGAAGAAAGGCGACCCACAGCGTATCCCAGCGAAATCAGGCGCCCAGGACTAGTCGGCTGGGTTCGCAAGGAGTAGGCGGAGCTATGGCATGCTTTGCTGAGACTGGGAGGGCGCTACGGCGACGGTGCGAGCTCATCGGAGCAAGGCTGTGCTGACGGGAAAAACAGAGGAAGGAGAGAGCGACGGTGAGAGCACTTCCAGTCTTAACGGCGAGCGAAGAGCGGCGGTGAAAGGTGTGCGCTTGACACACAAAGGCGACACAAACATGTCAAAGCCAGAGGTGGCGCTCGAGGGCGTGAGTATAAGCCGGTGGAAGCTTGCCGTCGGTGAGGTGTCTGCCTGCATGCCCTGTTCATATTATTTATCGAATTGCCACTCGCCTAATTTCTCAAATTGCTCTCAAATTTGTATGGTAACTCAAAAATCTTCAAAAATAAAAGTTGTTCCAAATTAAAAGTTCTACAACTTTGCTTTAATAACCATACCCAAATTATGTCTATATTTTGAAATGCAAGTTTAAAATAAAAAAGGGGACACTTTAAGAATTTATCCCTTTTCAAATTACTTCAAATTTTATATAACAATTTTGAAAACTCTAAAAACAAACTTTGTACACATTGACTAGCTCTACACTTTCTCTTTTAGGCTCAACCCCAAAATGTGCTTAGATTTTGAATTAGGTTTTCCAGGGTAGAATCAGATGCTGGAAATTAGGGTTTCGGAAATCCAATTCAATACAAAGGTTTTAAACTTGATTCCTCCATACAAGTCAACACATATATTCATAACAATAAACTTGTTTTAGTGAATGCATATCAAAGTTTTCACTAACACCGAAATGATGTGCAATGCATATGATGACAAGGCATATTTTAGGGTTTAAAACACCAGAGGTGTTACACTCTACCATCCAACTCCACCAAAACGGGCTTCACTTTGGACATATGCAAGGAAACACACTATGGAGTGATCCAACGTGATGATACAAAATCAGTTTGATCTGAGGGCCACTAGGATGCAATGTTTTGAAGGATCACTTAATGCATATCTTGACATTGTTGCATATTTTGACAAATTCCAAATTTGGCATATTCCAAGGCATGAGAACAGTAAGGCTAACATGTTGGCTCAACAAGCATCAAGCTTCGACATCGGAGGACATAATTTTCACATTAAAGAAAGCCAAAGCAAAACGATCAAGTTGGAGCTACACTGTAAAAATTGGCCAGGCCGGTTTTCCTAGTTTGTTGTTGGCTAAGTCGGTTTTTGAAACAAGCTTATTAGTCGGGTTTTCTAAAAAAAAGGTGCTCAACCTGGTCCAAAACTATTCTAACAGTGTTGGGACTAATTTAGGTGATTGGAAAACCTATGATCAGTTATATAATATGTGATCCAAATGCTAAAGTTGATAAAAGTGTTTGATATAGTGCATTCAAATTGATCTTGCGCAATAATGAGCTATATGGAAGAACTATTGAAGATTTGTTACTTAAGTTCCTAGATTCTAGTAAAGCAGAAGTGGCAATGGTAGAGGTTCATGAATACATCTAAAGAGATGCCAGGAGTGTCAACGGTGTGGCAATATTCAATTGGTGATTGCTGCAATGATGTATCCAATTTTTAGGTCAGGGCCGTACTGAGGTTTAGGGTTAGATTTCGTTGATCAAGTTCATCCCTCATCATTAAAAGGGTATTGTTTCGTGCTGGATGCTACATATTACTTTATAAAGTGCATTGAATGTTATGATACAAGAAGGAATTATTGGCCAAGCTATGTCAAGTAACAAGACTTTGATTAAGTTTATCAAAAGGAAATTGAGGATAATTCTATGAGATGAAAAAAGGCTCGTGTTGCCTAAGCATAAGCAAGAAAAATGAGAAGCAACAAGTTCGACAAGTGATATCCATGTTCGGAAAATCCATATAAAGTGACAGCAGAAGCGGTGTTTGGAAACTCTTATATGTAGATGTGTTGCAAGGTAATCATCTCCAAAGAACAATTAATGGGAGGTATTTGAAAAAGTATTTCCAAGTGTTTGGTGAGAAGCCTAAGTGTTAACTAAACAATGGTTGATACATGTATTGCTCTTAGAACAAAAAAACAATGTATACATCACCCTTAGATCCCAAATAGCCAATGAGTTGGACATGGTTATTGTTTGTTATTATTTGTTTTTAGATTCACATAAACATCGCCTAAAATATAGAGGGGGCCATACGTTGATAGACAAAACTACCCAAAGAGGTTGAACCTAGAATTTCTAAGAAACAAGTTTAGTCGATTTGGGAAGCCGGCTAAGCCAATTTTGGCACTTTGTCAACAAAAAAACATAATAGACTCCACTATTATGTTTTCCCCATCATGAAAAACATATAAGGATCATCCAGTTTGGAGTCCGGATGTAGAAAAACACATTTTCAGGGGGGGGGGGGCTGATCTAGCAAATACCGGTTTAGCCGGTTTCCAAAAGTGACTAAGTCAGATTTTTTTACTTTTCCAAATTCAAGAATGGATTGGACCATTGCATTCCTTTCGTCGAGCTGATAAAAAAATATAGTGAATTGCGTTGCGGGCCCTTAAAGTTTTCTCCACTTCTCACATAGGTCCATGAACTTTTTTCGCTCATATGGGTCCACGAACTTTGTCTACGTCCTAGCCGCCATCCAAAGCATGCCACATAGGACTCTGCTGCCTACGTGGCTGCTGATGTGGCGCCACATGCTCTTTTTTATTTCATAATCTGGCAGAAACTTTGAAAAATTGTATAAAACCATAGTAAATCCAAAAAAAGGAAAATCCAGTTTTGTAGACTCCACATGAGTAGATCTATGCAATAGATATATAATATGACATGCTTTACTTTAAATTTTTTGTTGTAGCCGTAGATCTATGTGTTTTTGTGTTTAATTCATAACTGCAGCTCCTGTGCTCCAATTGTGGTCAAATTTTTTATGGTAGGCTACTCATTGTATGCTTGAGCAATGGTAAAAATTTCAGCTTTAGTGGAGGTCATGTATGGCTGAGCTATTTATTTACCTAGGTTTTTAATAGTTAATGACTAGTTAAAACATGCTCATTATTATTTGGTGGTGTACCAAACATTTAATTTGAAGCTGAGCTTTTTATGGGCGATGGATGATAATAAAGCATAGCTACTATAAAAAGATTACATGCCCAGAATTAGTAGATTAATTACTACAATAAAAATAAAGTTTTAATTGCAAGAAAGCATGTGATGAAAAGAAATCTAAAGCTCAACATTTTCAGTAACAAAATGGTTATGTTAAGTGTTCACAATACATAACAATAACATCAAAAGGCTATGGACCTAGTTGAGTAGTGTAGAAAAGTTTAAGGGCCCACGTCACAATTCATAGATAGTGCAATTTGAAATTCAGATGAAGAAATTATGGTTTTCGGGTGGTTTTTGTTCTCGACCTGCAAAAACCGGCTTGACTGGATATCCAGATCCGAGCCAAAATTGAGTTTAACTCTGATGGAAACTCGCCCAATGTCATGGAAAATTTGTAGATTTCGTTTGGAAAATGTTTTCTACTGGGACAAGACTACCTTTATATACATTAGAGGATCACAGCCGATTAAGGTAATCCAACTACACAACATCTACTATATCTTTTGCCCTCTATTTCTCATCTACTACTTCTTCTCGTTCTTCGTTGCTGCTACATAATTGGTAGATCCACGACGGCGAAGCTCTAGAGTTGTCAGACCGGCTAGGGCAGTCCATCAGTGTCGCACGGCCCAATGGGTGGCTCCTAGGAGTGTGGAATTTCAGGTTTCAAGCAATAGACCTCATCGGTGTATCTTAAGTATGGCACTCCCGACAAAACTCCTCCGGTGATATGTCTTGCCTCGCTGGAGACACCAGGTGAAGCATCCATCTATGAACATGTTGTAGACGATGACCAACCTAAAAGTTGGCTATGTTAAGTTTTGGCTTTAATTTGTCTACTAGGTTCGTGCCCGTGCGTTGTTAAGGGACAGCTAAACTTTTATACTAAAAATACATGGATCGCACGATAAGATAACAATACTGTGAAATTAAATACCGACATTAAAGTGATATTTAATCCAAAAAGCAAAGTTTATGAAATTAACACAGTCACGGAGAGCGCAACGTCACAGGCTCACAAACTCCACTGTATAGACCTTTCCGTGATACAGCTAAGATAATGTATTATATCGGTAGGAAGAAATCTTCGATATCCATTTCTTTCGTGCGCCAGTAAATCCACGAATAAGTTTCGCCGCATCTCCATACCATCCTATACACATGTTCGAGTATATATGTAAATATTAGTGCCTATCACATGGGTAATACTGCGTTTCTTGAAAAATATCTCACAAAACCTTAAAACAAAGGATGTTATACTCATCGTATAAATATGTGTGGTTTAGATCTATTCCACATAGACATATACTGTAGAATAAGGTATCCACTTGAGTGTTTGTGGCAAGATTCATCATCAGCAATATATAGAAATAGTTAAATCGTAGGTATTATTATTGCAAGCGACAATGACTCTGACACTATGTGAAAAACGGTTTCTAGCAACGCCTTGCTTTTTTTGTAGGGGCGGCTCTATATTGAGCCGCCCCTACAAATGGTTGTCAAATTAGCCGCCCTTACAAATAGATTTGTAGGGGCGGCCGGTGTTATCAGCCGCCCCTAAAAATGATCTGATTTGTAGGGGCGGCTCTATATCCAATCGCCCCTACAAATCGGATTTGTAGGGGCGGCTCAATATAGAGCCGCCCCTACAAATAGACGTCGAGTATTAAAAATTAAGCACTAAAATTCAAATTTTGTAAACGACATCGGATGGAAAAACAATCAAAATGAAAGTTGTAGATCTCGAAAAGTTATGAAACTTTGTAGTTGACAACTTTTTCAGTTGAGATCATTTACTACTTAAAAATACTGTTTGAAATTAAAATTTGAAATTGTTAAAGAACTCTTATTTCTCTTTTTAATCTCTGCCTAAAACTTGTAACTAGTCTTTCTCCCTCGTACTAACTTCAAATTTGATGATTTTTTTCTAAAAATTTCTAAAATCATGCCCTATCAATTTATTGTGTTCTTACCACTATTATTTTATCCATCTTTTCATGTGACTGTGTTTTATCTATTTGAATTTTGAATTTCAAAAAATAAGAACTTCAAACGTTATTTTGGAACACTAATTGATTTCAGATAAAAAAATCATGAACATAGAAGTTGCAGAACTTATCAAGATCTACAAGTTTTATTTTGGTCATTTCTTCATCCGATAAAGTGGTAATAACATTGTTCACAAAATTTACATATCTCTTTTATAGTTTCATAAACAATAAGAGGGGTATGTAACATTTGTGAACAATGTTACTACCACTATGTCGGATGAATAAATGATCAAAATAGAAGTTGTAGATCTTGAAAAATTATGAAACTCTGTAGTTGACAACTTTTTAATTTGAAATCATCTTGTCAAGGAAAATTACGTTTGAATTTCTAAAATTTAAAATTCAAATTTTATAAATGACCTCGGATAGAGAAACAACCAAAATAAAACTTGCAGATCTCGAAAAGTTATAAAACTTTGTAGTTGACAACTTTTTGATTTAAAATCATCTTGTTAAGAAAAACTATGTTTGAATTTCTAAAAATTTGAAATTTGAATTTTTTAAACGACCTTGGATGGACAAATAGTAAAAATGAAAGTTGTAGATCATGAAAAGTTATGGAACTTTATAGTTGATAACTTTCTCATTTGAAATCATCTTGTCATGGAAAACTACGTTTGAATTTCTCAAATTTAAAATTCAAATTTTATAAGGAACCTCGGATGGAGAAACTACCAAAATAAAAGTTGTAGATCTCGAAAAGTTATAAAACTTTGTAGTTGACAACTTTTTTATTTGAATTAGTTTAGGGCCTAAAACAATCAATTTATGCTTTGTTTTATATAATATATGGGGAACCAAAATGTATTGTAGACACAAGTGAACATGAGGTGTAGTGGTAGAGGAGATGGCGCGCGAGGGAGAGGTCACGGGTTTGAATGCCAGCCAACGCAAAGTGTGCAAAAATCTTTTAAAAATGCTACAGTCATAGAGTGGGGTGTGTGGCTGCTGGTGGGGTCCTCCTCAGATTAAAAAAATTGCTATTTTTTTGCCCTTTTTTCGTGATTTCTGGAAATTGATTTGTAGGGGCGGCTTAATATCCAACCGCCCCTACAAATCGATTTGTAGGGGCTACAAATACATGATTTGTAGAGACCCTTGCATAGGCGGCTGGGGCAACCGCCCCTACAAACGGTCTTCACCCGCCCCTGCAAATCTTTTTTACGTAGTGTGAGTTAGTTACCCATCTCTGTCATCTGTAATGTTTTTTTCACGGGTGAATTTTCATTTGAAGATATCCTCGTTCCATCCAGGAATATGCACATTCACCAGCACTGGTGTGTCACCACTTTTCAACAGGTCTAGAGTCAATCATAAAGCATATATTTTCGAACGTGTAGCCATGGCAATAGAAACTGCAAACATGTTAGCTGTCCCATATCAGTTAACTGCGAAGAAAAATAATCACCATATCAGTTAGGGTTGGGTGCTTGGTTTTGCACAGCAGGAAGGGAAGAGAATGGGGTTGGCTCACGTGGTGGCAGCAGCTAGCGATCAAGTCAGGGCGAGGGCCTGAGCTGGTGTGCAGAGCTCGAGTTAGGGCTTCTCCCACTTGATCGCGCCTTGGAGCGGGAGAAACAGAGGGAACCACCGGCGGCGGCGACGGCGGCGCTGCGCTGTGCTTTTGCGGAGGGACGGCAGGGGCACATGTGCATCCGCGTGCGTCGTGCGCAAGCTCAGCTCAGGCGAGGGTGAGGAGAAAGGAGAGGAATGCCCGTGCTAACGCTATAATAGCACATAACCAAACAAATCAAATAACTAAAAGGCATACTCCGGCCTCCGAATAACTGGCGTTTTGAGGTTGTCCTAAATCAAATGTTTTAAGCATGAAGACGCAGGATGACACTACAATATCACAAAAAGACTATATAAGTGAAAAAGAATGAAAATATAGTTCAGTTCCAGTTGTAAGGAAAGTTAGTCAGTAATAATGTGTTGTTTAGACAATTACAACGTGGATACATGTTCTTCTATTTGTTTTGGCCCTGACCAGTGCCACACGCACCTCACGGTGAATGTGTAGTCGCTGCACCACCGCCTTAGCGTGCTCCTCTCACTGACTCCATTAGACAAGATTTTTTTGGTTTTTCATTCCAAATCTCTAACAAATTTGTATGCACCGACCAAATGATAATGCGACTACCAAGTCACAATCTCAGATTCGGAAAGCATAAAAAAATTTGAAACCACTTGTCTACAATCGACTGCAAGTTCACGACTCAACCACTAAGAATGCTGACAGGAAGCTCCATAATCTGAATTCTAATATGAGCTTGGCTGCATCATTCCAAGCAAATCACCACATATAAGCAGTTGTAAGTCAATGCTATTTTTTTACCACGACCATACTTCAGATGTGGATCACTCTCAATTGAACGAAAAAGCAGTGCATCAATCGAACGGAAAAGCAGCAGGGAGGGTTCCAAACAGACACTGCAATAGGATCAAAGTGAAAATTCAGTATTTAATAATTTAGATAATAGGTACTATCTAGAAAATTTTAGACCACTCTAATTTAGATAACACTGCAATAGGATCAAAGTTACAATTCAATATTGGAATTCAATATTTAAACCAGACACCACATGAGATGCTCTGTCCGTTTGTCGAAAGCATCAAATAAATCTGACACACACACTGACAAGTCCAGCTATCTTTGCATGGCTACTGAAAGGCTCGTTCAACAAAACAGCATGCTAGTGAAGTTTAATTAACCATGATTTAGGGCAATTTTAGCAAGCCTATTGATGGCGCTGCAATAATTTATTGATATTTATTCATAGGAGGTACAAATACATAGCACTGGCAATATAGAATTTCACAATTTGTCCATACCATGCTAGTGAAGGTACTACAATAGTGACCAAGAATTGACCCAGGTTTGTTATGAACTGAAACCTGCTCTGCACCGTCTTCCCGCAAAATGACTAACCAAACAACACCAAATTTATCTGCAAAAGTTACATACAGGTCATCGTTGCTAATAGCAACTGCACTGACCCTCTTCTCCAAAGTTCTGCAATTGAAAACACTGCAACAAATTCTTATTCAAATTACATTCTCAAATCTCCAAAGTGTGAAATTTGATGTACTTAACTATATAATGAAATTCTATAACAGAATTAACATAAAAAATGTTGAATAGAGCTTTTTTCAGTTAAATAATGTCTATTGCAATAATGCAATGGAACAGATTCCAAGACTATGGATACTGCAAACTTGAATCCCCATTGTTTTGGTGCCAATTAATTATGTTATCGACAATGAGAATTTAGAAAAGAAGAGCAAAGTGTGGCACTTACATAGTCTGGATGCAACGCCATGAGTCAGTCTTCCATATCTTCACAAGTTTATCGTCAACAGTAGATGCAAACAAAGCTCCATCCACACTGAAGCAAATAGGAAAAAGTCTACTTCACCCCCTCACCTTTCATACTTGGTCTACTTCACCCCCTCAACTATGAAACCGTCTGTTTTACCCCCTCAACTTTCCAAAACCGTCTATTTTAACCCCTGGGCGGTTTTTCACCGGCCGTTTTGCTACAGTAACAGAGGGTTTGCTACAGTAACGTTGGTTTGCTGCAGTGTCGCCAATTTTGAATTTCCCTTCTTTTTATTTATTTTCGGTGAATTTTTGAAAAATCATAAAATGAAAAATCTAATTTTATTGGACTCCACATGAGTAGATCTACACAATGAATATATAATACAGTATGCTTTAGTACAAATTTTTTTGTAGCTTTAGATTAATTGGAAAATCCAATTTTGTGGTGAAATTAATTGGAATAATTCATAGCTGCAGCTTCTATGGTCCAATTATGGTGAAATTTTTATGCTACGCTAATTATTGTATGCTTGAACTATAGTAAAAATTTCGTACTCATTGGACTATGTATAACTTAGTTATAGATAAATTCTAATTAATTTCACCACAAAATTGGATTTTCCAATTAATCTAAAGCTACAAAAAAAATTTGTACTAAAGCATACTGTATTATATATTCATTGTGTAGATCTACTCATGTGGAGTCCAATAAAATTAGATTTTTTATTTTATAATTTTTCTATGGTTTACTATGATTTTTCAAAAATTCACCGAAAATAAATAAAAAAAAAGGGAATTCAAAACTGCCGACACTGTAGCAAACCACCGTTACTGTAGCAAATACGCCGCTGAAAAACCGCCCAGGGGGTAAAATAGACGGTTTTAGAAAGTTGAGGGGGTAAAACAGACGGTTTCATAGTTGAGGGGGTGAAGTAGACCAAGTATGAAAGGTGTGGGGGTGAAGTAGACTTTTTCCAAGCAAATAGGTCTTATAGTTTCTGAATGAGAACGGCCTGAAACTGGATGACCAACCTTGGAGGAACAGAGTAGATACTTAGTGCGTGTTCAGTTGCGTGAAGTTTGGATTTTGTGCTACTATAGCACTTTCGTTTTTATTTGGAAATTAGTGTTCAATCATGGACTAATTAGGTTCAAAACGTTCGTCTCGCAATTTCCAACCAAACTGTGCAATTAGTTTTTTTTCGTCTACATTTAATGCTCCATGCATGTATCGCAAGATTCAATGTGATAGGTACTGTAGCACTTTTTTGAAAATTTAGGATTCAACTAAACACGCGCTTATTTGCACATTCCACCAAGTGGAATGCAAAGAAACGCGCTCCACTTCTTACTGGAACATGTGAATTCAGGATTATGCAATATAAAATTAAGCACCTAGGACCTGACAATTTAGTTAGTAACAATTTACACAGACTTGCAAGAATTTCATCGTTCTCTTGAAGAAAATTCCCCATTCATCCCCACACGAAACTAATTTATAAGAGAATACATCTAACGATAAGAAGATAGATTCAGTTCAACAACGGACTACCACCTCCTCCACCAAACTCTACCAATCGTGTAATCAAACATGAGCCCTTTCAACATAAGAGGTCCATGTTTAATTAGGAAGCAGCCATAGAAGCGAAGATGGTCTTCCAATATCCAAACTTGAGATCGAACACACGGAGCTCGGGCCCGATGGCGACGACGACGGAGGTGCCGTGTGGGGTGGGCCGTGGGCGGCGACGAGCACCGGAGCGAACTCCGCCGCGCCGCTCACCTCGGGCCCTTCGTGGGGGGAACCAAATTAACCTGCTTGAGAGAGATGGGGAAGGTGAGTTTCCCGGACGCCTCTGGGCCGCCCACGATCTCCTTCAAGGCGGCCCTCCAGCAGCGGTAGACGCCGGCGCACGCCACACGGCACGGCGGCCCGCCCACCCTGCACCCAGCAGCTCTCCCACAGTGCCTCGTCCGACTCGGCTAACGCAACGGTGTCGTCTAAAAAAATAAATCATAAAACTAAAAAATAAATCAACTAATAAAAAACATAAACTTATAAACCAATGAAATAGTAGTTTGCCTGTGCTACCGCTACGGCATCATTTTGTACGTACACATCAAAACAATCAAAAGACAATACTATATATTTCTATAGTTAAGAATAAAATGAAACATCCAAGTGAATGTCCCCATGTAGCCTGTTCACAGTTTTTAAGCACCTTGAGAGTCAAGGACTCAAGGTACAGTTCTCCATTTGTTGCACCAAGGAGTACAGATCAAATTAAAGTATACAAAGAAGGCATGCTAATTTTGCAAGAATCAAAACAAAACCAAGTAATTGTTAATAGTTTTTCAAAGAAATTAGACTTACCAATTTCCCATTTGCATATTAAACAATGCTAAAATCGAGCAATACGCAAACTTCTCTCACGGTGGTGGTCAGCAGCCTGATGCAGTCGCTCCTGCGCTTCTAGGTTGTTCCTCGCGCTCTCCGCCTTGTTGAGCGTCTCCTCGCTGTGGTGTTCGTCGAGCGACTGCCGCAGGCCCCTGATTGCCTGCGCGTAGTCCCTGGCGCAATCCGCGAGCTCGAGCAGCCCATCTGTTACATAGCAGTAGCTTTGGTTTACATTTTTTTTTATCTCAAGTTTACATCTGGTAGATATAAACGTATATTTCCAACAGTGAAACGGATTATACAGACCTAATGCATAAAGCAGGTACTATTATGGAATCAAACAACCAGATATCTGCATACTCTGAATCGAAAGAACGGTAAAACAGATCATGTATTCTGAATAAAAGGCATTAGTTTGCAATTGGGAATCCAACAAGGATAGATTACCTGAGACGCATTTCGCTGCGTACGGCGCACTTCTCGGCGGCCGACTCGTGGAGGGGCTCAAGAACCCTGACTCAAATCATAGAATCCATGCGAGAGATGACGGGGCCAGTGAAGCGCGGCGCGACCCGGGCCGTAGTAGAAACGTCGACCTCATCGTGATCCCGTCGCAGGGGCTAGAGTGGAGGAAGCACCATAAACCAAGACGTCCCGCCGTCGCTCTCCTTGCAGCGGCGCATCCCGTCATGGCGTCCTGCCATGGCCAGGCAGGCCGCACGCCGCACGCCGCCTCTACTCCTCGGGCCGCGGGCTGCTGCCAGAGATGAAATCGAACGGATCTGCGAGCTGGTGTGTCCGCGTTTAAGGGGGTGTTTAGTTCCACCCAAATCCACTGTGCAAAAAGAAACTTGCGGGAGTACCGAAGGTTGATAAAATTAAAAATTAATTATACAATTTAGTTGTACTTTACAGGATAAATATTTTAAACCTAATTAATTAATAATTAAATAATTATTACTAAATAGAAACAAAATACTACGTTGCGCTACAGTAAATTTGCCGTCCCCGATTCGGTGAAACTAAACGAGGATTCGCTTCTCGCGTTGCGTGCGATGAGGGCACCGCAGTGCTGACAACCGGCGATTGGGGGCCCTGCGTGGATCTGAGCCCACAGTTGCACGGTGATTGCGTGTGCGGGAGGAGGCCCACCTGCTGGCGCACAGCAGTACGACAGGCCAACGTAGTGAGTTTTTTTTTTCCGCACAGGAGGCGAAGCGACGACCCCAACCATTCCATTGTTTTAGTTTTGATTATTTAGTTAATAATAAATAAATAATATTGTACGAGATATTGAGCGATCTAACTTCTTATAGATGTGCTGATCGTATTTCGCATCAACACCCACAAAGATTGTTAAGTTGGGTAAATGAGGACTTCATAAGCAAGGGAGTGTTGCGGGCTATGAAGTCTGTTTCGAAAACTCACATACGAATCTGCAGCTCGAGGGCGCGCTCCCTATTTCCACCAAACAAAGAAGAAAATACGGAGGGGATGGACCTTGCTTTGGGCTTCATCCAGGACATTTGGTGCGAGAAGCTCATCAACCATTCCCAGCCCGTGGGTTTGGTGGGCCTTTTCTGTCACCCACCCTGTTTGTGCTTCAAACCTTGTCGCTCTTTGGGCTTTGACTCTGCCTGCTTGCTTCTCCTCTCTCTCTTTCTCTCCATCTCCACTTGGGCCCTCTCTCTCTCTCTCTCTTTCTCATGGCGGCGGCGGCGTCGGCGTCGGCGTCGACGCCGCAGGGGGTGGCGGAGCGGCGGGGCATCCCGGCGGCGGCCTTCGTCGAGGACGTCGAGGCCTACCTCCGCCAGGCCGGGCTCGACGTCAACTCCGCCCTCGCCTTCCTACAGGAAAGGTGAACAAAACCTCACAAAAACTTTGGGTACAGTAGTAGCTTAGGGATCTCGCTAGGCTCCGGAGCGCGCGCGCTTGATTCGGGGAATCGCGTATTGGTACCGCTGGCGCCTGTCGTATCGGGTACGACCTGGATCCACTGTGCGAGCACCTCCGACGTGGTAGCTTTTGGAGAGGAGATGCGGCTGCTTTGTTCGGATCCCAGCTGCGTGTTTGTGACTTGTGACAGTGGTGGTTGATGATCCCGCTCCACCTCCGCTTGTTAGTTGAGCTTACGAACTGGGAGCAATCGAGTGGACTGGTTCAGGGTTTCTGCGGGGGGTCTGGACATTCTACTGGTTTCATATTTCATAGATTGATGGGCCTTCGCTCGTATTCCTGCGAGTGTGAATCTCGATACCCCTTCGCAGAGTCTCCAACTTCTTTCAACCCATTTGCCGCATCCTGGTTTTGGAGTAGCTTTTGTTCTACTGTCTGTTTGCTGAATATGCTGTGGTTAGTACTTGGTCCACGACTTGGATACCATTTATGGCTTGCAAAGGTCCCTCCTTTTGTTTTGGTTATCCATGCTTGCTGATCATGCAGTTCGATAGTAGGAGCATTTGGTGCTTGTATTTGCACAGAACATAAGAAAAAGAAAAGAAAATTCTAGCTGGTTGTGGCGGGAATCTAGATTTATTCCCTGCGACTCTGTTTTTGTAAACTTACTGCCTTGTGGGTTTATATAGCTTGCTCAGCATTCATTGCCTCCTTGGATCGTGCTTGACCTGGGAGAAGTGGCCTATTTGTATTGCATCTTTCATAAAGCGTTACCTTTCCATCCATTCAACATTTCTTCTTAAAAATGAGGAATTCTGATTGTATTGTTGTTTACTCTGAGGTGGACATTGCCTTTGTATCTTTGGTAAAATTCAATTCAAATAGTTAATTAAGTTCAGAAAGCTATTCCATAATTGAATTCCAATAAAAAATACTTAGTCTCTTAAACAAGACATTCTAAAACTTAGAGAATTCTAGTCATTAAGATTTCCTATTATATAGCAATAGCTTTAAGCAGTGTCCATGTAAAATGGGGCATATTTATATTCTTCTTAGTTATGAATGAAATACTGAATGCTAAAATGCAAACTCTTCTATGAGCTGTCCAGGAAGGGTTATTTCTGTTCAATCATTAGGCAAAGTTTGTTCCATTTGGTTGAACGCTTGTGATCACACTTTTCATGTTTGCACTGAAATGTGGGTTTCCCTAGCTGCAACATATGTCCACTAGTCCCTAGCTATTGGTCAATTTACTCTGCCTGCAAATACATTTAAATTTCTGTCCTATCCATGGTATTTAATCATACCATTCTGAATTGGCACCCTTTTGGTTTATTCCTACCTTGTCAAGTGTTTTTATGTGAAAACTGTCCTGACATCTGTTTCTGTGATCTTGCGGGCATTTGCTGTTCTTTTATGCAACATGTGATGGAAAGGACGCAGGGGGCTTGAATGTTTTTCCATTAAAACTTCGTGTAAGGTGTTACGTGCTTTGGAAGTGTCAAGGCTATATATCCTCGCCTAGTACAGCAGCCCATATATCCAGTGATACCTTTTTGATTCCATTGTCTGGGTGCTAAACTTGTGGCTATCGTCTGATGCCAGACCCGACAAGACTGAGTGCTGGGGCATGAGGAGAAGCGCTGTCATTATCATATGCTTTCCATAATGTGTGAATGCATACTGTGTATTTGTAGCTACTACTGTTTAGTGGAAGATAAGGTTGAAAGTAGTATGGGAAATTCCCATACCTTCTGATATTGTTTTCCGTATTATGAGAACGTTTTCGACCGTTTCTGTTTTTACCAAACAAAAAAGTTTGTCATTTTCTTATTTTAGCATAACTGGTTTTCTTATTACTCCCTCTGTCCCAAAAAGAATGCAATTCTCACTTCCCAAGGAGTCAAACACTTTCAATTTTGACCAAATCTATACGAGAAAATACAAACATTTATGATGCCAAATAAGTATTATTAGATTAATTATGAAATATATTTTTACAGTTAACTTATCTGAAGACATAAATATTGATATTATTTTCTATAAACTTGGTCAAACTTAAAAACGTTTGACTTGTCCCAAACCTAGAATTACATTCTTTTTGGGGCGGAGGGAGTAGTTAATTTCATAAATATGGGAAATCCTTTACCGACCATTTTTTTCGTACTATAGTACAGTTCCTTACCGTTTTCAATCGTTTTCATTCCTAGTGGAAGACCATTAATAGGCATGAAACATGACAGAATTGATGTGTGCCTGTGTCGAACTGAACTTTATATTGTTGTGTGGCTCTGGCAGTCTGGAGATTGTCACCCGCATAGTGGAGGAAGAAAACGTAGCCTAGGGATCAGCTTCTGTATTTTGGGAGATTGGCTTCTAATCCTTGCCATGCGTACAGTGTATCAAAATAAGAGTTAATTACATAGCAATTTTAGGGTTTAGAATGGTCATACCGTCATAGTATTTTGAATCTGAATCTCTATTGTACTAATGTGCTCGAATAATGATTTCTGTTGGCCTTGGGATCCTGAGATTTTTTTTAGAGCTAATAAACTAACAATACTAGAGCTAGTGTGCTCATTCGGAGGAACCTTCGATGCAATCAGGGGAGACATGGTTGAGATTAGTTCATTCTAATTTCTTTTCAAAGGACTTTCTGTCAGATTGTGGCTAAATAGTCTTTCTCTGTGAATGTTCAAATTTTCATCTGTCGTGCTTATTTTGAGGAGAAACATAACATGTGTTTTCCATTTTGCTTAGGTTGCAGCAGTACAAAATAGTGGAGATGAAGCTTCTAGCACAACAAAGGGATCTTCAGGTGCTCATATTATTTTCCTTAAGATTTTTATGGGTTTGCTTGTTTGTTCTATGATATTCACATGATTAGTAGACTTAGAGTTGCCTAAAAGTACAAGTGTATGGGTGAAAGTGTGAAGATTTGGTTTTACATCTAAGGCTTTCATCATGAACCTCTTAGCGATAGGTGATAGCTCCCAGAAGTTCATAATTTCTTCATGATCCGACACAAGCCCTGGTATTCCTTAGCACAGCTGTTCACTGATCATACTTGGAAACTTTTCTGGACCTTAGGCAACGAACAAAACTGGACAAGGAGTATCAAATAAATGCACTATCAATACATATTTCATCTTGGATTTAATTAAACTTACTTGATGTTCTACATGTTGGTGTATTTTCTACAAACTTGGTCAATGTTAGAAAACTTTTATCTAGGACAAAACTAAGCTACGTTTTAGAATGGAGTATTGGATTAGTGGTAGAAAATACAATTGCTTTTCATGGAACAGACTAACAGTTAATCACTGTGATAAGTTTTACTTATGTTAGCAATCAGATGTAACATAGTAGCCTCTATTCTGTTGCCAGGCAAAGATTCCTGATATAGAGAAGTGCTTGGATATTGTTGCAACATTACAAGCTAAAAAGGATTTGGGTGAGGTTTGTACAATTTCCTAGAATCGAGTTATCTACTTTCTTTTCGTCTTCTATCATGATGATGGCACTATTGTTGGGGCTGTACTCTAGCACTTAGGCCTATAAAATGTTCAGTTTTGACGCTTTACATGGTCCATTGGTTCCTTTACCTTGTGTTCTGCTACCTAGAAACTTTAGATCCTCTATATCTCAAATTTTACTCTACTTGTTTATTGTGTACTTTCTGCAACTCTTATTGGTTAATAACTAAATGTTGTATAAAGATTTAAGCATGAAAAGTACATGAAACATTGAATTCTCAGTAAAGCACCCAACCCAAGGAATTTTATGATTGGAAAAGGTACTGCACCAGGGGTTTCATATGCTTGCATTACATACATGTCAAATTGTTTCATCTGCAGTGCCATTTAAACTTGCCTATTGTCTACACATAGTCACTGGTGGAACCGGGGGGGGGGGGGGGGGGGGGGCTTAAAATTTTTCAATCACAAGATTATGATTTTTCGTTATGAATACTAACTGCACATGCAAAAACACTTGAAAAGTTCTTGAAACATACACTTATGTGTATATTTATCATACTTAGAGGTGTCATCATATTTGTTCGGCCCCCCTTAATCAAAATCGCTGGTTCCGCCTCTGCACATAGTGCACATTTGCAGGAAATTAAGCTGTAGGCTTCTCAATAGCTTCTTTTAAGCTAAAATCATGATGGATTCTAGTTTGGACCAAACTTGAGAAA